>NC_138026.1:39513283-40036369 GCF_964106645.2 Podarcis pityusensis | reverse complement strand
GGTGGACTCTGTGGCAAAGTAATAATTATTTATATAGTGCTTTAAAAGAACAACTCCTAACTAAAACATTTAACATATGAGAAAATGAAGTACAGGTTCTTCTTGTAGGTTCATAATATGAAAACAGACACACCCACCCCCCAAGAATTGCACAAATAAGGATAATCTCCAGAGAAAGAAGTATTGCTGAAATTAAAAGCAAGCCACAGTATTTAAAATCCAATGTTGCTATTCCTGAAACTGCATTGGAGCAGGTGTTAATCCCTGGACTAAATTATTCAGCCATAATGAAGATTTAATATGCTTTCTCTTTGCCTGAATGTCGTAATTGTGCCTATAGTTAGAGGAAATGTCTACCATCTTGACATTAATGAAGAACTAATTCACAGAACTTAAAAAAGTTAAAGGAGCTATCATTGCTGAGAACCTAAGATTTCACATACAGGATTATTTTGGTCACCTTTCCAAACTTGTAAAGGTACTCAGTATTTCCATACTTACAGCTATTTAATTTTGGAAGAATTCTTCCTTTTTTTTTTTTAAATCACATTCTAGGAATAACAGTATAAATCTTTTTATTATTATTATTTACAGAGTTCATTTTTTATTTATTACAATGTCTGGTGTCGTTTATAAATCAAAACATGTCCATGTCAGTATGTAACAGCATAAAACAAGAAGCAGAGCATAAGAGTAGCTAAATTACATAGTGTCCCACATCACCAGTAAACAAAATGAAAGAAGTCAATATTTCAAGAAAAATACTGGCAAATACTAGAGGCTTGCAAATAAAGTTTGTTCTAACCCAGTCGTCGTCTTTTTTTGCATGATTTAAAGAAATGCAACAAAATATCTTCCACATTTTCAACTTTTAAGGCCTCATCTGTGTTTTGTACCCAAATATCCACACGCTGAACCAATCAGTCAAAGTTATATAGCAAAGCCGACTGTCCCATAAGACCAACATACAAATACTGGATAAACAAATGACAAAGAACATTTAGACCATAAAACAATTATCAGAGGCAAGGCAGTTCGGTTTAAACAGACCAACTATTGCCTAGAATAGTCTTATCATGTCTTCATTAACACTTTTTAAAGCTAAACTTTATGTATCACTTTGTGCTCCGTGTTTTCTTGTCACAGTTTGCAAAAGCAGACACATCTAAACCTTCACCGTTGCTGCACTGCTCGTATAAAGCCTGAAACATTTAAAAAGAAGAAGCAAATCAGATCATCAGATGCTATGATGTTTTCTTTCAAACCCCCTTTTACAGCTCATATTTTGCATGGAGCATTTGACTTAACCCTTTTCCCCACACCCCCAGTTGAAAGCATAGTTATCTGAATTCTCACATAACGCACCCCCCCATCTCACTGTTAGTTTCTGTTCTTATCACTGTGCAGCTGCTTGGAGTCACAGGACTCTGTTTACATTCCAGAGACCTTCCAGGCTGTTGGAAGTCTCACAGGAAAGGAGACGGGATGTGACGTTAGTGGTTTCCTGTTTCCTTTGTTCCTTTGTTCGGTTGCTCTCTGCTTTCGTAGAGAGAGGATGTATTTTCTGTCTGCGTAGCTTAGAAATAAAGCATAGCATGTAGCCATAAATCTCAACACTTCTGCTGCTTTGGAAACTCTGCTGAAGGATATGCCTGAGGCCTCATCAAAGGCTCAGGTCGTTAAACACGTCGGGAGGCAATTCCAAAGGACTCGGGGGAAGAAGATGAGGCTTTATCAGCTTGGCCGAGCGGAGATCCCGACACTCACTCTGTCTCCCCCTGCCCACAAAAAATCTAGCCCCAATTCCTTCCACTCTCTCCCAGTCACTGATGAAATTTAGACTGCAAGCTCCCTGGGAAAGGGATCCTTTTGTGATAAACAACCTCTTGTCAATATGCCATTTCCATGTAGAATCCAGTGAAAAATCCTCTCCATAAGCAGGGGTTCAATGCTCACACTAGCCAGTGTCATACTGATTCTGGGAAGTGAGCCAGCAACGGAGTTCTGTGCACAGAATCTAACCCTTCCTTCCCCCAGTGCTCCACATGTTTGCCTACTCCGGGCACCCTTTGACTTGTCTACATCTGAATGAAAAATTATAAAACTGTAGATTATTCACTTGCACACTTTTGTCAAAACCTAATCTTGGAATTCAAGTCTATTTGGCTTAAAAAGAATGCTCATGCCAGCTTTTATTGCACCTAAAAAAGTATTGCTAGAATATGCAAATGTTGTCAAGAAGCACTGCAAAGCATGGTCAGAAGCAAAAAAAAAAAAAAAAAAAAGGACCACTGATTTTTCACTGTGATAGAAGAGTGCAGAGTACAGTCGTTTTGCCCAATACACATTTTTGCCTCATTTAACAGTTAAAGTTAACCTCAACGAGACTGAATGAGATTATTTATTATTATTATTATTATTATTATTATTATTAAAATGCAGACATGCCTAGAGAATTCCAACTACAGTGGTACCTCTGGTTACATACTTAATTCATTCCGGAGGTCCATTCTTAACCTGAAACTGCTCTTAACCTGAAGCACCACTTTAGCTAATGGGGCCTCCTGCTGCTGTTCTCATCCTGAAGCAAAGTTCTTAACCCAAGGAACTATTTCTGGGTTAGCGGAGTCTGTAACCTGAAGCATATGTAACTCAAGGTACCACTATAGATCATTTCCAAGTTTCAGGGCTTGTAAATTTAAGAAGGTTTTACTCAAGCCATCACAATGTAGCCTTGTTTATAGAGACAAGTAGGATACCTATCTATAGTCATAATCCTGATTTGCTGCAAGTAGTGCCCACCCCCAAAATGGGATAAAATGAAGGATAAAATGAAGAAAAGCTGATTCCACAGTTATCCCACAGGGATTTTTCCTTGACTGTGGTTAACTTAATCACTTAATCCCTTAATTCACTGTGTCCCTCAGTTTTCATCACAAGATGAGTAATCATTTAAATAAAATGCCTTGAGGGAAGCTTCTGCTGGAAACGTCATATAGCTTAAATACAATAGGTTATACTCAACTAGCTTCTTTTTAGACTAGACCCAATGAAATTAATGGACCTACGATAGTCAAATAATTAATTTTAATGGGTCTACTCTGAGTAGGCTTAGCACTAGAAACCACCCAATAATTCCTATGAATGAGTGACAGATTGAGCTTCAGCAGGTGGGTAGGAGGAGCTACCGCTCTCGTTTATGAATGCCTCCTGCATGCCAGCCAAATCTTTCTTTTAAGTGAGAGCATTTCCCTTATATTACTATTATGAAGTGCGGCTGGTAGGATTTGTTTACTTGCCATAACACATTGCTTTGAAGATTACGAGCTTATATTCTTTGCCGTTTTATACCATGTCACTCCCTGTTAGGGTGAAAGCCTTTCCCATCTTTATACACCAAACCATTTACCACTGCCTATTAAGATCCGCTGCTTCTCAAATCCACTATTTTTGCACCCTCTCCTGTCCATCTCACACGACATTCCTCACTACACTTTTGTCACACACGCCTTCCTGTCCCAAGTGGACATTTTATGTGTCTTGTTTTGTATCTTTGTATCTTCTTTATTTGGTATAAATAAATAAAAATAGGAACTGTATCAGTTCTACATTCTCTTTCTGCTTTAAGTATTATAAATATCACGTTCTTAGTAACAATACCACTGCCAGAAATTCATTTACTTACTCTAGTAGCTCTAGAAATGGAGTTAGGAGAGTTCAGGCCAACAAGATGACCAAGGATGCGCTTTATTTCCTCTGTTGTCCCTTTTGTGATTGAATCCCCTAGAAAAATGTTAAAATCTGGTTATGCTTAAAATGTCCAGCTAAGCTGTATGAAAATTCAGATACCAGAGCACTTGGTGATATACTTAGGTTAGCAGGTATATTGTTTACTCTGTCAGAGTATTAGACAAGAGAATGAACACCTTTATATAAAACTCTGGTGAAATAAAGTGAAATTCAGTAACAGATAAAGTTACCTGTTTGTGAATTGGTTTGAATATGTACATAAGGATGAACCAGCAATTCAGAGACAGATATTCTTTGCTTGGGATTCCTTACCAAACAGCGCTGAGGGAAGAAGTTACAAGACGGATTCAATAAAACTCAGTTTTCTAAAGAATATTATAGCTCAACATTGTTTTCCACATTTTATAAAGGAAAGGTATCCCTAGGGAACTGAAAGTGCACTCCATTAATCTAGTTTGTGCCTTGTAGCATCAGATTCAGCCTGCTGTTTCACAATGGAATGGATTCTGTAAATATTCTATGTCAATGTTTCCCCAAAAGTGACCCATGGCCCGCCAGCTTATTCAGGCGGTCCCAGCAGTTTCTGTAAAGAACACTTACAATTTAAATTTTACTGCTTCTCTAATATGCTTATTGTATTACAATTTACATAATTTAAAAATTGTAATACAATAAACATATTAAGAGAAGCAATAAAATTAAGAATCAAAGCGCATCTAGCAAAAGCATTACGATCGCTACAACAGGCAGATAAAAAACAAACAAACCCATTAAGTGGTCTGCCAAGACCCTTATAAATTTCCAAGTGGTCCATGGGAGGGAAAGTTGGGGGAACTACTGTTCTACATCACAGGAATAAATAAACAGTAGGTCCAAATGATGCACTAAATGAATGAAAGTTATCTCAACTCCGTAAACAAACTGGCCATGTTAGAACAATCATAATGATAATGGATGATAACAAACTAAGATTAAGCAGAATGCTACCTTCTTTCCAATAGGCTAGTTCTCTAAAAGGAGTCAAGAGAAATAACTTTTCACATAAACACTTGTATGCTGTATGTTCTTCAGGTATAATCAAACACATAACATATAGTACATGGTAATTTTTTAAAAAAATACACGGTGCCCATAAACTTGCCTAGGCATTGGAGAGAAACAGAATCACATACAAAAGTGCACAGAGCTTGACTCCCAAGAATAATATGCCAAAAGACACTTGAGGAATGTAGACTCTTTCCTGTCTCTGTCCTCTGCACTACAGCTCCACCCCACCCCCAAAAAACCCTCTCCTCAAGGAGGAGGTCCTTCTACCAGATTTTCAGCAATTTCTTCCTTCCCTCAGCAGCCTGCCTGTGCCCCACTGCAAGATGACCTTTCAACTTTCCCTGGGGCACGGGGAGAAAATGTTAGGGAGGAGGAGAACGAAGAAAGTCCCCCTTTGTGAGCTTCCTTTCATGGTTCTCAGGATCCAAGCCCAGATGTAGTTCCCTGCCCCCCCCCCCCGCCCCAACCACAAATGATAAAGTCAGGAACTGTTTGATATATACATTAAGAATGCTAAACAAAATTATATTGTACAAATTTACACAGGTGGGTACCTTTAAGACATCCTGGAGGTCTTTTTCTGCAATATCAGGGAATGCTATTTCATGACTAGGATCAATTATGGCATGAAGTTTTGCAATCTGATTTGTTATGTGCTGAAATGGAGTTCTTCCATAGGTCATACAGTATAAAATGCAGCCCAATGACCAAACATCATTTTTTGGACTGATCTAAAAACAAAGGCATGGATGATAGATAGATAGATAGATAAATGATAGATAGATGCTCCTCACACAATTAACACAATGACTTTGAAGCTATTGCTATTGCCATTACATTAACATATGTGGTGCAACTGAATAAGCAATCAATTATAAAACCTGGTGCAACAGCATAACAATTAAGCAATAAAGGAGAGCGTCTATATTTCAAAATCTGATCAATGACACACCTTTGCGTCGATGCATATTGCCGAAAGTAGGATGTTAATTGTCAGGAAAAGTAATTTGCACACAGTTAAAACAGACAGAAATCTACATTATCAGTTTTGTAATCTAAAAGAATGGAAACATTGCTTCAAAGGCAGACCATTTAAAACGATGAATAATATTGCTCATGAAAATTGTTTAAGAAACTGATGACCAGCTGTACCCAATCTGCCCAAAGCTCACAGAAAAAATTCTTAAAGGTACAAACATCTTTACTGTTTCTTTGCAGAATGACTCCCAACACCATCATGACTAGCTAACAGGACCAGTGGTCAGGGATGATAGGAATTGTAGTCCAAAAATATCTGGAGGGCTGAGTTTGGGGATGCCTGCCATAGAGGATCTTGGCTGTGAGTCCTGGGAGAGCTGCTCCCTGCCTTGCAGGCCTTTTTTTTCACCTGGCCTGGGAGGCGGAGCCCTGACTCACTCCAGCTACAAAAGCTGAACAGACTCAACTAAAGAAGTTAAAAACAAAGGTCTTAGAGAAAAATTTAACAGAGATTGAGAGAGAGAGGTTTCAGAATGAGACAGGTTTAACAGTGGTTAAGAAAGTGAAATACCTGGGGATTAACATGACAGCTAAAAATGGGAATTTATTTAAAGACAATTATGAAAAATGCTGGACTGAAGTGAAAAAAGATTTAGAAATCTGGTCAAATTTGAAACTTTCACTGCTAGGCCGTATTGCTGCGATAAAAATGAATGTATTGCCTAGAATGTTGTTTCTGTTTCAAACATTGCAAATTTTGGATAAAATGGATTGCTTCAAGAAGTGGCAGAGAGATATTTCTAGATTTGTCTGGCAGGGCAAGAAGCCTAGAATAAAATTTAAAATACTAACGGATGCAAAGGAAAGAGGTGGATTTGCCCTGCCAGACCTTAGACTTTACTATGAATCAGCAGCTTTTTGCTGGCTGAAAGAATGGCTGCTTCTTGAAAACACAGACATTTTGGATTTAGAAGGCTTTAATAATGTATTTGGATGGCATGCATATTTATGGTATGATAAGGTCAAAGCACATAAAGCATTTAAAGGCCAAATGGCCGAAATATTGGGAAATTCTGGAACAAGAGGGAGATAGATTGAAATTGCAGAGTTTTGAAAAAATAAAAAATAAAGTGCGAGATTGGCTTCATTATTATCAGATAATGGAGGCATACAATTTGGACAAGAAAATTGGCTTCCAGGTGGAAAAATCAAAATTGGAAACAGAACTCTTAGAACCCAAAACCAAGATTTTGTCAAAGATGTATAACTTGCTGTTGAAATGGAATACTCAGGATGAAACGGAGAAATCTGCTATGATTAAATGGGCACAAGATGTTGGACATAACATAATGATGGCTGACTGGGAACAGTTATGGACCACAGGTATGAAGTTTACGGCATGTAATGCCTTAAGAGAGAATATTATGAAAATGATATACAGGTGGTACATGACCCCAGTCAAGCTTGCAAAAATCTATCATTTGCCCGATAATAAATGTTGGAAATGTAAAGAAACTGAAGGTACATTCTTTCACCTTTGGTGGACATGCCCAAGGATTAAGGCTTTCTGGGAGATGATCTATAATGAAATGAAAAAGGTATTTAAATATACCTTTCTGAAGAAACCAGAGGCCTTTCTCCTGGGCATGGTCGGCCAATTGGTGCCAAAGAAGGACAGAACTTTCTTTATGTATGCCACAACAGCAGCAAGAATACTTATTGCAAAGTATTGGAAGACACAAGATCTACCCACTCTGGAAGAATGGCAGATGAAGGTGATGGACTACATGGAACTGGCGGAAATGACTGGCAGAATCCGAGACCAGGGAGAAGAGTCGGTGGAAGAAGATTGGAAGAAATTTAAAGACTATTTACAGAAATACTGCAAAATTAATGAATGTTAGAATGATGTCAGAATGAAGTTAAGTGGTTTTAGCAGCAATGTTATAAAGGCGTATGTAAAAATGGATTGTTAACAGGTGAGAATCTAAAGCTATAATATATTAAGTTAAAGGATTAAGATAAAAACAAACAGGGAAAGGAATTGCTGAATTAACTAACTGAACTGGAATACAAAAAAGGGAGGCGTGAGGAGGTCAGGGAAACAAGTAAATGAAAGACAAGGCATGGAAAGATTGATTTGTTTTTAAGTGTTTTTTATTTTTTCTGTATTTTGTATTTTTTCTTTTTTTCTTTTTCTTATTTCTGTAACCTTTTTTGAAACTTTAATAAATATCATTTAAAAAACAAAAAACAAAAGCTGAACAGACTCTTGGGCTGGCGTGTTGTTTGGGGGTTTTATTGGGGGGGCATTGTTGCTGTTCCTGTTTGTACCTTTATTTTAGATCTTGTGATTTTTGCAAAAATTGTTATTTATTGTTTATTATTACTTCTGTTATGTGGGAGTCATTTTTTTTATGTTGTAAGCCACCTTGAGCATGGTTTAAACTGTGGAAAGGAAACACACACCAAAAATTATGTACATATATATAGATATGTAGGAATGTCTTCCTGACCTCTGCGGTATTTTTGCTGGCTGTATAGGGTCAAAATATGTATCTGCCTGTCCTTACTGCAATGTTGGACAGAAACCAAGCAGTTTTCTTTATGCTTTTAAAATCAGAGACAACCCTTCCCCAAAGTTCACTCTCCCATGTGGTTGCCTAAGGTGCTAGTTTCACATTTGAGCTCTTCCTCTCACAAATTTTCATTAGGAAGCATCCAGCGCCAGTATAAGGGTCCTTGCTTCTCCACGCAGTAAGCCGCCTCCATCTGATGCCCCTCCCCTCAATCCTACTGCAGCCTCTTGCCCCACATCTCAGTCATTCCCCAAGGATCCCCTGATTGCCAGCCACCCAAGAAGTACATAAAGCTGCAGTGTCTTTATGCTGGGACTGGATATAATCCATTATGAAGCTCTTATTAAACCCAGGATCAATTCTAATTTGATGCTATTTCAACTTCTGCTACCGTCCCACCACACTGCCCACACAAGCCTTTTTATAACTGCTTTATTCACATCACTGCATACAAAAAACCTCCCAATGATTTTGTCCTGGGTTTGTGGAGATTTAGAAAGTAAGATCCAAACCAAAGCATTTCCCACCTTCAACCACAGGGTATTTTTTACCTTTGACCTTGGTTTTCCATTTTCACCACAGGAAGACATGTCTTTAATTACCTCTGGTGGCATGTAGTTAACTGTGCCAACCTAGTAACAATTAAAAATATAATCATGTAATTAATTGATAGTTTAAAATTAGAATCTCATGTTTTGTTAGAAAGATTGCTCTAAAAAGGGCCCTGAAAAACAATGCTCACAAACCATTTTTTTAATTAATCCTCTTGAAATCTTGCTATAGTTCATTAGAAACTTTAGAACAGGAAAAACAAGCTTGTCTAGGAAACTTCAAAAAGCTCTTAACATAATGTTGAAGGCAACTGTATCTCAGAGAAATTAGTAATATAGGCAGTTTTCAAAATTCCTCAGTAATTCTACTCCAACACTGAATGATTCAGACAATGTCTACATTAACTTTAAAAAAAAAAAATTGTACTCAAAATGATGTTGTCACACTATATGCCCAATTCTCCACCCCAATAAAGCCACCAGCAACCTTTGTCAGGTTTGGTGAGTCAGTTTCAAGCAGCAGAGTTACAGTAATTAAGAGAGTGCTCTGTGGGATTGTGAACCTCCTCTCCACAGCTCTGCCCTTTCAGAGAAAATTCCTCCTGTTGCCTTAACTGAAGCGAAGAAATGTAGCCACACTGATGTTAACCATGGTTAAGGCAAATCAGATTCTGTGCGTAACCAGGATTTGAGGATGGTTAAGAACCTTGGTAAAATAGGAACCATAGCTAATGTCCGAACCAAAGTATCCATTGACTGTTGTTAAATTGGACAGGAGAGAAGGAGGAAATCATAGGGCCCACTCCCTACCTCTTAAAATTTGTCAAGAGATTGGGTCTGCTACGTACATATTGATACTAAGTGAACTGGATTAGGCTTAACTATTTCCTAACTCTAAAAAACCCACAAAACAGGATTTCTCTGTGAAATTTTATGCTGTTTCACCCTTTATGAATACTCTTCTCAGACCCATCTGAAGTGGGATATGCCCTGCATGTATAGACTGCTATACATCTCTGTTGGATGCCGGCGCCCAACATATAACCTACACCTTGCAACATTTCCGCAGCAACTGGGCATAATTCAGGCTGCAACTCCATGCCATAGCACACATGCTTTCCATGCAATAGACTCCAAGTTCAATCCCTGGCATCTCCAGGTAGGGCTGGAAAAGATGGTCTGAAACCCCAAAAGATGCTGTTGTCAGTGTAGACAATATTGAGCTAGGTGGAGCAAAGAGCCAACTCTGTATAAGGCAGCTTCCAATGAACTTGTGTGCAATATCCCTTCTCTCTTTCATCTGGGGTAGTCGTGACTCCTGTAGTCCACACTCTGGGAAACCATGCGCCATGACTATGTCTAGACCCGCAACCTACCTAAAACAGGCAAACACAAATCAAGACCCACAAAACTCCTCACATTATTCCTGATGTCCCCTCATTGTGAAAACAGACATTCATACTGTTTTATAATAGGGTAACACAAGGATGCCCAACAGTCTCACCTGTGAATCTTTAAAAATGCTTGTCACATCTGGCTGCATTTGATTTGCAATGCCAAAATCTATTAGTTTTAGCATTCCATCCACTAGCAGAAAGTTTGCTGGTTTCAGATCACTATGAACAATACCTGCAAATTAAAATTTGTTCAGTTAGTACAAATTAAAAATATGTGCATTTACTCTGTTCTCTCACACCCATTCTACAAACCTTCTTGGCCCAACACACAAGGATGGGAGGAAAAGCCAGGTCCTTTTGTAGCTATGATAACAGACCTCGGAGACTGCAATTTGGCTGTGACATTCACCCTCCTCTAAGAAATCTATTTACTTTCACAGAGGGAACAGGTTTTTATCTAACCTTCATCATTGCACAACAAAGCAAAACAAAATCAAAACAAAACCCCTGTGGAAACATATTCCAAGATTAGAACTAGTTCCAGTTAATTTACAAAACAAGACACTACTTTTTCCCAGAATATAATTAAATGTTATAATTAAAATGCTCCATTCAACTGCTGCTACTAGCCTGGTTCGCACTGAACATTAAACCATAACAAAAGTTCAATTTCATGTAATACAAATAGTTAACTTGCATGAATTCTGGTATACGCTGCTAAGTACATCTGCCCATTACTCCTTCCTGACTTTGCTGTGCTCAGGAGGAAACCAACCACAAGCATAAACTTGGTTTCTGCTTGCGGTTTGTATGGAAAGAAATCACAAGTACTGGTTCACACATGGTTGACTTCCTCCTGGTGTGTTTTAAGTCTGCTCCTGACTTGGGCATCAGCTCCCTCAACATCAACCTGGCCGGGGACAGGAGGTGCCAACCCATCGAGATCCCCACAACCCAACCCAGATGTCCAATCCTAAGCTAACTTCAAACCAGTTACTGAAGCTGGCTTGTTTAAACTAGCCGCAGTTAAGATTAGCCTCAATTCCAGGCCAGAATGACACAGCAAACTGTGGTTAATTGAAAGTGAATGAGGAAACTTCTGAATTTCTCCTACTTGCACAGAAGGTGAAGAATGGGGAGCATATGAGCCTTACACTTGCGGTGGCTCATTCACAGCATACAAGACTATTTGTTGCAGTGATAGTGATATAGATAACTAGATGGCGCTTTAAAAAGTAAGAAAGTATTATAGTTATATAAACAGTTAAGGCAATGCAAATAAATAGCCAGATAGCATATGTCCCTCTCTGTTAGATTTCCAAGAGGCAGATTTAATTTATTTATATACCGCTTGATTGTAGAAAAAAAAACCCTCAAAACAGTTTATGAATTCATAAAAAGATAGAAATCTAAAGCATTATTTGACTAGTAATTCATTGGTAGCCATTCCTGTGAACAGCAAGTGTTGAAAGGTTCAGTAGAAGTCTTCAAATACATAGAAATAAGCTTTTATAGATACCATGTGTGTGGATTGTATGGACAGCTTCCAACATATTTTCCCAAAAGCTCTTCCGCTCCCATGGGTTAATTTTTTTCTTTTTAAGCCAAGTATTAAGATCAATGTTTCCACATTCCATCAACATGTAGATACTCTTCCTGCTAATTTCACTAAAACAAGTTATGAAAATGAAGTCATATATGGGAAATGACACTTGTTTTTAATTAAGCTGGGTTTGTAAAAACATTTACTCACTAGTCATACAGTCGGATAATCTTATCACAATGTTGCTGAAGTTTATTTAAGTGTGCAATCTCATTTTTATAGCTTTCTAAAGTTTGTTCCTCTGCCTCTTCTAAATTGACATATTTGATAGCATAAAGCTGCTTCTTTTCATCAAGTACTTGAAACACCTGGGGGAAAAAGGAATACAAACCACCAGTTTTGCTTGTTTTTAAGTGCATTACCAAATCTTAATTACAGCAAGGTCAGGGACCTTCTTGAACTTACCCTGTAAGGGAAGCTACCTATTACAAGCACAATACAAAAAGAATGGTGTTGCTTAAGAGAGATGGGGGCAGGGGAAGCAATGACATGGTATGTTATGTCAGTGATTATTTTTAAACCACCTTCCGCAAGCAACAGTTATCAATGAACTAAAACTTGCATTTAAAATCTCACCTTACTTGATCCTCCCCTGCCGATTTGTTTCAACACAGTGTACCATTTTCCTTTAATACTGATGCAATCACTTTTAGGTAAAGGAGTTGAAATCTGAATTTAAAAAAACACATATCAAAAGCAACATATGTTAGATATTTACAGTCATATCTTGGGTTACAGACACTTCAGGTTGCGTTTTTTCAGGCTACGGACCGCTGAAACCCAGAAGTACCGGAACGGGTTACTTCTGGGTTTTGGCAGTCGCGCATGCGCAGAAGCACTAAATCGCAACCCGTGCGTGCGCAGACGCGCTGCTGTGGGTTGCGAACGTGCATCCCATACGGATCACGTTTGCAACCCGAGCGTCCACTGTATTTAATATTCTAGCTTACTAGTATGTTCAGGTATTTCTTGTGGGACTGACATAAAATTGTCAACACGTTGCAGATTACAAGCACAGCTTAAAGAGCATAGCATCAATATTGTTAGCTCAGAAACAAAACAGAAATTTGTTACATAGTTAATACAAGACAACCATGTTATGAAACATTAAATGTACATTCTTTCTTTCTTAAATTTATATCCCACCATCCCTCTCAAAGGAGTTCAGGACAGCAAACAACAAGTGATAAAAGCAATAAGAATTTCTAACTGCTTGCTTGTCCGTAAGAATGGGTTGCACCCACTATGGATCAGTTTCCTTCATTATCTCATAATGCGCTTTCAGAGTCATTTATTTTAGAAAGGTTACCGGTAATCCAGTACGCACTTGGAATGGAGTTGAGGGAGTACAAGCTTGCAAACAGGAAAGCTGGTTGTATGGTGTGGTGTCCTTACTCAGGTGAAGAAAATTATTCGTTACGACTGGAGTACTGAAACTGTCAAAGGCATTTGAGCATTACAATCCTTGCACAAGCAGCAATACACTCCCCACCCCCACCCCGCAAACAACCATGTATTTAACCAGTAGCTTAATTTTTTATCCAAGTCACAATGTTTGAAGTTGAATGAAATGTTTAAAGCTGGCTCAAAAACATCTCCAAAAAACTGCCCAAACATCTCCAAAAAATATTAAATTTAATCTTAATTTGAAGCGCATGTACTTCTAGTAAGAGGTTATCGATACAAAGATGACACCCAGCTCAATCCTTCTCTTCCCCTGACTTAGAAGAGGAGGTTGAGGTGTTAAGATGAGTGCTTGGATGTTGGCCAATAAATTGATGCTGAAAAAAACAAGGAGTCATGTGTCCCAAGTTCTCAAGTGCAGGAGAAGGGCAGATGGCCTGTTCCAGATGTCACTGCAAGGCTCGGGTGGCCTCATTGGCAAGGAGTCCCTTTTCCAGACACAGCTGGTCTGCCAACTACATCCCTTTCAGGCAGAAATTACTGAACCACTGTACTCCACCATGCTCTGGTAACTTCCAAACTGGATTCTTGCAATATGCTGTGTGCAGCTGCCCTTGAAGACAACTCAGAAACGTCAACTGATCCAAAACACAGCAGCCAGTTTACTAGCCGGGGTTCCCTTTAGATCTCATATAACCCCTATTTTAAAACAACTGCATTGGTTGCCAATGGGCCCAATTCAAGGAGCTCATGTTAATGTTTAAGGCCCTAAATGACTTAGGCCCCAAATATCTGGAAGGCCAACTCCTTCTGTGCAGACCCTCGTGGGTGTTTAGATTGGCACTGTGATTGGAATTTGTTTTAAATTGTTTTTAATGCATTTTAAATTGTTGTGACTCACAGCCATTTAGGGTAAAGGGTGGACAATAAATCAAACTACTGTTACTACTACTACTACTACTGCTTCATTTTTACGCCATGCAGAATTATTGATGAGGGATGTTATTTCAAGTTCAGGCACTCTATAAATGCTTTACCCAGCACTGAAGATGCACACTTCTATTTAGTACATATAACCATTAGCTTGCTTAAACAGCACAAAAGCAAATTCCATCAAAATTTAAAATAGAATTGAAAAAATAAACCACCACACACACACACACACACACACACACACACACACACACGTTACCAGGCCATGTAATCTCGCAGTGTGTTGTTGCTAGCTACTGGGCCAACAAGTGACTGGCTGTTTATCTTTGATGCAGTCTCTGGCGGTGAAAGTTTTCGAAAAATTGGCTCTGGTGGTGAAAATCTTTTAGAAACTTGAAAAGCTGGCTGTTCAGCACTTGAGTTTTTTCCCTATAAAATGGAGGAAATGTCATCAGTTCTCAAGTAAGCATACATCATATAAAATCCACGTACTAGTGCGTGCTTGCTAAATAAAATTTAAGTGGAAATCAAAGGTGATTTTTTTTTCTTTTTTAAATTTACTGAAGATTTTTTTAGACAGATTCTTAAAATACATGCAATACCAACAAAATAACATTCACTGTGTTTATTCACTGTTTGAATCAACAAAGAAAAGAAACTTCCGACTCTACTCATTGTACTAATTTACAATTAAACTATTATTTAAACAATTGTGTGAAGTTGTTTTTCGTTAATGTAACTATCTAACAAATACTTTATATTGCATGGCTCATTCAGTATCTGCCAGAAAGCATTTATTATCGCAGTACCCTTTGAGATATTCCTTAATTACTGACCATTCCTTATTTACTTCTTGTGTTGAATTTCCTCTCACTGCCCCCATTCTCCTTGCTAATTGTAAGTACTCTATTAGTTTTGCTTGCCATTCGAACTTCGAGGGGATGGTTTTGCTTTTCCATTTTCTTGCAATGAAAATCCTTGTCTATGGCCATACTACCCTGAACACGCCCAATCTCATCTGATCTCGGAACCTAAGTAGGGTCAGGCCTGGTTAGTACTTGGATGGGAGCCCCTCAAAGGTGCAATTTCACTTGATCTTTGAACTGCACACATTTCTGGAATTCAAAGCTCTGCTTATCCATTGAATATTATGGTTTGTACTAGCATTTGCATGCGATGTGTCATGCATATCTAAACACTAGGCAAGCACCAAGTACTTTCAGGAGGTTTTGATAGTAAGCCTGTGCACACAATACCATATTCAAGCAATTCTAGCTTGCTAGAGATGGGAATACTGGGATTTAAATTATAGGCCTGTATCACATGTCTTGAAGACTACTGCTTTAGTGGTTAGTTGCACTACCAATACAAATTTTATATTTGTATTTCAAAGATGCCTCTTTGCTAGTGCCATCTTTGAATGCCGCTGACTAAAAACAAGATTTAATTTACAGCTGTGAACGGCTTCCTGGCAATGAGAGACTGAATGAACATGATATACCACTAAAGTATTACACTAAGGATTGTATCCAGTGAAGTTGTTCATGGAAGGCCTTCCACTTTTACAATGAAAATCCTTCCTCCCCATGTGCTCCCAAAATCTGTTCTGGGGTTTCCAACCACCTGGAACAGATTTCATGGGGTGCAGGGGAACAAGAGAGGGAGCAGAAGTTCCAATGTACAAGTGTACATTTCTTTATACAACTTTTATCCTACTCAAAAAGGGATTTCGGGGTGGCTCAAGTATCACTGCAAACAAGGTGGACTTTTTACATTTCAGTACTAATGACAATGAAGACAACATAACAAAAAATCACTTATATAAGTCAATAAAATTACCTCCAAGTTTGTTTTGTGCATTGCTTCAAGATTAAACCACTTATTTGCAGATGCACGACAATTTAATCTTAACTCTTTCTTTTCATCATTTTCAAGAGGAACAGAGGGGTGCTGTAGTCTTTCTAGGCAGCTTGGTTCTATGGTACTTGGCTCCTTGTGGTGCTCCTCAGTTTCTAAAACAATAGTTCCAGTTATCCAAAAGAACATGGTAGCATTTACAGCAAGATATTCAGAAAAGGAAGAGGTTGGACTACACAAGGAGCACAAAAAAGTTACCGTGAATAGACTAAAAGTGCTGTTAAGCCTTACTGAATTTATACATGTGGTGGGCTGGGAGAAAGGAGTAGCGGGTGGTAGGAGCTATAGTCATCCTTAGGGGAAGGGGAGATGCACTGGGCAAACTGAACTTCTGCAGTGGCCTCAAGTTACAATGGAGACAGAGGATCTAAAATATGGGACTCTAGGGCAAGCAACAAAAACTACATTCAGAGGGTCATGCTTTGGAGGGGAAAAAGGTAGCCTCTTTTCATTTTCTTTTCTAATTTTCAGCTAAACCAACTATGCTCTGGCTACTTTAATCAAGTGCAGAATGAACAATCCACAAATGCCAAAGTTAAAAGTCTACTGAGATACCCACGTCAGTCCAATCCCACAGAGTTAAAACAAACCTTTTTGTTTAACAGCATAAGTAGAACCATATTTATTCTTTAAGGTTGGAGCTGAATTGGTAGCTACTTCTGAGTTCTCATCATCTGGTGGCTGCAATTCCATTAACCATCTGCTTGGTAAAGGCTTAAAAAAGAAGAAGAGTTTTTTATAACAAAGCCAAGAAAAAAGATAGCCACACACTCAGCTGACTCAATGGTTTAATATAGAATTAAAACTGAAGGATCCTAGCCTGCTTATTCTCCTGCACAATCTTGATGGTGGTGGTGATGATGATAGTAATAATTATTATTTTATTATTTATACCCCCCCCCCCATCTGGTTGGGTTTCCCCAGCCACTCAGGGCGGCTTACAGCACATATAAAAATTGTAATACATCAGACACTAAAAATTTTCCCAATACAGGACATCTGCCTTCAGATGTCTTCTAAACGTCAGATTGTTGTTTTATTATTTATATCCAGCCACTCTGGGTGGCTTTGTTAAGTTCTTCGGAAGTGCACTATAACTTGACTGCAATAACAAGACAGACGCTAGAAACAGCTTTTACAGTTTTATCTTCTATTGGAGCAAACTCTGAAATTTGTGTCTTATAATCTTCAGCTGCTTGCATCCTGACAAAATGCATCCTTATCTTCAAAACTGAAAGATGAGAAATGACACTGATAATATCTGCATATGGGAGAACTCTTGAGATTTGTGTCAGTAAATCTGTGCAAATGCCTTGGTTTGATGCTTCTGCATATTTAGTCAGCAAACTGGCCAATTTGAATGGCAACATGATCTCCAGATCAGAACAGTTTCCCCAACCTTGCTTCATTTCTTTCCTGTCACATAAAATGGCACAAGCTGCTTTGAGAAGCAGCTCATCAGTTCTACAACATCGGCGCACCAATTCTATGGGCTGCCACCCACTTAAGGTTTAGTTTAGTGTAGCAGCTAAGAATGGATATCCTCGATTGAAATCTCACCTCAGTCATGAACTCACAAAGAGACAGGTGGGCAAACTTCAAGCTTGTGGGAACTACTTTATTTTTAAACTAGAACCCCATGGTTGATAGGTCCAAGGTGCAAAAAAGTGGCAAGAGAGGTGGGAGGAGTTAGATGCAAGATAATAATAGTTAAGGGAGTGAATCTACGGATCTACTGCAACTCATATGTTAGAAATTCTAACAACTCTAAACTGTCCAGCAAAGCTTCACAAAGACTTGTTCAAAGATGAACAGGCAAGGAATACCAAGACATGCCACCAACCATGGCAGATAACTCTTTTCTACTTGCTGCTGACCAACTATTGAGAGTCAGAAAGCCTTGCCAATAAAGCAGAGATCCAGATCTGCTTTCTGCCTGCTCCTGCCAACATTTAGGCTAGCTAATTTGGCTGTTTTCATCTACAATATGGGGATAAGTTTATCAATGTTTGTATTTTGTAAGGGTAATAAAAAAGGAGTGCTCTGAACACTTAAAAAGTAGTATTAACATTAAGCTGTGACTTCCTTTTGTTAACAGCCATTCATATTGTGAACATTTCCATAGGCCCAATCTGATTTGTTTGAATAACATTTTAAATGATAACTGAAAGGTGTTGCTAAGAACAATTTGTTTATGATTAATATTAAAAGTGCCTCCTCTAAGGGCCCAAAGAGAAAGGTTCTAAACCACAAACTTTTCAAACTACTGCACATAAATAGCAACATCTACATAAAGTGACTCGTTTCATTGTTACCTTAACACACAAATGACACTCAAGCATGCATTGCTTAGTCCAGAGCTTTCCAAACTGTGTGTTGTAACACGTTAGTGTGTCAGCAGCAGTGTGCAGTTGTGTCATGCAAACTCTCCCCATGCTCCTCCAGGAGCTGGAAAGGGGTTAATTTAACTTCCGGCTTGCTAGTAAGATTGAATTACTGTGTCGTGAAACGATGCATGTCTAAAAAGTGTGTCACCAACAAGAAAAGTTTGGAAACTCTGGCTTAGTCCCTTGGGGAGGGGGGGAGAAATGAATAAGGAGTTTCCCAAATTGCATGTTGTAACTTCACTGGGATTTTAAAATGGGAAAGGTGGTCATGGAGTCTTGAATGAGGTCAGAAGGAGAAAGAATGATTGCATGCTCCTACTCCCATATCCTCCCGCTCACATGCAATTTTTTCCCCAGCTAGTTTAAGCCATGGCAGGAGGAAGAACATGATTTTCATGGCCTGCTCCTGCACTCTTGGTTCCATGGATTGTGAGCAGTGGAAGCTTAAGGAAGTTTGCAGATGAAATGATTCAATGACAGGTGGGATTGCCAAATTCATTTTTCCTGGAACACCAAGTCCTTTTTGCCCCTTCTTTTATATTGATTGATTGTCATGCACACAAGTTAAATGAGAGTATGTTGCGCACTTAGTGTATGTCTGAATGAGGCAAGGAGGGAAACCACCCTCAGTAGCAGCAGTGAGTAGTTTGCTTACTTTGTATTTCCACATTTAATACCAAGGTAATCTGTTTTTTTATCATGGTGCTACTAAACTCCTACTTTGTCTACACATTCTGAGCCTGTTTCTGCATCCCCCACTTGCAATCTTATCAACCATGACCATTAACTTGAGTAAGAACATTCAAATTACCTTCAAGTCTCCTGGTATATCACTTCCATTAGGTTTTGACTCACACAGTGGCAACTGGCTCAAATTGCTGTCAGATATTTTCCTAATTTTTTAAACAAAACATTAATTGTCTGTTAACACTAAGCCCGCACAAGTTGATCTGCATTTGTCCAGGAAAGTACAAATACCCAACTCTGCTCAGGTATAAGCACAGAAAACAATTGCATAGCATCATGTTAAAATTAGAAGACTGGCATTTATGCATTACAGAATCCCCTGCAGTAAATGTTGCCATTAGTAAGAACAAACCCAAATGGCGTACGACAAATCAGAAGACCCCAGTAGGGATGTAAAAGCAAAGCTTGTGAAACTCTAATGATTTGAAATGTGGGAGAAAGAGCATCTGTCAGGCTAAACATAAACTTACGGTAGATAATAAATGTTCAGAACTAAACCTCTCAAATTCACACAGAGACAGACACAGTGCAGTCTCAGCTACTAGCACTAGCTGTCCCATGCATCAACCACATGTTACAGGTTGCTGCTTGCAGTTTTAAATATTTTCTACATTTTATTTAAAGCTGCTGCTATTGATTGGTCAACAAAGGGGCTTGGAACCCCACTATTAACCATCAGCTCCAGGATGCCCCTTTACACTATGGCTACCAGATGTTTTTCAATGAATCCGGGGACACTTTTCAACTTCAATGGATTCTGTCAGGCGACTGATTTGTAAATCCGGGGACTGTCCCCAGGAAACGAGGATGTCTGGTAACCTTACTTTACACCTGCCCTTCAGAGAGGATGCAAATATGTGGTTTTTAGCTGATGTTGGCAGTAGAGTCCTATTAAGCAGTAGCTGCAAGAGCTACCAACTCTTCTCTGCAGAAAAGTGAGGTGGGAAAAATGCTTCCCATCCTAACCAGTTCAGCTTATTTCATACTTTGGAGCTTGGAAGGGGATAAGGAACTCTACCAAGACAATCCATGCCCCACCTGTGCAGTTCAGAATTGGGAGGAATAATTTTCACTGCTGACACTCAGAGCAGAGCTTTAGCCTTCTTAAACGCATCTATTGCTTGCCACTAAGAAGAAAGCCACAAAGCAATTCAAAACCAAGTAAAACAATTAAAATTATAAAAATTGCATAACTACTGGAGTACAATTAAATTAGTGCTGCTAAAAATCCTGGGAAAACAAAAATGTCTTTTGCCCAGCCCCCAAATGATGACAGCTAGTGCTAGGCAGAGAGCATTCCATAAATCAGAGTTGTTCATATGTTTACTATGGGAAACATAACGGTTGAAAATCTGTATATGGACTATTTGTTTTCTTGAGTAGACTAATAAATGACTTAATAAAACCGTCATCCTTCCTTTTGGCTGGTTGTTGGGCATGCATAGATCAGTACATACTGGCCATTATTCTCAATGGAAATCTCTGGTGTACATCCTATATAATGATACATCTACCCCTCCATTCCCTTTTGCAGTGAGCCACAAGTTCACGCACCAGAATAATGGACTGTGCTTTATATCTTTGTTCAGTCAACAGATACTTAAGTGTTTGTGAGTTTAAAAGGGACTGTACCTCTTTGCAATACTAGCTGCACATGGAATATCCATCCCCACAGAGTCATCCTCATCATCACTTACTAATCTGAAAGGTACTCTTCCAAATGGACGCATCTAAAAATGGAAATGGAAGTTGAAGTAGAACTCAACTCAATTGCAAAAAATCAAGTACAAGAATACACAAACGTTTAAACATGCCTACCTTGTTAGACTTATTTAATTGCTTCAGTGGTTTGCGTTCACTTTCCTGAGGGGAATACTTTTTCTCCCTGAAAAAAAGAGTTGGACAGTTCTAATTGTACCACAGCACTTGGAAATAAAATAAAAATAATTCCACACAATATTTGGATTTACTTACCCATGGCAAGAACTATGAGTACTGGCAGAAATCTCATTAGAATCAACATTTATTTTCCTATTCAGGAAGTTTCCAGCTTCATTATGAGAGTTTAGAGCTGTAAACATGTAATTTATTAAGAGAAAAAATTAAACATTTTAGTTGTTTAAATACCAAAAGTTGGGTATTTGATTTACAACACGGAGAACAATGCAGGCTTTATATACCTTTTAACCACACTGTAGTGATCTTTAAGGAGTTTATTTTCCCAATACAACAAGGATTAGATTGAATACAACACTTGAGTGAATGTCTATGTTATATTGATCATGACTCCAAACTTAACATAGAAAGATTATATTCTCCCACTTTCTATCTTGAACTGGTTGGAAAAGCAAAGGACTGATGGTGGCTTGACTCTGTGCATGTGCGCTTGGATTCAAGTGTGAAAGGTAAGAAATATGGCACACGGGAGGGAGGAAACAGGATCTATGGAGATAGGGCAGGAAAATGGGAAGCCAGGCTCATGGGAGGAGGAGCCTTTTAATTTCAACAAAATGGACCAGATTCAGCTAAATCAACTAAACCAGATTCAACTAAATTTGCAGGACACAGCACACCAAGTTCCACGAGTGCAAAGGGGCTTTTCCTCCTTTCCTCCCCCAAGCCCCCTCCCATCGGCTCGGGGGGGGGAGGGGCTAGCAGAACACTAAGCATGCAGTAGCAGAAGAGGGGAGAACTGCTTGTGCTGATATACGATCAACTTAGTGCAACAGTCAATTTCGCCCTATAGTCTGCTTCAGACTCACCTGTCAAATTCTCTTTGTCTTCAACCGAAAGTAGCTGCTTTCTTTGTAAACTTAAGTTTCTTACAGCAATTTCCAACATTTCTACTGGAAGTGCTCCAACTTCTGCAGCTTTTTCAAGCAGCTGTTTAGCTTTTTTCAGATTTCCTAATTTAAAAAATACGAAATAATGAACTTTGTGCTAAAATGGGGTGTGTGTGGGTATGACTTTAAAAAACAAATAACAGTTATTAGCATTTTACAACCATTATCCAGGATAGGAAATGTGGTCAGTAACAAAGCTTAGCCATGCCAAATTTTGAGTAAATCTGTATCCACATACCTTGAGAGAGTTCAAATTGTGCAAAAGCCACATGAACAAAAGAAAATTTACTGCAGGTTAGTCTGGCAAGATGAAACTGATCGCGTGCCTCTTCTGGGTCTCCAGTGCTGCAAAGAAACAATGGTTTGAAGCAAGTGTTTCAATCATTCACCTCACACATGCATGCAAATGATATTTATTTACTGGGAAAGGGTGATGCCACCTAAATTTTGCAGTGCTTACAAATTAGCTCAAAGAAAATTAAATTGTTTTCAACCAGAGGTTAGTATGCATCACAATACATACTGTACAGCAAACGAGGTAGCCTGCAAATCATCTGTACTCACTCTTTCCAGTCAAAAATCCTATCCTGGATGCACTCTTCCTTGCAGAATTTAGACAGAGGTAGTCCTATACCATAGTCCTTCTTTTACACTGTTTACTGCTGGTATTAGGGAAAAATGCTTTCCACTAGCAAGCTCCACTCCCTCTCAAAATATCTTAAATGTTACATAAGTACATGAAGGAATCCACCTTCCAGGTGTGGTCCAGACACATTTTATTTAGTGTTCACAATAAGAAAATCAAATTTTCAATATTACTTTATCTTCCCAATGCACAAAGAACTGCAATTCCAAAAGATGGGAACCTCATATATTGTCTATTGAACAAATGCTGACTGTGCCTCCATTTCTAGAGGCATTAGATATATATTCATATATTCAGTCCTAAGCATCAAAGCAATTACCGTATTTTTCCATGGCTAAGATGGCCCCTCATGTAAGACAACCCCTATTTTTTTGAACCCTAAATTAAGAAATCAAAACTTTAAACACCCGAGATCGCCTGAAGTTGTTGAGCTTGTTCACCCAAAAAATCTACCGGTGGTGTGGGGGAATCAGGTGGTGCTTGGCTTCCCTGCCTGCTCCTGGGTGTGGAGCACCGCTGCTGAGGCACATAGGCAGACAAGGCAAGGCAGTGGGCAATAGCTAGCAATAGGGAGCGGGAAAAGGAACCACCTTCCTGGCCGCCTGCTTAAGCGGAGACACCAAGGAGGTGATGTGACTGCTGGAGCACGGTGTCAACATCAACTACACCACACCACCCTAGGCATCCTACAATAATGGTGTATTTGCCTTAAACAAAAAACATTGTCTTATACACAGAAAAATACGATATGTAATATCAACAACTGACGTATGATTTTTTTCCTTTTAACTTGGGTATCATAACAATTACAAACAAATATCAAACTCTGGGAGTGTATAAAATGTATACAGTAATCTTCAGGGATGGTATCAGGTAAGTATAACCAAAATAAAATGTTTTATGTTGCAAATTCAGGAAATGGGGATATAAAAAAGGCACGTAAGAAGAAAAGACACAAAGAAATCACGACACTTCAACTTAACCAGGTTGTTATAAATGCCAGTGGCGGAGACCAACTATGTTCTTGGGTATTGACATAGGTCACAAAATCAAACCAGACGGAAATAAACTTCTGTTCTACATTGAACTCTGGGTACTTCTAATTAAAATGTTAACTTTCCACTGATACACTATCCCATGCCTTTCTGTGCCATATCAGCTCCAGCAATATCTCCCCAATCCTTGCAATCATGAGTCATACAGTGATCAATAAATGTCCAACTAGCTCCCTATTGTAAGCAACAGAATCATCTTCCATACAAAGATTAAGGAGTTGTAGTTGCAGTGGGTGAAAAACAAATGTTGAAACTTTCTGTTTGCCAGATATGAATACTTACGCATTCAGTTCTGCAAATCTAACCAAGATGCGAGCATAGCTTTCATTCTGATGGTATTTTTCTGCAGACAATGATGCAACTGCTTGCCTGTAACAACCAATCAGTCTATTTAACAAGCTGGTGTCAGCCTGAGGAGTGCACTTAGCCTCCAGTTTAAGCAAATGATTTAACCAATCTTCAGGATTATTTGCAGTCATCATAATCTGATTAACTGTTCCAGAGTTATCTAAAAAAAACCAAGAGAAAAGCATTGTTAAGATTTTTGTTATAAAGAAGAAGATGCAGTATTGTCTACAAACAGCTAAAGGAACCATTAAAACAACACACGTTTTAGTTTCTTTTGGTTCCAACATTTTGATTCATCACTCTAGGAATGGCCAGGCTACTACCTTCTGACCTAGAATGGGCAAACCTACCTTTTGTTTTGAAAGGCACCGCAGCAAGCAACAAACAACAACAGCAACAGAAATTATACAACACCAAAATGTCAGTTGTGTTCCACTTGCCAAAAGTGTTCTTATTTTCCACATGCCATGGCACAAGCCATCTAGTGGCGTGGACTTGAAGTGGCTTCACAGAACTGAGTTGCAAGAAGGATTTAAGAAGGGTGCTAGCAAACCAAATGAAACAAACAATTATCCAAGTCTTAAAAAGCACCAAGCTTCTCTGCAAATAAGATCACTAGAGACACAAAAATTCTGATAAAATAATCTCAGCAAAACAGAACAATGGAAACCCCTTTGAAGTCTGCGCAGAAGGGGAAATACTCTTAAAATTGGAGCATTTCTCCCACATCAGAAAAAGAAGTGTATTCAAAGTGCTGAGGGATCCACTTTGAGTTCAAACTGTTTCCTCAGGAAAGAAATAAAAATGCTCCTTTTTAAAAAAGAAGCTCCTCAAACCCCCCCCCCCCCCCAATTGCCAAGTCCCTTGTGAAGCACTTCTCAAATACCCAGCAACTAGCTAATTGTTAAGCGTTTAGGAAGCAACTTGCAAGAAGCAAGTTGCAAGTTGTGTGGTCAGCGTGCCCCAAGCAGCAATCACAGAGCTTCCAAAGTGGTTTGTGCAACATTTCAGAAACATGTGGTTGTCAGACACTTTGGAAGAGATGCATAAAGGGCTTTGAAAGCACTACCAATCAGCAGTCACAAAATACTACATACCTGTTGTATCCACTGATGCCTTGGTGATGTTAAGCTCAGCTGTAGTATTGTCGTCATTTTTATATTTGCTTTTCAGGTCTTGAACCCTACTCATAATAGAAGCAACAAACATACCATTTTCACTTAAATCTTCTTCCTGCATTTCTAGAAAAAGAAAAGTCAGTGTTGAATACAAAAGGTAACAAATGTTACCTAATGCTATTTATATTGCTGTAGGGTCTTCTTACAATCAAATAGCATACAATTTTTGTTAATTTTTTTTTATTATTTCAATGAAAGAGTAATACAGTAAATCCACAATTTATGCAAGTGTTGTGTTCTGGGATTGCGCCTAAAGACAAAATTGTGTATAGTCAAAACACATTGGGTTCAACTATGCCCCTCTTTTCTTCCCACCTCTCTTATCCCCCAACCTTATACTGTATACAATATTAAGTCTCACATCAAATATAACTGATCTGTAAAATGGACTTTATGGTCTGAAAATAGAGACAATGTATGTACTTTTACACCTTTAAATTGGTGTAAAGCAAGCTGGTATAGAGCCAGTGTAAAGTTACATGAGATCCAAATCCCACTTAGCAGCATACAGTGGTACCTCAGGTTACATACGCTTCAGGTTACAGACTCCGCTAACCCAGAAATAGTGCTTCAGGTTAAGAACTTTACTTCAGGATGAGAACAGAAATCGGGCTCCGGCGGCGCGGCAGCAGAAGGAGGCCCCATTAGCTAAAGTTAACTGTTCAGGTTAAGAACAGTTTCAGGTTAAGTACGGACCTCTGGAACGAATTAAGTACTTAACCTGAGGTACCACTATATATGCTACTGTTCTACCTAAGACTGGCAGAGGGAAAACAAGTATTTAAACTAGTGTTTTATGCTGGGTTGCCAAGCCACATCAGGTTCAGCTGAGCATGTTACACCCACATATATTTAGCTGAGCTGGGATTGGGAACATAATGCCAAATAAGCCAGAAATCAACTGGATGAGCCAGAGGCCCACTGCATCTCGGTGGATCTTGCCATGCCACGCAATTGCTCTCTCAAGCTTCTACCCTAATAATATACATTTAGGGGGGAAATCAAGTGACTCAATAGGACTTACTTTGAAGTAAATGCATTAGATTATGGGGGGGGGGGACCCATTAAGTAACTTGATGGGCAAGAACAGGTATTTGCCCTTTCCCTAGCTTAATAAAAAGGCAAAATCCTGTATATTCCCACAAAGCCAGTCAAGCAACTCTTCTGAAGACGTGACACAATCACACATACATGTATGTGCCCGTTTGCTGTCAGTAATCTACTTGTGATATAGCAAGATGCAAACAGAGATTGCAACAGCTACAACCTGTTGAAATAGTGAAAGGCCACCCTACAGAGTTGCCACATTTGTCCCACCCCAATCTACCCTTAAACTATTCCCATCCATACCTCTGGGGTGAAGCAAGTATTATACAACTTCCGTATGTATTCAGGTGGAAGACAAGGGAATCACATTTGAAATAATTTCTGTACAGTACTTCTATTAGCAAACCTTTGCAATATTTTGCTAAAAATCTTAAATTCTCTTCTTGCCAACAACCCTAGAGATTTATTTCAATTAAACAAAACACGGGGTCAAATTCAATGTCATTTGCACAGAAGGACTTCCCCGTCTTCTCTTCGCTTCTCCAGCCTCCTGCACCCTCCCCAAATCTGTTATAGAGGGTACCACAGCCCTTTGGAGATATTGGGGTTATGCAGCAGGGCAGATTGTTTCCATTGCACGAATGGAAGTCCATTTCACTCACACAGAAACATCATTGGATACAACCCAGTGTTTTCTCTGGGGGGACACAGGGGTATGCATACCCCTAAACATTTTGTGAATCTAAAGTTTGGCCACATTGAGGGGCAGTATTTCAATATTAGTAGGCAAATGAGAGTACCCCTAAACATTTTTTTAAAAGAAAAAAAGCACTGATACAACCCATAATCATTCAAGCATATTAATCATTTTCTCATTTTTCTCTAGATTGGAAATTCAACAGAATGGAATTGGCTTCTCTCTTCAACAATGGGTTTTCATTCCTGAATGAGCTATCACTACCATCATGGGGTACTTAATCTGCCACAAGCACCATGTATCTACAACCCAAAATAGCTCTGGCCCCTCCACCTTTTATTCTCCCATGAAATAACCTTGTGTTTTATTTTCTTGCAAGTATAACTGTCTTTAGACTGCTATGATTGGTATGCTTTCGAGACCTGCCATGATGCTCAACCCACTCTTGAAGCTCTCAGCTGGATGTCATCTTTTCAATCAATTATCTTGCAGTCCTACGCAGTGAAAACCTACTGCAGCCTGGGATAGCCACCCCCGTTCTTTGTTCCCCTACCCAATAGGTGTCCAAGAATAGCCTGAGAACACCTTGCTTTATCTGCCACTGAGGATGCTCCCTCACCTTCTCAGTGCCTATCTGCAAACCAGGCCTTAACAAGCCTTTCTCTCGTCTCGACTTTCCTTCCCTTTTCTTTCACTCATTATATCAGTCTCTCCCCCTCGATGATTCCCTCTGCTTCAGAGAAAACCTTCACCTCTAGTCTCATTGCAAATGTTTGCTTTACTTAATGAACACTTGCTTCCTCAAGTCTCAGCTCAGTTTCTGGAGCTTCCTGGAAAGCTTACAGGGATGCTGCCTATTTAGATCAAAGTTATTGCCAATTTGTCACAAAGGGAGCCAGTTCTACTAAATGGATTGTGAGTCTGTTGAGGCAGCTCTACTAGATAAGATAGTGGCCTCTTCTCCAGAAGGAATAGAGCAGTAACCTGCAGAAGGAAGAGCACCAGATTACTTCCTCAATGACCACTGTAGTAGCGGGAAACTCACAAAATGTGAAACCAGGTTCAGAGAGGTTCAGTAGACCCATGCAGTGTTTCTCCTTACACCGCTGGTTAAGACCATAGTGTTCCAGGGCAAAAGGTTACTTTTCCTACAGAATTAAGTGATATTTTATTGAAACCTGCTCCTATTGTGGGCTTTTAATTGTGAGAAATGAAAGTTTATATAGCATTACCTTTTTGTCTTTGAATTGCTGTTCTCTATACAGCCTGCAAATGTAGAACTTGTTCAACAAATGTAAATTGTAAATATTTAAGTTGTTTGTCCTGTTTGCAAACAAAGTACTTTCTACTGGGACCAAAACATCAAATTGTTTCTTCAATTAAACCTTGGTTATCAGGAAACAAAACTTCTAAAGCGCAAGATTTTACAATGAAAGGGTGTAAACAGGTTTGGATCACATTTTAGTGGCAAAGTAGGCCAAGAACTGCTTAGCTCCTTAACATAAGCAAAATAACTGAGTTTCTATAGTACGCCCTGAGGGCAGCTGGGAATCAATTTCATCTGAGGCGTACCTGTGAACTGTGGCAAGACTCATCCTTAAGGGCAGGTGGTATCCGCCTTGCAAATTTATATAAAAGGGAGTGTCAGAGGCACAGCTAGAGGCATTGCTTCATTCACAATATACCTTAGCACATCCTCCTTGAAGGTAACTTGTGAAAAACCTAAGAGGAGTGGTCTCTTGGTTTCCACATATTCAGAACTGAATGAAACTCATCCCTGATAGGGAGGGACTTGGTGCAAAATGTTAGAAATGTACTGTTGGTATTATTGCCTCCAGTGATACTTAATCCTAATCAGTCTGATTTTCATTGTTAATCCTCTATTTAAATTGAAAAAAATATATTACTATTATATTAGAAGAAGAGTTTGGATTTGATATCCCGCTTTATCACTACCCGAAGGAGTCTCAAAGCGGCTAACATTCTCCTTTCCCTTCCTCCCCCACAACAAACACTCTGTGAGGTGAGTGGGGCTGAGAGACTTCAGAGAAGTGTGACTGGCCCAAGGTCACCCAGTAGATGTATGTGGAGATGAGAGCCAGTGTGGTGTAGTGGTTAAGAGCGATAGACTTGTAATCTGGGGAACCGGGTTCGCGTCTCCACTACTCCACATGCAGCTACTGGGTGACCTTGATTAGGATTAAGTATCACTGAAGGCAAGAATACCAACAGTACATGTCTATCATTCTGCACCAAGTCCCTCCCTATCAGGGATGATTTGCAAATCATTGGCAAACATTGTACACAATCTCATTATGATTTGTTGCTTTAGATTTGTAAATTATGTATACTTCCCTCCTCTTTCTGCTATTCTTTTTTTTTTTTTTTTTTTTTTTTTGGGCGGGGACAGGGAGAGAAATAATCTGGATGTAAATACCATTTTTTTCTGTATATAAGACACCCCCAGGTATCAGACGACCCCTATTTTTTTAACCCAAAATTTAAAATTGATATTTTAAACATCAAACAGTACAACTTTGAGCATTTTCAGGGGAGGTCGCCCAAAGTTTAGGCTGCCATATTTCAAGAGTCTGTGCTCAAACCTGAGCCTATATTGCCCGCAACCAAGCCTGGACCACCCACGCCAGATCCCAAACCCAGGGCCGTCCACACCAGAGCCAGAGCCCAAACCCCTGTGCATTCACCATCTGTGTATACAACCCAAAAATTTTGACTAAAATTGCAAAGGAATTGCAATCACAAACCAAACAGACCAAAAAGCAATAAAGTAAAATGGGCCTGTCAAGCAAAATGTTCAACCAGAACTGTAACCCACCAAGCTAAATGGAGCCCATTAAGTCTATATGGCAGCCTGGCAGGTTTCACATCAGAGGCTGGAGGCTTAACTGAGATGCTGGTGGACTGCTTTTATCGTGTTGTGTCACAAACTAGAATGACTATCATAAGATGTGAAGAGTTAGGAGGTGAATGGGAACATTCTCAGAAGATTCAACGGCCAAAGGATGATGAGATCCAAGTTTCAACTCTGGGATTTAGCCAAGAAATTCTGTTGTTGTAGGCAATCTCCAGAGTGCAAAAGAGTTTAACATGTTGGCCAATCAAGGACTATGCTTAATTGCATCCAGGGAGAGAAGGGAATCTAACACATTCAAACAAAGAGCATCTTAACTGCATCTTGAAGTGAAACAAATTGGAAATGCCAATAGTAAGTTCAAACATTCATTTTCTAACACAGATGCACACAAACCCGAAGAGCTATAAATCCTACATAATCTTGGGAGAATGATTTTAAATAATTATTTGAAATTAATCCTAAAGGAGCAAGATTACAGATAGCTAGTTTGAGACTTGCCCTTAATAGGTAAAGATTTCCCACGCTGTCACACAAGTAGAAGAGAATTAAGAAACAAACACTGTGTTACACCAACACCAGACCCAGTGCCCCAAGTCTCACTTATGTGGGGGTGAGAGAAATTGCAATTACAATATCACAAAGTTATACAACTTCTCCCACTGGCAATCAAGAATTTTACTTGGTTTATGCCACTGATTAAACCAGATAATTTTTTATTTACCAAACCACTCCCGCACCTTCAAATGATCCCAGTATCTTGAACAAATATAGACTTGCAAGAGTTTGTAAACATGTAACCTCGTAAGCATGTAATTATAAGGTATTAGCCACATTTGCTGCAACAAAAAACAGCAATAAATAATCTTGTAGTATAAGCAGATATATTGTGGCATCGAGCTCCATGGACTAGTGCCCATTTTGACAGGTGTATGAAGTGCTTTCCTCAGTTGGCAAATGCATATTTCCATGGGTAGAGACTAGTAACCAGCTTACTTATATGTAAATGTGAATAGGTTTGGACTGCATAACAACTATTTGTGAAGTTTTATTACCTATGCTGTAAATTGCCCTGTGAACTTTTGAAGAATGGTGGTATATAAATTTAATAAATAATACCAGCCACCACAATTAGTGTGGTTTCATCTGTGCAATGCTACTATATTTTAGGATAGCAACACTACTCAACACTACTCAAGCAACATCCTCAAAGCCTGTCAGTTGCATTTAGAGTGGAGCCTCGGATCCTTTGAACTCTTCTGACTATGAAGGCACTTATAATCTCTTCCTTCCTAGCCAACATTAAGTCCTGGTTTAAGGAGATGAATTCTTGTTTGATATAAAAAATGCAGTGGCTCCAATTTGACCAAGAAAGAGTAGTTTATGGAGCTCATATTTTCATATGGTTGGGGGCAAAGGAGTTTGGTGATAGTGGAGAAATAGGCAAAGTGTTACTCCCTAATTAATTGTGGTTAGGGCTTTTTGTTTGCCCAGGTCTTAGTAATATACCGTATTTATCGCCCCGTAGGACGCACCTAGTTTTTTGGGGGGGGAATAAAGAAAAAAAAATTATTTCCCCCCCAGGTGCGGGGCTGGGGCGGGGGAAGCCCGAGCTTCCCCCGACCCCAGCCCCCAGAACAGGCTGCTATCCGCAAGCCGTGGCAGCCACGGCTAGCGGAGCGCTGCGCTAAGCCCGAAGCTTGGGGCGTGCTGAGCTCAGCGCGCCCCAAGCTTCTGGGTGCCGGCAAGGTCTCCGCTAGCTGTGGGAGAGCTGCGTCTCCCACAGCTAGCGAATAGCTTCCTGAAGCCTGGAGAGCGAGAGGGGTCGGTGCGCACCGACCCCCCTCGCTCTCCAGGCTTCAGCGAAAGCCTGCACTCACCCCATAGGATGCACACACATTTCCCCTTCATTTTTGGAGGGGGAAAGGTGCGTCCTATAGGGCGAAAAATACGGTAATTAACTTCCATGCTGACACTGCTACTTTGCATACGTTGCTTTGTTGCCAGTATTTTTTATTGCTGGACTATATTGTTAGCAACAACATGCTACTAATGGAAGGATGGGGCATATAAATCCTCTGATACAACATCGCATTTTAGAGATGTGACTTCAAGCTCGATTTTTAATTTCATCCAGGAAGACACGGATGAAAATAAACATCAAGTCCCCCGTCCCCAGCACGGGAATAAGACAAGGAAAAAACCCTATGTTTTATTTATTTAGTAGGGAAAAGGGCTGTAGCTCAGGAGATGAGTAACTAGATAACCTTTAGAAGACATCTCAAGGCAGTCCTGTATAGAGAAGCTGGTTGATGTTTAATGTTTTATTATGTTTTTATATATGTTGGAAGCCACCCAAAGTGTGTGGGGCAACCCAGTACGATGGGCAGGGTGCAAAAATTATTATTATTATATTATTAAGCACATGCTTTGCATGCAAAAGGTCCCAGGTTCAATCCTCATCATTTCAAGATAAGGAGCTGCAAAAGCCTGCTGTGTGAAACCGTGCAAGACGATACTGAATTAAATGGGTCAGTAGTCTGGCTTCCTATGTTCCCAGCAGGTAGCTGGTAGCTTCCTATGTTCCCAGCAGGACCAGATTTATGGTAGGTTTGATGAGGCCCTAAGATACTGAAGCTAATGGGGCCCTGTTGTCGCTGTTTTTTGGGTTGAATATATCGTAAATGGTAATTTATGGACCTAATAGGTATCTAAAGCCATTTGCACATAACAAATTATGGACTGTACTTTTCCATGTGAAAGACTAGGGTTTTTTTTACTAAAAAATAATGTTATTAAAATAATGTTATTAAGAAACCAGAAGCCTCTCTACTTGGAATAATAGGGCTGGAATTGCCCAAAAAAGATGTTGGACTGTTTTTGTATGCCACAACTGCAGCAAGAATTTTGCTAGCCAAAAATTGGAAATTGCAAGAAATACTAACAGTGGAGGAATGGCAGATGAAGATGTTGGACTTTTTGGAGCTGGCCAACCTGACTGGAAGAATACGTGATCAGAAATAGGAGGAACATCAAGAAGAATGGAAGAAATTTAAGGACTATTCAGCTAGATATTCTAATATAACGTAAGTAGAATTACTTGTAAGTACCACATTGGCCTAGGATTAAAATAGGTTGAATTGTATAACATTATGGATTGAAAATATTATGAAAAGGAAGGAAGATAGTAATTTGAATAAGTTAATCTTATTGAAAAGTGGATATTGGAAAACTGCTACAATGAGATCTATTGAAATTCAGTTAGGAGGGATTTGAGGAAGTCACTTAACAATGGAAACTACCGGTAAATTGGGCTTCTAACAGTTAGGTGTTTATATGTTCGTTTTTATTTTTAATATTGCAATGTCTTTCCTTTTTGTGTGTTTTAAATTTGGAAAATCAATTAAAAAAACTGGGGAAACAAGGAGGGGGTAGTCATACAGGGGGGGCAATCTCGCCCCATTTTCTTAATTCTGGGTCGCCAAAAACAGGGGGCGTCTTATACATGGGGGCATGTTACACATGGAAAAATATGGTATTTAGTTGTTGAATTGAAATACAACTAAATATAATTATAATATTTATATATGGTATCATAGTAGTTTTTTCTTCCTTTAATGGGGGGGGGGGCAAGAGAGTAGGGCCCTAAGCTATAGCTTGTTTAGCTTATACGCAAATCCCGCACTGGTTCCCAGCACTGAGAGCGGCCAGTGGGGAGAAGCCACCAAGGGACCCCCCCCTCCCAAGGTCAGCTCTCTTATATTGTATGTGGTCAGCTCACCCAAAGCCCAAGGGATGCTTCCTTGTGTAATATTCCCACACGGTCTCTCACCCGTCAGGGGAGAAAAGGCCGGGCGAGCAAGCAGGCAACGGAGGGCAGCCTCCTCACCAACGAGCCAGACACTCGCAAAGGCTAAACTGCCCCCGCCCCCGGACCCGGGGCGGGCGGGTAAGACGAGACTTACCGTTTGTTTTTGATTTTTCCATGCCTTCCAGGACGCTCCACGGAAAGGGGTGGGACGGGGGGGGGGAAATAACAGCTTTCCTCAGTTTAAATTCCGTCACCAACCGAAAACTGGCTCCTGATTGGCCGGTTCTGTAAACGCCAAAAAGATGCGCCCAGCTCCCGATTGGCGCGCCGTTTGATTGACGAGCCGGCGGGCCTCTTTCTTTCCCCCTCCACACACTCCGCCCGCCGCCGCCGGCTTCCTATGGGCTTGCGCAGAAGTGGACGCGAAAAGGGTTCGGCGGCCCTCGTGACGGGGAAAGCCGAAACGAAGCGAAACCTTGGAACTGGCAGAGAGCGCGCTGCAATGACGTAGAGAAAGCCCCGCCCCTCCCTGCCACCCGAGGGTCATTCCGCCCCAGCCAGTCCGTTCAATCCGACTCTGCGGGATGAGAGCGGCTGTGAGGGGTGACGTCATGGAAGGCGGGAGGCCCCGCCCCTTCTTGGGCACGTGAGGTAACAAAACAGGAGCGCAGCTGAGGCCGGAGGTGGCAGGGAAGCCCAGCGCGACAGTGGCGACTACGGTAGTCTCCACGCGCCTTTAATGGCCATAGGGAGACTTGCGTCGTCGTCGTCCCCGCCCCGCCACCCTCCGAGCTCTCTAGCTGCTTTCCAGCGCTGCTTAGGAGCAGCCTTGGCTGCCTCCCTTTGCACAAGGAAGATCATTGGTGGGGGTGGGAGACGACGACCCCAAAACTGACCCAAAGAATATGAAACGGACTTGACAGCGCAGTCTATACAGGACCCAGTGTTTTGACTTTATAAAGGAAATAAATTTGAGGAGGGGGAGATCAACAACAGATCTTGGGAGTCCAGCAGGAAATCAAAATTCTCACATTAAACTCTTAAGCTTCTCTCTTTACTTTATTGTTATTTTTCTTCTAAAAAGGAAAAAGATCAGTGTGGACGTTTAAGGCTGCAGGCCTTAAACTTGAACTCAATGGGAATTACTTCTCTCTCTGTGTGAGAGAGAGTACAAAATGATGTGCCGAAAGCCAAGTAGGTTACTGCTGTGGTGGAGTGGGTAGTTTGTGGAACCTGTTGCAACAAGGCATTCATGTAATATCCAAAAGTGAGGTATTTCGCATGGCAGCTCTAAACAGGTTTGTCTGCAAACAATTCCCATTTACTTCACTGGGGGCTTCCTTTCAAGCAAGTGTACAAATTGTTGAAGTCAGTAAGATCAACTGCATGTGTACATAGGTTGTGCAGTCTTTAAGTAAAGGTGCAGGGGCGTTTGATGATATCAAACAAATAAGAATCATGTCATTAATATAAATACCTAGACAGCATCTTAGTTTGCAAGTGCAAAAGTTCTCTGGTGGCCACACTTGTGCATACCCCAAAACCTCCTGATAAACCCCATAGCTTATTATACCCACAAATGTTCTGCTCTGTCTTTGTCCTGCATTTGTTATGCTATAGCAGCTCCTCCCTTGGGAGAAAAGCAATGACAAACCTAGACAGCATCTTAAAAAGCAGAGACATCACCTGGCCGACAAAGGTCTGTATAGTTAAAGCTATGGTTTTCCTGGTAGTGATGTATGGAAGTGAGAGCTGGACCATAAAGAAGGCTGATTGCCGAAGAATTGATGCTTTTGAATTATGGTGCTGGAGGAGACTCTTGAGAGTCCCATGGACTGCAAGAAGATCAAACCTCTCCATTCTGAAGGAAAGCAGCCCTGAGTGCTCACTGGAAGGACAGAACCTGAAGCTGAGGCTCCAATACTTTGGCCACCTCATGAGAAGAGAAGACTCCCTGGAAAAGACCGTGATGTTGGGAAAGGTTGAGCGCACAAGGAGAAGGCGACGACAGAGGACGAGATGGTTGGACAGTGTTCTCGAAGCTACTAATGTGAGTTTGACCAAATTGCGGGAGGCAGTGGAAGACAGGAGTGCCTGGCGTGCTCTGGTCCATGGGGTCACGAAGAGTCGGACACGACTAAACGTCAACAAAAATCAACTAACTATAAATAAAGGTAAAGGGACCCCTGACTGTAGGTCCAGTCGCGGACGACTCTGGGGTTGCAGCGCTCATCTTGCTTTATTGGCCGAGGGAGCTGGTGTACAGTTTCCAGGTTATGTGGCCAGCATGACTAAGCCGCTTGTGGCGAACCAGAGCAGCACATGGAAATGCCGTTTACCTTCCCACCAGAGTGGTACCTATTTATCTACTTGCACTTTGACATGCTTTTGAACTGCTAGGTTGGCAGGAGCTGAGACCGAGCAATGGGAGCTCACCCCATTGCGGGGATTCGAACCACTGACTTTCGGATCGGCAAGCCCTAGGCTCAGTGGTTTAGACCACAGTGCCGCCCGCGTCCCATAAATAGCAACTCACTAATTTTTATACCATAATATTTATTTATCTCATGTAATTATACAGTGCTTGATTGTAAAAAACACACACCCAAGAACCCTCAAAGTGGTTTACAAAGAGAGAAAATTGTCAGTAAAAACAACTCTTTAAAAAACATTCAAAAATAAAATCAGCAGTAAACTATAAACAAATTGAAACATACATTAGTATTTTACAGACTGGGTAGGCTTTTCTAAACAAAAAAGTTTTTGGCGGGTGCCAAGAAGATGGCAATAGTTCCAGAGTGCAGGTGCTGCCACACTAAAATACTAATTTTTTACAAATATGGAATGGTGGTTATAATAGTGCTAGTTCTGCAGATCAAAGTGGTCATGTGGCCGTATATGGGGTAAGGCAATCTCAGAGGTAAACAGGTCTCAAGTTGTTAAGGGCTTTACACCCATGAAACTTGGCCCAGTGCAGTTTTCTGAGCACAAGTATTATAGGCTGACAAGGAGATTCCAACTAAACCCGGATAACTTTTGGACAGTAAGAGCTGTTTGACAGTGGAACAGACTCCCATGAGCGGCAACGGACTGTACTTCATTGGAGGTTTTTAAGCAGAAGAAAGATAGCCATCTGTCATGGATGATTTAGTTGAGATTTCTGCATTGCAGGGGCTGGACTAGATGGCTGTCTGTGGTCCTTCCTGCTCTATGATTCTGTGATCTCACTGTTTTCAGCAATTGTGCTACAACTTTCTGGACTAACTACAGCTTCTGAATCAAGCGCAAGGGAAGCCCCACATAGAGCACATTGCAGTAATCCAGTCTTGAAGTAGACAACGCATGAACTGCTGTGGCCCAACTTCCCCAGCTGAGGAATGGTTGCATCAATTGCAGTTGGTAAAAGGCAAGTCTAGCCACAGAGGCTACCTGAGCCTCCAGTAACAGAGCTGGAACCAAAAGTGCCCCCAGACTGTGATCCTACTCTTTCAGGGGGAGTGCAACCTCGTCCAGGGTGGGCATGACCAATTTCTTGGACATAGGAAATATTCACTGACAGTGCCTCTGTCTTGCTAGGATTCTAGTTCAGCTTGGTTTTTCTCATTCATCTCACAACTGCATCCATGCACTGCCCCAGGGACTGTATAGCCTCTCCTAATTCAGATGTTAATACACATACCAGTCCAATACATTTTAATACAGTAAATAAAACACTAACCTATCTTAAAGGGACTTTTGCTAGTTAACTGGGTTTATAATGCACAGCCTAAAACCATTAATGTAAATACTTCCTTAAGGTTCTTAAGAAGCTCTGGTAAACCATATTTTTAATAGATGTGTCTCCAAAGGAAACATTGAAGAATAATTCTGTCAGTATAAAAAGTTCAATTAACTGAATCATCCAGGTTACTATCCCTATTTCATTGCTGACAGATGACTGTGCTCTTATCACATAATGCTAAAAATTAAATCAAAGCCACTTACTTACAGGAAGATTAGATGAATATTAATGTGAAAGTCAGGATACAGAATCATTCTTGCAAACAAGTACACACCTTAAGGTAGCTGACACACCTATTACGGTAGGTGTTGTAACAACAGCACACACCTGCAATGTGTGAGACAGTGAAGTGTTCAACTTGTTATGTGGAAAAGTGCTTTAGATTTGACCATACATGTTACTCTAATTTCAACATAACACCTAAGCATCACTTGGGCACATTTTTATGCTCAAGAGTCGACAAATGAATCTTGCAAAAGTATATTCACCACACCTAGTGTGTGTTAGATGTTGTGATAGCAATACTTTAAACAGATATTCAAACAACCTTTTTAAAAAAACAAATGCACTGTGTAAAATTGCATGGCAAACAGAAAGTCCTGTGTGTCTGTCATGAATTTATCAGTAATTTGTCAATACTATAGTTGGTTTATCTGCAATATTAAATAAGACTGTGAGCATAGCCTATATGTGATGCAAGGGAGGCAAGTCATACCTACCTTCTTCAACTATATTTTTCCTGTGCTCTTTGCCCCACTTCCCATCTTCAGCTGCCCATGATACAAATATAGATAGCACAACCACATTGAGGCCATCTCAGTGATAGCCTCGAGAATGTAGACCTCGAGAGAGAGGTGCCTCTAGTACCATATTTTTACAGCTTCTGTTGGTTGCTAAATATGTGCTTCTTTACTCTGGCCTTTGCAAATTGATTAATTGGTTTTATAGGGACCATTGTTTTCCTTTGGGAGTCCTCCCCGCTACCTTTTCAGTCTTTCTACTTCTCTCCTGCCTTTCAGTGACTAACTAGAAGAGCAGGGATGCAAAGATCTAGCATTACTGGGGTGAGGGAATAAGGGGGCAGTCCAAACATATGCAACTCTCTCAGCTGTTCCTCATAAGGCTTGGCTTCCAAACCCTTGAGCATCTTGGTCGCCCTGCTCTGCATACATTCCAGCGTGTTAATATCTTTCTTAAATTGTGGTGCCCAGAACTGGACACAAAATTTGAGGTGTGGTCTGACCAAGGCAGAATAGAGTGGTACTATTGCTTCCTTTGACACAGACACTTCTGTTCATGCAGCCTAGAATAGCATTCACTTTTTTTGCTGCTGCATCAAATTGTTGATTCATGTTAAGCTTGGGATCTACTGAGATCCCTAGATCCTTTTCACATGTACTGCTGACAAGCCAGGTGTCTTCCATCGTAAACTGGTGCAGCTGGATATTCCTGTCTAAGTGCAGAACCTGACATTTGTCCCTATTAAAATTCATTTTATTAGTTTGGGCCCAGTTCTTCAATCAACAGATTGAAGGGCATCTTGAATCCCCCACTCTGTCTTAGCTATCCCTCCCAGTTTAGTCATCTGCAAATTTAATGAGCACCCCCTCAATTCCTTCGTTCAGGTCATTTATGAAGATGTTAAACAACAACGGTCCCAAGACAGCACCCTGTGGTGCCCCACTTGTCAGTTTTTCCCCAAGATGATAAGGAACCATTATTGAGTATTCTTTGGGTTCAGTCAGTAAACCAGCTACAAATCCACCTAACAGCTACCTCATCTAGCCCACATTTTACCAGCTTCTCTGCAAGAATATTATGGGGGACTTTGTCAAAAGTGTTGCTGAAATCAATAAACACTACGTCCACAGCATTCCCCTAATCCACCAAGCTTGTAACTTTATCAAAAAAAGAAGTTAGATTTGTCTGGCATGACTTGTTTTTGAGAAACCCATGCTGGGTCTTAGTAATCACAGCATCCTTTCCTAAGTGCTCAAAGGCTGTTTAATTATCTGTTCTAGGACCTTTCCTGGTATCACTGTCAAGCTCACCGGTTGGTAGTTACCTAGGTCTTCTTTCCCGCCTTTTTTGAAGATAGGGACAATATCTGCCCACCTCCAGTCTGCAGAGACCTCACCTGTTCTCCAGGAATTCTCATAGATAATAGACAGGCTCTGAGATTACATCCACAAGCTCCTTTAGTAGCCTTGGATGCAGCTCATCAGGCCCTGGAGATCTGAATTCATTTGAAGTAGCTACCGGTAAGTGTTCCCTTACAACCTCTTTTCATGTCTTGGGCTGCAGCTTCCTCCTTTCATCATGTATTCTGTTTATCACCAGGTTGAACACTGCTTTCTTTTTGGGCGAAGTAGGTGTTGAGCGATGGAACGCGGGTGGCGCTGTGGGTAAAAGCCTCAGCGCCTAGGGCTTGCCGATCGAAAGGTATGCGGTTCGAATCCCCACGGCGGGGTGCGCTCCCATTGCTCGGTCCCAGCGCCTGCCAATCTAGCAGTTCGAAAGCACCCCCGGGTGCAAGTAGATAAATAGGGACCGCTTACTGGCGGGAAGGTAAACGGCGTTTCCGTGTGCTGCGCTGGCTCGCCAGATGCAGCTTTGTCACGCTGGCCACGTGACCCGGAAGTGTCTCCGGACAGCGCTGGCCCCCGGCCTCTTAAGTGAGATGGGCGCACAACCCTAGAGTCTGTCAAGACTGGCCCGTACGGGCAGGGGTACCTTTACCTTTAGGTGTTGAGCAGTTCTGACTTCTCTCTGTTACCAAGTAGCATTTCTCCATCTTCTCTATGCAGAGAACCTACTACTTGCTTGTATTTCCTCTTGTTTCAAACATAGCTGAAGAAATCTTTTCAAATTATTTTTAACCTCTCTTGCAAGCTTGAGATCATTCTGAGCTTTGGCCCGCCTGCCCGACTTCTCCCTGCAACTGTGGCTACTTTTGTATACTCCTCCTTTATGATTTCCCCCTTCTTCCACTTCTTATATCTTCGCTCATCTCTAAGCTCCTTATACAGCCACACCGGTTTCTTTAGATGCCTCCCACTTTTCATTCTTGTTGATATTGCCTGCATTTGTGCCTTCAAAATTTTACCTTTAAGAAACTCCCATCCACCTTGGACTCCCTTCTGAGTATTTCTGACCATGGGATCTCACCCAGTAGTTCTTTGCCTTCTTAAAGTCCAGAGTGCATGTCCAACTACACTCAACTTTCCCTTGCCACTGTATCATGAAATCAGGAGGTCATGATCACTTCCTCCCAAGTTCCCGAGTACCTCCACTTCATCAGTCAGTTACTCCCTGTTGGTGAGGACCAGGTTCAAGTTAGATGATCCTCTTGTTGCTCCTTCCACCTTCTGGGAAATGAAACTGACATCAAGGCAATAGAGGAATTTGTTGAACCTTACATTTTTGGCAGAGTTTGAGTCCCAATAGATATCAAGGGAGTTGAAGTCTCCCATGACTACTGTATCTCTCCTTTTTGAATGCTTGGTAATCTGCTCTAGGAAGCCATCATCCAAGTCTTCAGTCTCGTTTGGCGGTCAATAGCAGACCTGCACAGTAAGGTCACTGCTATTTCTTTCTCCTACAATTTGTACCCATATCTGCCTTCTGTGCTCCAGGTAATGGATCTCTTCACAAGTGTACACATCCTTTACGTATACTCCTCCTCCTCCCTTCCTGTTCGGTCTATTCCTTTTGAACAGGTTATACCCCTCAATTTCTACATTCCAGTCTTGAGTCTTATCTCACCAGATTTCAATAATGCCTATTAGGTGTTAAGTGCTCCAATTGGTCCTGTATGTGGGTTTCCCATAAGCATCAGATTACCTTCTTGAGAAAATTGTATGGTTCTGAATGACTCATCTTCCTGCTCCCAGACAGATATGAAGCATGACTTCAGCCATATTAACACCTTTTAGATAGACAAGCCCTTGACCTATTCCTTAACCTGCCAAGAATAATGTATAATTATTGGAAGCACTCTGTCAACAGGACTAGGTAAGAATCCTTCAAGGCCTACATTTTGAGGCCCCTCCTTTGAAATTGCTGATCTGCTATTCTCTTCCTGTTTCACTGCTATTAAAGCCAGGATGTCTATGTTCATGCCACACATTCTTATTTATTATTGGATATTATTTTCCTGATTTATCACCCAGGGTGGTGTACAACATTAACAACAGAGCATAATACTGTAATAAAAACATAACACATAGCATAATGATAGACAGCATAATGATAAAAGAATCATAATAACAGTCCCCTCCCCACACACATATTTAACATGCTATAGATTATTTAATAGCCGAATGCAAGGGTAAAGAGGAATGTTTTTGCCTGGCGCCTCAAAACATATAATGGTGGCACCAGGCAAGCCTCTCTGAAGAGAGCATTCTACAAACCTCTCGGAGAGAGGGGACATAGAGCTTGTCTTGGATGACAAGCACAGGGTCCGGGTCAGTCTGTATAAAGTACTGAGGTCCTGAGCCATGTAAGGCCTTATAGGTCAACACTAGCACTTTGAATTGGGCCCAGAAACTAATTGGCGGCCAGTGAAGTTGGGCCAGGATTGGTGTTATATGCTCAATATATGTCTTGTTCTGGTGAGTAATCTGGCCATTGAATTTTGCACCAGTTGAAGATTCTGAGTATCTTCAGAGACAGCCCCATGCATGACGCATTGCAACAATCCAACCTAGAGGTCACCAAAGCTTAGCCCCATGTTCATACATGTGGGTCACAGGGATTCTACCCTCCCCCCATAGCATTACTGCTTCTGTTGCAGAGCTACACTGTCTCAAGTGCAGTTTTGAGGGTTTCGTAGATGGCATGCTAGGAATGATATCGCCTTGTTTGTGGTGTTTATGATGAAGCACTTCAACACTGCCAAATTTGTCATTTATACTGGCTCAAGAGAAGGCCCTACCCAGTGACACTGCATCACTACATGTTACAGAAATTACAGGGACAGATTTGAAAATAAATGCTGTTCATAGCAAGCAGGCAGAGAACATGTAGCAGCAGGGTCAACAGAACACAGGAAATGTATCCCCCCCCCCCATATCATCTGCGGATAAAACCAGGTCTACCTAGCCCAGCACAGGCTGTGGAGGTTTGCATCAACACTCTCTTTGCAAATTCAAGGACACTTAGTGCAGATTTTGCAAAAATTATGGCCAACTTGAGCAAGTATACCATTTAAAATCCACTAGGAACTGCAATAGATCCTGACTGTATGGCGGTGAAGTCCAGAAGTTGTATCAGTTTCAGCATGCCTATGTATTCTGCAATTTTTCCAGATGTCCTCATAAATAAAAATGGATTCTGGTTCTGGATTATCAATAATCAATAAAGATGCCTTTCATCACATTTTATCTCGGGATCCGTTGCCAGAGTTGAGGCCAACAAATATACTTTGTGATTACAATGAGAAGGTGGTTGACACTGCTAGAAGCTGTGATGTGAATGTGCTGTATGGCTCTTTCAAATGGAAGCTTCCACTCAACATTGCAAAGGGACAGTGTGAGAGCCTCTTGGGAAGGAACTGAATCGGACCACTAGTAATCAGTGTCCAAGGAATTCATGGCATCACTGCAAGCCAAGTTGTCAACAGATTTCCCAGTGTTTTCTCTGAGGAACTGGGAGCTTACAACGGGGAGTCAGTGTCATTCCATCTGGATTCAATTATTGCATAAATTCACATGAAGCCCAGAAACTTGTCTTTTGCCTTGCAAGGAGAAAAACTGAGGGAGATCTTGAGCATCTCATCAAACAATAAGTCTTTGAACCAGTTACACACACCCAGTAGGCTGCACCAATAGTGCCACTATTAAGCCTAATGATAAGGTGAGACTTTAAGAGATTGCAACTGCACAGGGAATAAGCCACTTACACCGTATCAATAAGCCTATGCATTCTGTGCTGGAGTCTTTTGCTCAGTTTTTATGACAATACACTTGTCCATATAATAATTATTATTATTTATTATTCATACCTAAAAACTTCCCTAAACAGGGATGCCTTCAGATGTCTTTTAAAAGTCAGATAGTTGTTTATTTCCTTGCCATCTGATGGGAGGGCATTCCACAGGGTGTTCGCCACTACCGAGAAGGCCCTCTGTCTGGTTCCCTGTAGCCTCACTTCTCACAGTGAGGGAACTGCCAGAAAGCCCTCGGAGCTGGACTTCAGTGTCCAGGCTGAACGATGGGGATGGAGATGCTCCTTCAGGTATACTGGGCCAAATCCTTTTAGGGCTGTTAAAGGTCAGCACCAACACTTTGAATTGTGCTCGGAAACGTACTGGGAGCCAATGTAGGTTTTTCAGGACTGGTGTTATGTGGTCTTGGCAGCCACTCCCAGTCACCAGTCTAGCTGCCGCATTCTGGATTAGTTGTAGTTTCCAGGTCACCTTCAAAGGTAGCCCCACGTAGAGTCCATTGCAGTAGTCCAAGCAGGAGATAACTAGAGTTTTCACCACCCTGGCAAGGCAGTCCATGGGCAGGTAGGGTCTCAGCCTGTGTACCAGATGGAAATGGTAGACAGCTGCTCTGGACACAGAATTGGCTTGTGCCTCCATGGACTGCTGCGAGTCCAAAATTACTCCCAGGCTGCGCACCTGGTCCTTTGGGGGCACAGTTACCCCATTCAGGACCAGGGAGTCCGCCACACCTGCCTGCTCCCTGTCCCCCCAAAACAGTACTTCTGTCTTGTCAGGATTCAACTTCAATCTGTTAGCTGCCCTGCATCCATCAACCGCCTCCAGTCACTCACACAGGAGCTTCACCGCCTTCACTGGTTCTGATTTAAAAGAGAGGTAGACCTGGGTATCCTCCACATACTGATGAACACCCAGGCCAAACCCCTGATGATCTACAAGTCTACAAGTCAGGAAGAACAATTTCTAAGGCTGATGCCCTGAGCCATATGCCATTATGGAAACCAGATTGTGATGTGCTACCTCCAATGGAAGTTTTGATGTTGGAAGCTGGAGAGCCAGTGTGGTGTAGTGGTTAAGAGCGATAGTCTCGTAATCTGGGGAACTGGGTTCGCGTCTCCGCTCCTCCACATGCAGCTGCTGGGTGACCTTGGGCCAGTCACACTTCTTTGAAGTCTCTCAGCCCCACTCACCTCACAGAGTGTTTGTTGTGGGGGAGGAAGGGAAAGGAGAATGTTAGCCGCTTTGAGACTCCTTAAAGGGAGTGAAAGGCGGGATATCAAATCCAAACTCCTCTTCTTCTTCTTCCATGTGTACCTCTGCAACCTGATCAAGCTGCAGTAGTAACTTCTTCAGATCTTCTAGTACTTCGTGTCTTTCTGGGGGTGGTGTGGGTGGTCAGTTGCAAAACTGTCTGATGAATTCAAGTTATTCACTAGCCACCAACATGAGCTGTCTGCTCATAAAGGATGTATTTTATGGATAAACCATGTTGTTATCCTAGAATGTAATTGTCAAACCATCTTGCCCACACTTTGTGCAGCATATGCATGAATCATATGCATGAAAGCATTGGATAATAGCTATGTCTGGTGACCTGGAATTGACTCTAACTTTGTAAAGATTGTCAATGAGTGCAGCACATGCCAGGCTACTTGGCATAACCTACCAAAGACCTCTATGTTCCCATGAGATGGTCAAGACAATATTGATTTTGCAGGACCATTTCAAGGGACTAACTTCTTGACTGTGGTGAATTCCTTCTCAAAAAGGCTTAAAGGGCTCTTAGTCCCATCTCAAACATCTGCTGCAACCATCACAACCTTGCAACAATTATTTGCAACACATGGATTGCCAGATGCTGTAGCCTCTGACAATGGGTCTGTGTTCATATCAATGGAGTTCAGTGAATTTGTGGACCACCTTATCCAAGCTGTCGCCATTGCACCTCATTATCCTCAAGCAAATGGCCAAGTTCAATGGATGATGCAGACAACAAAGGACGCTGTGAAGTGGATTGTCCAGAGTATAGATGGACTGGTGTGGCATCACCATGTTTATCAGTTGAGTAGGCATTCTTCTCCATGGATGGAATGTATATTCCTACTCTTCAAGGTTGGGAATTGCACCATTTCCTCCACCCACATTTGCCTCTGGCCCCAATCACTACTGGCATTCACCCCCACCCCACCCCAGAGATTGACCGTAAGAGAATGTGGCCAACCCATGGCCAGCTTCCCCATAAAGCTCGTCTGCGGAAGGAACCATGAAGTGCTCCAAAATCTCCTGGTAGATGGCTGCGTTGACCCTGGACTTAATGAAGCACAGTAGACCAACACCAGCTGATGACATGGCTCCCCAAATCAGCACAGACTGTGGAAACTTCACATTGGACTTCAAGCATCTGGCATTGTGTGCCTCCCCATTCTTCCTCCAGACTCTGGGTCCTTGGTTTCCAAATGAGATGCAAAAGCTGCTCTCATCAGAAAAGAGATTTGGGGAGCCATGTCATCAGCTGGTGTTGGTCTACTGTGCTTCATTAAGTCCAGGGTCAACGCAGCCGTCTACCAGGAGATTTTGGAGCACTTCGTGCTTCCTTCCGCAGACGAGCTTTATGGGGATGCTGATTTCATTTTCCAGCAGGACTTTGTCACCTGCCCACACTGCCAAAAGTACCAAAACCTGGTTCAATGCCCATGGGATTACTGTGCTTGATCGGCCAGCAAACTCGCCTGACCTGAACCCCATAGAGAATCTATGGGGCATTGCCAAGAGAAAGATGAGAGACATCAGACCTTGCTGATGCAAAAGGGGCCCAAACCAAGTACTGAGTACATGTGCATGCTTCTACTTCTCAGAGGTCCAATATTGCTCTATTTGCAGTCCTTGTTTTGCTGATTTCATTTAATATTCTAATTTTCTGAGATTGTTAATTTGGGGTTTTCATCAGCTGTACGCCAGGATCATTACAATTATCACAAATAAAGGCTTGACATATCTCGCTTTGCATGTCATGAGCCTATCTCATATATTAGTTTCACCTTTTAAGTTGAATTACTGAAATAAATGAACTTTTCCACAATATTCTAATTTTCCGACTTTCACCTGTATATACTGCTTGATTGTAAAAAGAAGAAGAAGTTCAGTGGACTACAAAAAGAATTAACAATAAAATTATCAGTAAAAACAATTTTAAATTTCCAGCAAAAAACCTAAAAACATATCAGCATTCTAGATATCTGGGTAGGCTTGTCTAAAGAATTTTTTAAAAAAAATTATCAGGTGCCTAAAAAAAAAGTACAGTGATGGCGCCTGCTTGATGTCAATAGGCAGGGAATTCCGAAGTGTAGATGCCGTCACACTAAAAGATCGATTTCTTACAGATTTGGGGATGATATTATGTGGCACTTGTAGCAGTGCTACTTCCACAGAACAAAGTGGTCAAGAGGGAATATATGGGGATAAGGTGATCTCACGGGTAAACTGATCCCAAGTCCTTAAGGGCTTTGTATACCAATAGGAACAGCTTGAGCATGGCCCAGTCGCAGATTAGCAGCCAGTGCAGATCTCTTAGCACACGTGTTATATGCTGACAAGGCCTTGCTCCTGTCAGCAGTCATGCTGCAGTATTCTTCACTAACTGCAGTTTGTGGCTCCAGCACAAGGGAAGCCCCCCCCCCCCCCCAGTGCATTACAGTAACCCAGTCTTGAAGTAACCAATTCATGAAATCCTGTGGCCAAGTTTTCCCAGTTCAGGAATGGTCATAGCTGTCGTACCAAATGCTTCTGGCCACTGAGGCTACCTGAGACTCCTGTGGCAGAGCTGGATGCAGAAGCACCCCAAGCTGTGAACCTGCTCCTTTGGGGGAGTCCAGGGTAGGGAGTTGACCCATTTCTTAGATATGGGAACTGCCTACCCACAATACCTCTGTCTTGGCAGCTCAGCTTGTTTTGCTTCATCTGTTGTCCCATTGCATTCAGGCACTGACCCAGGGACTGTATGGCCTCGCCTGATAATTATGTCAAGGAGAAATAGAGCGGGGTGCATTTGCATTCTGGCGGCACCTTGCCCCCAAGCCAACCAGTGACTTTCATGTTCATATGGAGATAAATCCATATGAGATTGGAGATAAAATCATGTCCTGCAGCCAGGGCCAAGCTGCCTATGAGGTGGCGGCAGCTTCCAAAGACATCTCACAATCGGTACACTCTGTGAGATCTCGCTGGAACCCACCATTATCGTCACAGCTTTGTGAGCGCTGCCACGCATCCCAGTGGCGGCAGGGTGGGGTCGCAGCTTCCCATTTCGCCTCAGGTGGCAAAACACAACACATTGCCCCTGCCTGTGACACCAGGGGGCTGAAAAGCACTCTCCAGATGCTACTTTCTGGACACGGTCTCAAAGGTGGGATTGGAACCACTGTAGTACAGTGCCCCCAATTCCCATTTCCTTGGAGCCAGTCCAGGAAGACGCCATGGTCGATGGATGGTATCAAATTCCAATAAGAGATCAAGAAACAGTAGCAGCAAGGTCTCACTCTTCCTGTCCCACTCTCTGCAAAGGCCATCCATCAGGGTGACCAAGCCCGACACAGTCCTGCGGCCAGGCCTGAACCCAAATTGGAATGGGTCAAACTAATCTGTGTCATGGACTGGTAGTCTAAGGGGTCCAGAGTTGGTTTCTTTGGGAACTGTTGCACCACACCCACAGGTAATGAAGTGTTTAACTACACTGTGGACCCAACCAAGTCAGCCCACCTCTGCTAGATTTAATAAGCCAGGAAAGGTGGCCCTCACCTGATAATTATGTTAGGGAGAAATAGAGGGCATGTGGCTAAATGTCTAGAGGGCATGTGGCTAAATGCTGCCAGCACCGTGCCCACAGCAGCAGATTGCGCAAGCGGAACCTGATCCCACTACACATTCTCAACAGTGGCGCTCGCTACTTCAGCTGGAGCTGCCACAAGTGCAGAATCAAGATCACTCTGGAGTCAAAAGCCCCCACAAAAGGTCCTTATTTCTTCTTCTACCAGTAGTTTTAAACGTTTGTTTCTACATTTAGTCGCTTCGAGTTGCTACTGTGAAAAGGCAACAAATCCCCATTGAGGTCTCTCGGGGCAACCTATCTCACAGGGCTGTTGTGAGGATTCAACATGCGGACCAAGGGCGGGAGGAGGGTGCATGCCACTCGGAGTGGCTTGGTGGAAAGGAATATAAATAAACAGGCAAAGGAGTGGGGCGACACGGTCTCTTTTGGGGTGTGGGGGGTCACACTGCCTGAAGGGTCCCCCAGTGCCAGCGCTCCTCCGTGGCAACGGGGGAAACCCACCCACGCCAGGCGCTGCAATGGGGGCCGTATGCGTCTGGCCTTATGGACGCCCCACACTGGGATCGAGCGAAGAGACCAAGCAATCCCGCCCCCGCCGTGATCAATAAAGCAGGTGGTTCAGCTCTGAGCGCGCGCGCCCCCGCCCCTGGTCTGTGCGCGTGCGCCTGGACGAGCGCTTTGTGCGCTGCCCCCGGGAAAGGCGACGGCCACGTGACGCAAGCCGAGCTAAGCGCTCCTCTCCATCCCAAGGTGCCTCCAGCCTCGGCGCCTGTTCTTCTGCCTTTTCCCTCCCTCCCTGGCCCCGGGCACGGGAGTCGTCTGAAGCGAGGCGGGGCCTGCAGATAGATACCCAGAGACAGAGATTTAAATTTCATTCTCAGCAAGAACAGCAGCAGTAGCGGCCGCAGCAGCAGCAGCCCCGGCGCACAGCGACAGACGCGCGCGCGCCCCGACCAGTCCCGCCGGCTCCTCTGCCGCCGCCGCCGCCGCTGCTCGCTCGCTCGCTTGCCCTGCCTGCCTGCCAGCCAGCCAGCCAGCCAGCCAAGCAGCCATGGGCCACTCCGCCGCCGGGGAGCCGGGCCTCATCGCCAACGTGGTGAACGACACCTTGGAGTTCTACCGCTGGACCTGGACCATCCGAGGTAACCGAGCCTGTGTGCGCGCCCGCCGGCCGGCCGGCCAAGCAACGCGCTGCCGAGCCTTTGTTAAGCTCCCCGCAGCCTCCTTCTCCGCAGCCGCGCTTCCTGCAGGCGCCTTATCCCAGGCCAAGCCGCATCCTCTTAGCGCGCCTGGCTGGCCACAAGGCACCTGCCGCCGCCGCCTCCTCTGCCATCTCTTGCTGCTCCCGCCGCCGCCTCAGCTCCATCCCCGTCTCCCTCCATCCCCTTCCCTCGTCCAGGCCGCAAAGAGACGGCCAGGCAGCAGCAGCCCCCACCCGCGCTCCGTCTCCAATTCCTCGCCTGCTGTCACTGTCACACAGCGGTCAAAATGGCTCCGTGGCTTCTGGGAAAGCGGGTCTGGGAAGGAAGGTTGCGACGCGGATCTGGATCTGGCTTAGATGGGGCCTGTTTAAGCGCTCTCTCCCCCACCCCACCCCCAAGCAGCCAATAGCTCTGAAAGTGGATGTTTTCGGTGTGGTCTTTCTTCTTTTTCTTTTCACTTCACCGTCATTCCCCTTAGGGGGACCGCCAGCTAGAAGTGCAGCAGGAGGAGCAGGCTCCGTTTAAGTTTGCTGCATAAGGTTTTCTTCCAGCAGCTCCCACGCAGCTGCCTGAATATTGGGTGGAAACTGCAAATATGCATACATATATATACATATACAGATACTGTATATATTAAATGTAAAAAGATTCCCCACCCCATTGTGACAGATTCCAAATCCTTTGTTACTGGAGACTTGGCTGCGATGGTAACCATGTTAATTGCGGGTCACTGTGTTCCATCACTGCATAGCGGAGCTTTCCGCGCAAACTGGGAACGTGCCAGTCACGTTGCTGCTCTTGGGCCCAGGCCCGCAATGAGAAATGGAGATGTTTGCAAAGTGTCTCCCCCCACCTCCCATTGTTACAGGGTTAGCTTTGGGAACATGTGGAGGACACACTGGGAAAACAGCCCTGGGGTCATTTGCCATCATGACATCATGACACATTAGATATTAGGCTTAAGGCAGATCCCATTTTGGTAAGATAGACTGGTTTGCATTGTAATCTGAATGTTATAGCAGAGTTTCGTGAGATGGCTATGTGTGGTTTAATTTAAATGAAATGGAGTTCAAGGTCTGGTCTCACATTTCATTTTATAAGGTGTAGGCTCTTCCCCCACCCCCTTCCCTTCCCTTCCCCGTTTTCAAGATGAGATGTTATTGCAGAATTGATGCTGGATAGATCAATATCCATCAAGTAGGATCAGTAATAAAATAGCTACAGCTGGAATTTGGAACAAGGCCAAAGAGTCAGAAATGTACTGTGCAATCCTGTGCATGTTTGCTTAGAATTCAGTCCCACTTAGGTCAGTGAGATTTACTCCCAGGTAAATGGGCATAGGATTGCAGTCTTTGAGTGGCTTCACATATGCAGTGGCAAGGATGTTGGGCAGTATTTGTCAGTATTTGTACATACAATTCTGGCTTATGAAGGGCATACCTGAACAACACACTAAACAATATTTTTTAATACATACTCATTAAAGGGCAGAGATGCACTTAATGAATGTGTATGACTGCATTTATCTTAAAGAAGGCAGGACTGTCTTTTATGTACACGTTTTACTCTTAAGTATCACTTCTGCACAGCTGTAAAGATTGTCAGGTACTTATTGAATGCCAAGATGGCTCTACAATGAACCTATGATGGATTTCACTGCTATGGAATCCAAGTGGCCCTGGTTATAGATCCTAGTAACTCATTATTGCATGAGCTGCCTTCATTCCTATTCTCATCCCTTTCTGCCATCTGTTGGATTGTAAATTAATCTTACGTTTTCAGTTGAGACAGCACATTCTTGCTTGATCTGCATTATTGCACTTCATCTCCTGATCTCACTTTCAGACATACTTCAGATATATTAACCAACATCTGCATTTCCCCAAAATGTAAAAGATTGAGTAAAATGCTGTAGTTGTATGTTTTCAATGAGCCATTTTCATTCCTACAGTGCTTTTATATGATTCTCATTTAACATAAAAGCAAACTGCTGTGCTAGTCATCTCTAAGAAACTTTTAAATACAAGGTTTTAATAGCAAAGTAGTTTTGTGGTCCTAATTAATAACTACTTTGCCTCAGAATTGCTAGAGTTTACATTGCACAAATCAGCAACAGCCAAAATATCAGCTCTTATAGAAGAAGGTAGACTATTAGTGTGGAAGAATTTGGCAGCAAACCAGAATGCTATGATATGGACTCACTCCGCTGTCTTCCTCTCTTTGAGGGAATACTAATTATCATTTAAACTGCTGAGAAAATAGTGCCTAACTTATCTTGCTTAGTCAACTGTTTTAGATTGCCATACATAGGTGTCAATTGTATGGCATAATCTGAGATGCCTCTGTGACAAAAGAACACACACCCCAGTTAAAAATGTTAAAGTAGGACATTTTAGTTTATTCATTTTTGGGCTCTTTGGAGAACCATGAGATTGTGGGGACATAGTGTAGCTGTGGGTGAGGAACTATATGGGATTTCAGCTGCTTTCCTAAACATACTGGCCTCCAAATCCGTCAAAATTACTTGTAAGCAAGCTCTGAGAGTGTGCTCTTGCAGCCCTTATCGGCGCATGCAGTTTTTTAGAATCAAAATAATTTTTGTATCCTGATGTCACAGTACTGTAGGAGGAGTCCTCCAAGCACTGCGGCTGCATCTTTCCATTCATTTAATTGGTTCTTGAAGAAGCCACACCCCAACGCTGTTTGAAATAAATGCAGTTCTGTAGCGGCACTGCTAGGGCAGATTGATTTCTCTTTCACCAAGTAACATTATTACAGTGCAATGTGCTGGATCATTTGGTTATACAGCGCCAACGTTTTTAAATTTATAACAGTACAGCTATTTATTTACTACAGGGGTGGGTAGCTTGTGCTCCTCCAGATGTTTTTGGACATCAGTTCCCATCATCCCTGACTACTGGCCATGCTGCTAGGACTGATGGGAGTTGGAGTCCCAACATCTGGGTGGCTAATGCCCCCACCCCATCCTTAATGGCTGAAGACAACATTGATCTGTGGGCTTCCAGCATGCATTTAACTACCACCCAGTGTTAACTGTTGCCTTCCTTTTCCGAAGCTTTATTTTAGAACAAGGATGGAGCAAATTTTGGCTCAGTTGGTAGAGCATGAGACTCTTAATCTCAGGGTCACGTGTTGAAGCCCCCCAATGGGCGAAGGATTCCTGCATTGCAGGGGGTTGGACTAGATAACGCTTGTAGTCCCTTCCAACTCTACAATTCTGTGATATGATTATATGCTATAACTCTGCGTAACCTCTGTGTCACTGTCTATGCTACTGAGAGAGTCAGGAAAGCTTGAGGTGTTGGATGATGCTTTCAATAGGATGGGCACTCCTTTACTCTTTACTCCATATTTTCCTGGCCACATTCTCATGCTTGTTGTAATATTTCCTGAATACTAATCCCTGATGCATGCAAATACTGGTGTTTGTTGTTTCAAAAATGTGGGTTTGTCTATCAGATTGTAGAGCTCCTTGATAATAGCAGTGATGCTACTCAACAGATGAATCAGATCATCTGTTGCTCCGCAGCATCATTTCTCAATCCACATCATCTTGAAATTATACCATGCTGTGGCCTTGCCCAACAGTCATATTGTAAAGGCTTTTGCCATGTGTTAATATTGCTCAATGAATAAGACATTTCACCATGTTGGAAACATCACTACACAGCAACATTGCACAAGGAATGAATAATCCCCCCCCCGACACCTACACAGTTTCCCTTCATTGTTCTCAGCATTCTCATATTTCTAAAATCAGATTCCTAAATATTTTTTATTGTTCTTTCGCAACTCTAATTAGGTCCCTCAAGGCCAACTCATGCAACTGTATCACTCATACAATGTGATAATTTTCTGGAAGTTGCTTTCTGGAAGAGATTTCATCAATCACAGAGTATAGCATGAATTTCTGTCACAAGTTGACTGCTCAGAAATTGCATCATGGTAAAGCAGAATGTGAATTAGCTGCTTTAATGTTCAAAAATTGTTCGCTGTGTTTCTAATTTCTTGCTTTCTATAAGTTGAGAACCTGCAGGATGTAAGAGATAAGAAAGAATGTTGGGTGAAATTGTGTGTGTGTGTGTGTGTGTGTGTGTGTGTGTTTATAAATTAGAAATTGAGCAGCTATTGCTTGACTAGGAGGTTAATATAAATCTGAAGTCTTCTGAAAGATTATTAGTAATACTGATATATACCAAGTTATTATTATCAATGTTATACAGCATCTTTATGGCTTTAGTTCCATGTGATCACTTTATTTTAAAAAAGGCATTAGTCCTGAAAAGGCAGATTTCTGACTAGCAGTTCTGAATAAGTGGTAAAATGACCCAATATATTCAATGAACATAGCTTTATAGTAAATATATATGCACCCAGTTATTAAGCAATATGAAAAGTAGTGGTGGAAGAAAATCTAAGAATTCTCGGCCATTATTCCAGCTAAGGAGAGCCCTTGTCCAAGAATATTTTTTGCCTCTTGTTTTTTGTTTTTGTTTTTAACCTGTAGACTCTTCACTTCAAAGCACTTGAGCATGATCATAAGTTAATAATATTACTGGGAGAAGTGAACTTCTAAAACCATAAACTCAAACTACAAGTTAATGGGCACACAGAACTCTCCCCAGAACATTTTCCATTCATTTCATTGGAAGGACCAAATCCACACATGCATACCTTCTGTGTATGGATCAGGTGCCTTCATTGAAATCTGTGGGGTGGTCCATATGGGCAAGAGATCAATGTGCAAATCTGAGCGCAGTGATCAAACGGGAGAGCGCTTCCAGGTGTGTACAGTATGAATAGCTTTGCACAACATCAGATGCTCAGCATCTTGATGCTCAGCGTCCCTTAATGCGCAGAAGCAGATTTGGGCTTGTGTGTGAAGGGTTGCCAAGTAAAGAGAAAACCTCATGTTTACAGATTACAAATAAATCCCTTTTATAGTTTCAGTTCACCAAGGGGATTGTTCTGGTCTCAGTGATAATCTGACCTATTCCAGATAGAAAGATAAACTGGGATGCTTGAAAAAGCAGTCCAACTGGCAGGTTCCCCAGAATTGCTATGCAAACTTAGGTTTTAGGTACCTCTTGTACCTCTTCCTACATTTCAAGTTTAACACCTGAATTGCACCATCAGTAGGGTGGGGAGATCCTGTTTTATGATAGAACAATGAACTGAACTCAACAGCAAAATCCTATACATCAGGCTTCCCCAACCTGGTACCCTCCAGATGTTTTAGATACAACCCCTATTAGCCCCAGCCTTGATAGCCATCAATTACGGATGATAGAAGTTGTAGTCCACAATATTTGGAGGTCACCAGGTTTAGGAAGGCAGCTATACTGAATACCTGCACGTGTTCACTCAGAATAAGTCTGCTGAGTTTATTGGGTCTTATGCCCAAGCAAGGTGATATAGAACTGTACCTGCTTCTTTGTTATCTGCCACTGATATATTGTTTTTGACTGAGCATTCATTGGGTATGATGGGTAAATCAGAGTTCTTATTTCCACAACACATTGTCTCATAGTCTCATTTATTGTGGTAATTTGCGGGGATAAAATATAGGTTTGGATCCCAACTCAGTTGTGCTTCGCATAGAGCCATTGAAATCACTGAGGCTGAAGTTTCATCACAAATATCAAGTCACATTGATTTTGATGGGCTTACTCTAAGCGTGACTTAACCTAGATAGGTCCAACACATAATATTTAATATTACAGCCAGTAGAATAATTGAATAGCTATGCATTTTGACTCCAATGTAACTTTGCTCCATGTTCCTTCTAGTTTTGCAGGGACGTTCTCTCAGGAGGCTAATGGCTGTATGAGCAGAACAAATGGAACTGTTTTGCTCCTCAGCATTTTACTAAAATCAAGGAGGAGAAACCTGTGGCCTTGCAGGTATTATTGGACTCCAACTCTCATCAGTCCTGGCCAGCATTGCCAGTGATCAGGAATAATGGGAGCTAGAGCCCAACAGCATTTTGAGGGCCACAGGTTCCCCACCCATGATTTTGAGCAATTGCTGCAGAGGCAGTATTCATACATCCCTTCAGTTTGATCTCTGTGCATTTCAATATACTTCCTAGCTTATAGTGCTGGGATAGGAATGGGGTGGAGAGATGTTTCTCATCAGAAACTCAGTGCACACTTCAAAGGACTACAGGTCTGCAGGTGATTAAAGAAGTATTATTCAGTTATATATTTTTCCAGGAAATCTAATCCTGAGATACAGTTTATTGTGCTTTGCAATTTTCTTGCCCTGTGGCAATACATTTTCACATGTGACCTAGCCTAGGGAGTGTGCTGACAGAAGAAATAGTGACCGCCCTTTCCTCTGTTCATAGAAGTTATTAGTGAAGGTGCCACACAGAACATTAAAAAACAAATTCTGGTGGTGTTACGCTACACAAAATGATCCATTAGATTTCAAGTTTATTGGGCCTTTTTACACAGAAGTCCCTTACTGATCACTGGAGTTTACTTTTAAGTAAGTGTGCGTAGGATCATGTTCTTTTACTTGCCAGAGGCATTTTGAGGTGCTTCAGACTTCACTATAAACTCCCTCCCCACCCTGTGCTTACCAAAGTTATATCTAAGACCAAGTGGACAGACAGCTTGCATAGATCCTAAGCAAATTTTTACCATTCAGATAACAAGAAACAACAAATAACATTCTCCCCATAGCAGTTTCAGGTAAGATTGGGAAGAGTGATCCAGACCCCTGATTTGGATGAGGCAAATGTGTCCCTCTGCCCAACTTTGCCTGATTTCATTGGCCTGAACCACCAGGGGAGTCCAGCTGCTGAGCAGCCCAGTGCACCTGCCCCAATGGACAAACACTATATTGCCACCACACAAAGGATGGAGAGGAGACAGAGCTGTTGCAATCACATGATGTTAGCAGGCTGTCTTGGGTTGCGGTGGATTCTGTGCTGTGCCAGCTCTGCCTTCTCCTCACCTCCCAAACATGCTATTTCAGGGGTATCCACTTGTTACTGCCACAGAGAATGCCCTCTTCTGGGCCGCCACCACCACCATGAACTTTTGAGTGCAGTGAAACTACCAAGTCACCACCCTTTGCTGATCTGATCCTAGAGAGTCTGTAGGGAAGGATATTTGAGGACTAGCTTGGTTAGGGGTTTAAATGCCAGTATAAGCACCTTGAATTGGGACCCAGAAACAAATTGGCAGTCATGGTGGATATGTTCTTATGTATATGACAAGTTAAAGCCTCATTCTTATAACATCAACCCCATTTTAATACAGAAGGCTTATATATTTTGTATTATCATAGAATCGTAGAGTTTGAAGGGACCCCGAGTGATATGTTGTCCAACCCCCTGCAATGCAGGAATCCTAACTAAAGCATCCATATTCTATGTATTTTGTGGGCTGTTTGGCTACAGCATTACCAGTGGATAAAGAAATAGCTCAGTCTGTGGAAATTACCTTTGCCTAGCAATCAAATGGTCACAATTAGATTTTTAAGCACACTTGGCAGGAGGTATGTGGGTGTTTCTAATGCCACCCTTGGCTGGATATTATGATTGTAGTTTACCTGAGAGTTTCTTCTGTGTAACATTTCTATTGAAATGCATGGAAGCTTCAGAAAGGCAGAAACTTTTAATGTAACAATGCCTAGGACACCAGTAGGTTTTGTGCAATTGCTCTTTTGTACAACTCACATTCATTTCAAGTTGCTGGTATCCTTACTTTGTTGCCGTAGTCTAGCAAGGATAGTGTTTTAATAATAGGCTCCTCCATATGTGGATCATCTTTGCAAGAGTAAGACTAAAGAGTGGAAATTCCAAATCAACACCCCATTGTGTGTGTATAGTGGAACACAGGGGAAGGAATGTAGCTCAGTGCTTAAGCATCAGCTTTGCATATGGAACATCCCAAGGAAGAGATCCCTCTATGAAGTCCTGGAGAGCCGCTGTCCATCAGTTTCAGCAGTTCTGAGCTAGACGAACCAAGGGTAGAGCTAGATGGACCAAGTATAAGGCAGCTTCCTATTGTCCTACTAAGGGACAAATAGCAGTCAGCCAGCGCCAGTCAAGAAGCTCGCAGAGTGGTCATTAGACAAGTCACAATCTCTTAGCTTTGCTTTTGTCACATGGGTTATTGTGAACTTAAAATACAATTTCTCTTTTGGGTTATCTGAGCTTTATGGAAGAGAAATGCAATACAAATATGGTGAATAAACAAATCAGAGGTAGCAGCACTAGTCATCTTTGGTAAAGGTGATGCTCGTATGCATCAGCATGCAGCGGATTGCTACTGTAAACAAGGAAAGGTAACTGAATGGTTTCATAGAATCTTAGAGTTGGAAGGGACCCAAGGGTCATCTAGTCCAACCCCCTGCAATGCAGGAATTTCAGCTAAAGCATCCATGACAGATGGCCATCCAACCTCTGCTTAAAAACTTCCAAGGAAGGAGAGTCCACCACCTCTCGTGGGAGTCTGTTCCACTGCCAAAGAGCTCTTATCGTCAGAAAGTTTTCTGAATGTTGGTTGGAAACTCCTTTCTTGTAACTTGAAGCCATTGCCTCGAGTCCTACCCTCAAGAGCAGGAGAAAACAAGCATGCTACCTTTTCCATGTGACAGCCCTTAAGATATCTGAAAATTTGATTGATGTAGTTTAAACCATAGGACTGTAACATGCATGTTTGTGATATAGCATGTGATTTTTGTGTGTTTGACAATTCACTACTGCCTTTCATCTCAGTGACAGACATATGCTGTGTTGTGTTTTTCATATGTTTTGAGAAGCATAGCTTGGCAAAATTTCTAGGATTTAATCTACAGCATGTATTGTTGAATTAACCAGTTCAACAGGGATGTTGTTCCACAGAACAGGGTCAGCCACACTGCATTGCATTTTTCCAGATGTTTGTCTTAGTTGTTTATAATGATTTAACTTGTTTTAATTGATGGTGATTCTTTAGTTTCTATTGTTTGTTTTATTATTATTTTCATTATCTTGTAATGCCACATGTGAATTGGATTCTTGCCTTTTGCTAATTTGTTTTCCTATTGTTGTTGTCTTTTGGATTGATAGGATGGCAGCATGATTTTTGCTGTTGCACATTTTGCCATTTCTGCGGTCTCTAAACTGCCTTAAATACAGTGATGTAGAAAGGTGGTGGTATACAAATTGAAAATGAAATGCAGGGAGAACTCCCCTTCAAGTTACTGTGCCTGCAAAAATCTTACTCTGACCATTGCAACAGTTGTGTGGTCAAGTTGACAGCATGTATATGATTACTGAAGGAACAGAAGGAAAATAAAAAACAGAAGGTCCTCCCTCCTAGCCTACGTAAGGAAAACAGAATGTTTGCAGTTCAGAGGTGCTATTGCTGCAGGAGTCCAAGTTAATGACACAGGCATCTCTTAATGACACTAGTATCTCTAAAATGCCACAAAATGTATTTGCAGCTTAAATTATTTTACGGAAACTAAATCTAGATTCCTTAATATAATAAAGAGCAGTAGTCAACTAAGTCCTACTCAGAGTAGACCTATTGACATCAATTAACCTAAGTTAATCATCCCCATTAACTTCAGCAGGTTTACTTAGAGGAGGACTAGTGTTGAATACCGCCCAATAATTTCTCCTGCATATAAGTCATTGCTTTTATTCCCTCTTCAAGCCCCTTCTGGTTTTAGGAGATATTGGGGAAAGGGATGGTGACAATTCGACTGGCCCACCCCTCACCTCTTCCTCTGCTTGTGACCCATCCTGCAGCCCCACCTCCACCTTTGACTGCATGGATCCTTCCCCCCACCCTGTATCCTGTCTCACAGCTGGCACCAAGCCCCATAAATCACTAGCCCCTCTCCTGGGTCCACCTCCAGCTCCCCCACCTCTGTCATGCACTTGTCAGAGTCCTGCCAGTCCTTGACAATTTTTATTTAATTGCTTTTGCAATAAATATTCATTATATTTTCAGCTAGAACTAATATGCTTTCCCTATATTATCCTTTGCATTTCCATTATTGCCATTACTACCAGGTATTTCTGAAATGATGCATTTTGAGTTTTAGTGCCCCTGCCCCCTAATTCTACAGTGGCAGAAGTATGGAGGGAGAAGTATCCACAGCAATAGTATTAATTTTTCTATTGTTTTTCACATTCTGCGAGCAAATGTTTGGAGAGAGTGCCTTAAATTGTAGCAGCAGTTTTCATTCTCCCGGTGTGTCAAACTTAAGTAGGGTCTTGCTGAAACTGCATTTGTAGGAATTCTGCATTCAGTAGTTACCATATCCAGGTTTGTGGTGGCATCAGAAGCCATGTGGCTGGAATTTTCCTCCAATTGGCCTCAAGTTCATTAAGGCGGAGTTATTCTGGGAATGTCACTATAATTAAAGGGCAGGTATCTGTATTCAACTTTATGACCACATTTGTGGTAGTGGGTTTCATTTTGACTGTGTTTGCTCAGGATTTAGTTGGAACCACATTTTGGTTGTTATGGTTGTTGTTCCAATACAATTGTTAACTTGGTACATTAAAGCTAGGAAGCTGTTGATTTTGCCAGTGAGTGTTGTTTTGAATGTTCGTTGTGCTTCACTTGGAGCTGGCTTGTTTTCACTAGTCATAGCTAAGATTAACCACAGTTTATGGTTTGAATGACACACTATAACAGAAGCAGAAGCTTCCAGTCTCCTTGCTGTTGTGCCAGAGAAGGAATGGGGAGGAGCATAGTGTGAGGTGGAAGGAAGGCTGGGCTCACCCTCTAATGCCAAACCAAAAGTGTGTGTACATACATGTGCAGAGACATATACATGCTTATGCCAGATGAAGATAATGTTGAATGCACCTGCAGAAGGGGGTGGATGGAAGCTAGAAATGGATTGATCATCATTTCCTATCCATGCCAGTTTTGAATGTGTTCATTTATAGGTCTGTTTTGTTCCACTTCCACATTAATCTGCAACTTTATTTTTAAAGCTTGGCACAGAAATTGGTAGTTTAAATACATAAATTGGAACACATTTTCTAACAAACTATGCCATTCTAAATGTATTTTCTCTTACTGTACACCAGGGTTTTCCAAACTTGGGTCTACAGCTGTTGTTGGACTACAACTCCCATCACCCCTAGCTAGCAGGACCAGTGGTGAGGGATGATGGGAACTGTAGTCCAAAAAGAGTTGGAAACCAAAGTTTGGGAAACCCTGGTGTATATATTATGAAACATATTGAATATTAAAATACACATTTTGGGATTTCTTTGAGTTAAGAAGTACAAAATCTGAAGGATAATGTCAGGGTGGGTGTCAGAAGCAAGTCAGCAATAACTCACAAGGTGTCAGTGAAGTTAATTTTTTATTCAAAGAAACAAAACAGCTCAGGCCTAGTGAGCACAGCAACTCTTTCCAGAAGATCTTACCCCAATGAAGCAGTTGTGAGCACAGAAGGTTTCCACCTTCCCACAGCAATCTAAGCTCCTGTTCCCCTGGGTCCTTCCCAAGCAATCTGAGACTCTGACTCCTTGTCAGTCTCTGCTTTGCTCTCTTCATACCTTTGTGGGTTCTGGGAAACCAGGGGAAGGGAAACTGGCCACAGCAGGAGACGGAGACCCCCTGGATTCTTCAGCAGCCTGCCTAATCTCTGCCTCTTGGGCCCCCCTCCACTTCTCCAGCCTCCACTTCTGCCTCTGATTCTGGACTGCTCTGTGCCACAACCTCTTCCTGCTCACTAAACCTTGCTCTCTCTTCAGCTTCCGACACCTCCTCCTCCCAGTCTGCTCCCTCATCTCCCTCTGACCACTCATTGTTGTCCTACCACCACTCCCTGGGCTCTGAGCCTTCTCCCCCTGGGCGTTCCTCCTATCGCTCCTCTGCATCCAGCCAGTCCATGACAGATAACTGTATTCCAATCTGCACATTAATCCAGGAGGTGCAGATCAAATAATTACTTTGAAATGCAGACCAAACAAAATTCCTGAGCATTCAAAGCAGAAGACGACTTTCCTGCTCTCCTCAGCAGCTTCATGTGTCCTCTTTCTTAGAGAAGGCCCTTTTGTCCATTTTTTTCACAAACTTCCCTTTTCCCTCAGCCCACCACCACAGCCCACACCATTTAGCATGGTCCCCAGTCGTTATGGTGACCCTTCAGATTAAACTCACTTCAGATTAAACTTCCTTTAGATACCAGCACACTGGTATCTAAAGGAAAAGAAACTGAATAAGTTCAAAAGTCATTTTAAGTAAATATGTATGCTGGAATTGTAGTACTAAAATTGATTCTGGTAGGGGAATGTCCCAACAGAATATTGTTAAATTAGGTGCAGTGATGAGCATCTGCGTTGCATTTGATTGACAGGCAGTTCTACAATTTTTTATGACAGGCATGCTTTCTACATTAAGTTATTTGATTTAAGAGGAGTTGAAAATTTGTAGTGAAGCTTCACCCATGTTCTTCAATATAGCGCCATGCCCATTTATTTGGAAGTTTAAGAACATATTCTTATAAACATTGTATGCCCAGTTACTTACAGGATGCTAGCTGGAGCCTTGTGAAATGTTTTGTTGCTGTCAAATACAAATGCTTGTGTGAGTCTTTAAATATATATGAACAAACAAACAAACAAACAAACAAACAAACACGAATCCTCTGGATTTCTTTGTCATTTTTAAAATTAGTGATAGACTCAGTGAGATAACAGAACCAATGGAGAGTGATAGAAGAATATCCGCAAAACACTCTTTATTCACTATCATAACAAGAAGATCAGATGTTTCAGTAATATCAGTCAGATAGTACTTTGGACTGATAAGTTATTTAAAATTGTTCTAATGGATACTCAAAGATTTTTTGAAAAGCCGTTACAGAGAAAAGTGCATCCTGGAAGGGCTATAAAGATTTATTCACAGTGAATGTTTCCCTCTTAGTAATGCAATTGCAGACATCATAAGGAGCCATGCTGATTGGACGGAGGCATGTGCTAGATTGGCCCTGTAAGTGCCTTTGCTCTGAAAATAGCAGCCATCGCTATTAATACTTAGTAAGGCTTCCCAGATGAATTAACATGTAGCGGTTTATAGCTAAGGAATTAATTTGCTTTTTGTATGAATATTTAACTTTTAAAAATGCTGATGTAATATATGAGGGGCATTTACCAAGATCTATTACAGCTTTCTTTAAAAAAAACAAGCACCAAAAAATGCTTTTCAAATTAAGTATGGCAGTAGAGATGAAAAAGACTCAGGATGAAATTCACACTTACGATCCAGTACTTCCATATCCTGTTGATTTTAACTTGGATAGTTATATGCATACTTAAACCTCGCCCACTGAGATGAGTGGGATTTTGGCTTGATTGTGCTAATTTTTCTTAATTTTTTACTTTTACTATATTGAGCACTGGAAGGTGAAATACAGTTTTCTCACAGGCCAAACTTACAATGCTTTGAAAATACGATTATGGGTTCCTAAAGCATTTTAATTAAATTTTAATATATTAAATACAAAATATATAGAACATTTATCAATGTGTTATTATTACACTGACTGTAAGAGTTAGTTTCCATTCATCCTTCGACACATTGTGAAAATTAATGCTGGAAGATACTTATTGTAGCTGGTATATTAGCAATACAACTTACACATAGTCTACCAACGTAAAGAGAGCTGATATACTGTATCTCTAGGCTTACGTGTGTGATTTGTTTTGAACCGTTTCCTAACAACGCAGCCATTTTGCTTGTGATCAAATTAGTATCTGGGTCTTAGGCTTTGAAAGACAAATGCATTAATCCACTGAACCACTCGGTCACTCCATCAGTGCTAATCAGGAAAAGGCATAGGCAATTGTCAAATGAAGCAAATATATGCATTTGACATCGGAAGCTGCTAATTTATTAGTATATTGTAGCTGTGTGATCTTTTACAAATGCTCATATGTCATCCAGCCAGTCTTGTAAAATTTATAGTCATGTATTCTGTCCATTCAGCAGAGCAGAAAATAAAGATGTAAGAGTAATTCTGATTTTATCTCCTATAATTTAGGTTAAGAACAAATTTACTGGGCTGGCAAGACATGAAACAAAGAGACAGATGCACATAACACAATAGCTTTTTGTAAACTTTGCTCATGTGTTTCAACTCACAAATGAAAATGCAGTGTTTTTCCCAAATCTGTTTTGTTATAGAACATATGATTAGGAAAAACAATTGTCAGCTAATTTACAATTGTACTTGTATGACTTGTAAGAGTTGTAAGAAAAGCTGGAAACAATTTGTGCCTTAAATAAAGCTTCCATATTGCAGTCCACCAAATGTGGGCACCCTCATTTGCAACCCCCTCCTCTCCTGATTTCTCACTTGAATTCACCCCTTTCAAAGGTGCTTTATAAGAAAGAAACATTGTTGACATTTCTTAGGTACTTTGCATGTAAGTATATATTTGAACCCTCAAAGGCTACATAAAAATTAAGACAATTATATGTCAGAAGTCTACAATCCTGTACACATTTTCCTGAGAGTAAGCCTTATTGTACAGAGTAGGCTTTACTTCTTAGTAAATATGTACAGGACTATTTTTTGTTAATAAAGGAACTCTCAACTCATTTTCAGTGGCTGCAGCAGCATTCATAACCACTCCTTTCTTTTCTCATGCATAGAAATTGCTTAATATATATCTCACTGTATGTAGTTCGGTGCTTCCCTTTTTGTAGTGTTAACACTTTTAGGTAGCATTTAAAAAAAAAAAAATGCCACTGTAAAAATAAGTAGAGCTGCAATCCAACCCCATTTACCTGGGAGTGAGTCCATTGAATTCAGGACACTGTATAGACATTGTTAGGATTGTACTCTAACTTACTAAATTTTATGCAAACTATCCTAAGGCCCTTTCAGAACATATTATTCTTCATTGGACACTTTTAAGATCGAAATATGAACTAAAATAGAGACCCATAAATGGGGGTCTTTCCTTGCCCTTTTGGGAGGGAAGACAACTAGGTTCTTTTAACACCAATTGAAGACTTGGAAAAAATGTGAAATTTTACATTAATAGGACTTTTTCCTATGATGCAGTGACATGATCTGCTAGAGGATACTAGGCAGGGGTGAAGCAAAGGTCGCCATTAATAAGCATCATGCCTAGGAAGGTGCAATAGCAGTCCTGTGTGATATAAGGGCTCAGACCCAGACATTTAGACTATTGTCAGTTTCTCCAATTTAACCTGTTGCATCCCTAATCTGTGTGATGAAAATAAAACAGATTATCACAATAGATAGGCGAAAGGGAGGCATTGTTCAGTTTCAGTGTTGACTTGATACGCTCACATGACACCTTGTGGAAGCAAAACTGAAATCTGTATGTGGCTGTAAGGCATCGTCATGTATCTGAACACGGGATTTGTTCATTCTTGTTTTATGGGGCATCCATAAGATGTTGTCCTCCTGTGTTTTTCACTGCGCTTCTTCTGACTTTTGTGAGATTGTGGAAAATCTGTCTTGAAAAGGAAAAGAAAGGAACAATAACATAACACCTGTATAGATAGATAGATAATTCATAACACCATCCCTAAGTCCTTTCTTAGGGTGCTTTCAAATAGGGGCTTTATATTGCAGGTCATTGAGATATTAAAAAAAATGTGTTGTTGCAGCATGTCAGATTTTCCTGGGAAAGGGGAAATCCTGATTAAATGGGGTAGGATTGAATATGGGCTGGTGTTTTAATGCTGATGATGTCATGTGGCTGCTGCAATGAATTTGCATACATAAGGAACACCTGTCCCACAATAAATACCTGCCTTGAAGCACCTTTAGAGTCTCGTTTTTGTTGTATTCAGTGATACATCAGGCAGATTAACCCATCACCACTCCTTTCCAACCCAGGGACATTTTGTCACCCATTTTGGATGGCATTTATGGTTAATCTTTTACAAAGTGCTAAACAAAAAATAGGTATTGGTATCAAAGGTGAAACTGACCTTTAAGACTTTAGTCTTAAAATGCTTATATGGGGTTATGTCCCACTTGGGAAATAAAATGGAACCTGCTTCTGAGTAAACATATATTGGGTTGCACTTCCATAGGGACTGCCATTTTTCACCATCCTTCTCCCCAATTATTCTCTGCTATTTCTTATGGCTTTTTGCTGCCGTGTGCAGTCTAAAGGACTTATACTACTAAGACTGCACATCGAGCTCTCATTTCTTCTCGAAACTTATTTTTTCTAATTTTGTTTGTTTGTTTTTATTTAACAAAATTTATATACTGCTTGATTGTAAAGAACCTCTGAGTGGTTTCCAGAAAAAAGTAAAACCTTAAAATTATCAGTAAAAACAGCTAACAACAGATATTTGAAAACATTCAAAAGATAGTTAAAATCAACAGTAAAACTAAGAAGAGATTAAAGCACATGTCAGCATTCCATGTGTCCGGATAGGCTTGCCTAAGCAAAAATATTTCTTTAAATTTTTGATATATTTTGTTGATATAGTAAGGGCGCCTACCTGATGTGAATAAGCAAAGGAGATCTTACCTTTCTTCCATCATGGGATCAAAAAAGGGGGGGAATTTTTATGTATGAAGAGAGAATGAGGCAAGGCCACAAAGCTGTGCTCCAACAGGCAGTGAAGCCTATACAGTGGTACCTTGGGTTAAGTACTTAATTCGTTCCGGAGGTCCGTTCTTAACCTGAAACTGTGCTTAACCTGAAGCACCACTTTAGCTAATGGGACCTCCTGCTGCCGCTGCACCTCTGGAGCCCGATTTCTGTTCTTATCCTGAAGCAAAGTTCTTAACCTGAAGCACTATTTCTGGGTTAGCGGAGTGTGTAACCTGAAGCGTATGTAACCCAAGGTACCACTGTATTTATCTGCCTCTGGAGAGAAAAGGAATAAAGCAGAAAGACTTTGAGCCACAGTAAAGGAGGTGGTTGGTTGAACCTCACTTCAGGATCCTTAGGACTGATTTAAATAATGAAAACAGTTTGTGATGTTCCTGTGGAGAGGTTGCAGCCATGCCCAGAACAGGACTCAGAAGAATGGTAGAGGAATGTGCTTAGCCTAGCAGCAATGGTCTCAGTAGAAAGTATCTGCAATGTATCCCACAGGGAAGGTTGCTTATTTTATGAGGAAACCTTGCAACAGATCTGCCTTAATAACATAAAGCAGCAATCGCAACTAGGACTTGCTACATAGTTTCCAGTTAGTTCTTACAGAGTTTTATGGCGAACCACACCCAAGGAGGGGATTTTCTGTTACTGATCAAGCTTATCTTTTTCTTAGAGACTGGCCATGCACAATACATACAGTACCTCTTGATAATATTTTTGTGATACATTTCTTACAAGCGCAGAGTTAACAGCACTATGATTGCAACAACAAAAATTTGAATATTAATATAAAACAGGGCAGGAATCTACTCAATTTACTCTCTAAAACTAAAAGTGATGCAAGATAACAGCCAATAAATTTAGAAAAAAAGTTCTATTGCAAGAAACAAAGCAAAAAAAGGGGGAAGGGTGTTATACACTTGGAAAAGTATTGGCAGGTTTCTCAAAGTTCTCACTATAGCCTTTTGCTTCTGTTGTTTCAATGTTTCTCTACAGTTTATCCTGTACTGCCATAAATTTGTCAGTCTTTGTCAAGGATGGCTAACCCTTTACTGGACTGAGGGGCACATTTAGTCTTGGACAATCCTCTGGGGGCACATCACAATAGCAAAGGTAGGGCCAAAAGCAGATGGAGCAGCTATACACGTAGGGTGGGATTTGATGAGTCCCATCAAGGGAAGCCTGTACAAGGACTTCTGCTTGCACAGTGAGGCTTCCCCGGCTCTCCTCTCTCCGTGTGTCCCCCAAACTCCTGCAATTGGCTCTTTTGTGAAATAAAGTGGTCTACTAAGTGCATCCCCAATGGAATTAAATACCAGCATCTAAGGACCTAGACTTTTACCTTAATTCCTAATACAGTGGTACCTCGGGTTAAGAACTTAATTCGTTCTGGAGGTCCGTTCTTAACCTGAAACCGTTCTTAACCTGAAGCACCACTTTAGCTAATAGGGCCTCCCGCTGCCGCCACACGATTTCTGTTCTCATCCTGAAGCAAAGTTCTTAACCCGAGGTACTATTTCTGGGTTAGCGGAGTCTGTAACCTGAAGCTTCTGTAACCTGAAGTGTCTGTAACCTGAGGTACCACTGTAGATTATATCTGGGATCTGCTTCTCCCCCCTCCAGAATGTAAATAGGATTTCTCAGTTCATTTCCTCATGGGAGGGATGTTTTAAACTTGTACTGAAAGAGGAAAATGGGTGATAACATTTGTTCTATGATTTCTAAGAGTGGATTCTATGAGATAATTCGCTACTGGGGATGCAAGAAAGCAGCAGTTTCCCATTCTGACCTGTATTTGTCAAAGTCAGCATTTTTTCTATTCCACTACAGTTTGTTTCTTCCAACTACTAGGTTGTTCATCTCGTTGTTTGCTATTTAACGTAAGTTTCATAATTTACGTAAACTTTTGTGTAATTTACATTCATTTCAATAAAAAGGAAATGCCAAAACAAAATTTAAATAGTTATTCATCACATACCATTTCAAAAATCCACAAGAATGTGTGTAACCACAGATGAACATTCAAACTGCAGCCATTTTTTCAAACCCCCCCCCCCATTTTTTGTCAGAATACTCTGACATCCCTACGTGATACCAATCCTATATTTTTCAGTCTTTTGGGTGGTATTCACTTACCAATGGTTCTTCATAGTTATTTTGTTCCATTTGCACCAGAGAATGTTTAGGGTTTTGTATTAAGTGATCCAATTCATAGGCATAAGGTAGAATCCCCAAAATCTTCAAATTCTCTTTTTATATATATATGAAGTGTTTTATTGCTTTTTCACATATACAGTGGTACCTCGGGTTAAGTACTTAATTCGTTCCGGAGGTCTGTTCTTAACCTGAAACTGTTCTTAACCTGAAGCACCACTTTAGCTAATGGGGCCTCCTGCTGCCGCCACGCCACCAGAGCATGATTTCTGTTCTCATCCTGAAGCGAAGTTCTTAACCTGAAGCACTATTTCTGCGTTAACAGAGTCTGTAACCTGAAGCGTATGTAACCTGAGGTACCACTGTAATAAACATAATTTAAAATAGCTTTTTTTAAAAGTCTTGATATGTTTCTATGCTAGATATAATCATTGCAATCAAACTTTTAAAAGGTGTTGGATATAGTAGCTGATATGATATGGAACAGAAATATGAAATTATGTAGTGCTATCATTTTTACAGCTGTGGTTCTGCTGGACCAGAACAATTTGTAAGTTTCTGGTTCTTCTTAAGTCATTTTGGCTCATTGTCTGGGATAATGATGGAACACTTCCTTGTAATGTGGGTTTTTCAAAGCTTTATATCCACTGAATATTAATTTATCTTTGTTTTGTTTCTTGGTCCGCCCATCCGCCCCCGACAGTCGTATTTAAAACTTGGAATTAACTTGGAATTTGTACACTTTGCTGGGTGTTGCCTCTTGGTCTTGCATGTCTAAATATCCCCACACTTAAGCTTAACTGGTCTGACAAGGGCTTGAAAATCAGAAATTTGTTAAGGAATCTCCCAAGTCTGTTTGTGTGAGGAGAAGGGTGAGCCATCTGTTGCTCTTTGCACTTCACATTATGATTTTTGTGTGCAAAGAGCTTCAACCTTGTCTAATGGGACAAGAGAGATAGGCATTCAAAAAGAGGAGCACAGTACAGCACCGTGAACTGTGAATGCACATTGTCCTCTCTTTAAAAAAAAAAGAATATGTTTGTGTGTCAGTAGCATAGCTTTGAATCAAACACTGCTATGCTTCAGACACTGTGGGACCTCTTGGCCACAGCCACATTTTCCTCTCTTTACTCATGTAGGGGACTGAAGAGCCCTGCAGACACTTGTCTGAGGCAGGAGGAGGTTGTCCTGCTCAGCAGTAGGAAGTGGAAGGAGGTAGCAGAGGCAGCACATGGAGCAGTCTAGCAAGGCACCTCCTCTCCTGTGGTCTGGCAAAAAGTATTGTTGCATATACCCCAATCCCTGGCAGTGGCAGATTCATGGGAGGCAGCACACACCTCAGGTTTGGTTTCCTTGGAATGATGGTCTCTGAAGATGGTGGTGTCTTTGTGCAATATGTTTTTATTTATTTCTACATATTTGTATCAAGGGGACACGGGTGGTGCTGTGGTCTAAACCACAGAGCCTAGGGCTTGCTGATCAGAAGGTCGGCGGTTCGAATCCCCGTGACGGGGTGAGCGCCCGTTGTTTGGTCCCAGCTCCTGCCCATCTAGCAGTTCGAAAGCACGTCAAGTGCAAGTAGATAAATAGGTACCAATCCGGTGGGAAGGTAGACGGCGTTTCCATGCGCTACTCTGGTTCACCAGAATTGGCTTAGTCATGCTGGCCACGTGATCCGGAAGCTGTCTGCAGACAAACACCAGCTCCCTCGGCCTATAGAGCAAGATGAGCATGCAACCCCAGAGTCGTCCACAACTGGACCTAACGGTCAGGGGTACCTTCACCTTTTTTACATATTTGTATCATGCTGTAATGACAGTCTTTACTGCTAGGGGGCACATGAGGCACATGAACTGAGCCAAAACTTGGAATCTGACTTGCAGGAATTCACCTCAGAGCCCAAATGGGTCTCCTTAGGAGAAGAACGGGAAAGGGGAGGTGCTGTCATTTACCTGCTGAGGGGACTCTTCTCCCTCCCTCCCTTACTCCCTGGCACCAAGGGAGGTTTTCTTGGCAGGGGAGAGAGAGAGAAAGAAAAAACAAAAGAGAAAAAGGGAGAGGAGAAATTTTGTTGTCCTTTTGCAGGGGGAGAGGGTGGTCTTTGGGTTGAGGGGGAGATGCGTCATTGTCCTTTTGGCGGGAAGCTGAGGATGGGGGAGACGGTATGTGGAAGTTGGAGGGAGATGTGGTGACTCTTTTATAGGTTCAGAAGCTGAGGAATGAAGAACATACTGTGGTCTTGGAGAGGGAAACAGAAATGGAGAAGGGAGATGGACCTGAGGGGAAACTAAGGCAGACGAATGGGGGATATTGTGGTTGTGGATAGGGAAACTGAGGCAAGAAGATAGGGTTGGTGAGTAGAGTGTGCAGGTGGGCACCCTGTATTACACATATATATTCAAGCCGAGCATCAGTTGGAAGACCCCACTACATTAACGCTCCCACAGATCTTGCTCCACCATTGGAGGCCCTCCAAAGCCATGGCTTTGAATTCAGCGCAGAGATCAAGCCAAGCCTCTGTGTCTCTTCCCAGCCCATTTCAAGACAAGTCTGGTCTGTTGTTTTCTTGGTGAGACACTTGCTGATGATGCCACCCACTGCTGATGTAGGGGGCAAGGCATGCCCTCCTTAGTCCACCTTCTGGAAGCTTCTTCAACTGGTAGTTTCTGGGTGGCAACCAATCACAAACCTACTTAACAGACTTGGCTGGATACCTTCACTTGACAAAGAGACTGGTTTCGCTACTTCAGCAGCCTCTTTTACTATTATTACTATTATTAAACATAATCCCATTTTACAAGCTGTAAACAACCAAAGTTAACATCTAGAGCAGCCTTCCAGCCATAACACTATTCACCTGCCCCCTCAACTGCCGCCTCTTGTCTGTTAATGCTGGGGCGAGTGGAATGTCTCCTCTCATCTCAGGCAGGTAACACTGGGGCAATTTATTCTGCAACAGGAGGAAGGAGTGGAGGAGTTGGCAGTGCTCTGTCTTACTGCTTTTCAGTTTGATTGCTGTACTACAAATATATGCCTGTTCAAAAGCACATTCTGTGTGCATTAGCAGTCCTTATTTCAATATGGATCTATCCAAGCTTTTGCAAGACAGATCTGGATGAAATCTTGAATTGTCCTGTTCCTGACCATTTTACCATTCTAACTCGCAACCTATCAGAGCCCTTTTATATGTATCTCTCTCTCTTTCATGTTCACTATAAATTTACATCGCTGAATTTGTGTACACAAAATTACAATATGTTAATATTATAAATTTTAGGCCACCTTAGAACCCTTAACAGAAAAAAAGTACAGTGGTACCTCAGGTTAAGTACTTAATTCGTTCCAGAGGTCTGTTCTTAACCTGAAACTGTTCTTAAGCTGAAGCACCACTTTAGCTAATGGGGCCTCCCGCTGCTGCTGCGCTGCCGGAGCACAATTTCTTTTCTCATCCTGAAGCAAAGTTCTTAACCCGAGGTAATGTTTCTGGGTTAGCGGAGTCAGATTAGCGGAGTAACCTGAAGCGTATGTAAGCTGAAGCATATGTAACCCGAGGTATCACTGTATATAAATTAGGGAGGTAAGAAGGCACCGCTTTCCATTCTGCCCCAGATCCCCACATGCAGCACTGCCTCTGTTTGGCTGCAGTTCGTCTTCCACACAAACTGCACTATTTGTTTCATTGTTCACCATAGCAATATTATGTCATCTGTGTCATAACGTTATTCCACCCCATTCATTTTAGTGTGAAGGAAACACAATGCAAATGGAGAGAAAACATGATCAATTATGTATTGCTTGCAGGCTAAAAGCAACCATGCCAGTTGTTCACTGGACTGAGTTCCATTTTGGACACAGGCTAAATAAACAATCACTAGCAATTTCTGCTCCTGTTTTTGTTTTTGTCAGAAATGTCCATGATCCCTAATATAAATAAAATAAAGAAAGGAAAGGCGCTCATTTATTTGCTTGCAGAAGCCAATAAAATAAAATAAAACCCAAGCTTCGCTGCAAGGTCTCCATGGCATTCTGAATGCCTGTACTTTTTTTTTTTTTAATTTGCATAGTGCATCAGTTTTATTGCACTTGACACAGGTGCAATTACAGAACATTAACTATTTAACTCAAGCATCACTCTGAGAAGGCGGAAGCAGATGCATATCAGAAATAGGTGAATACTAACTCATTCGGGCCCCAAGGGACTGCTGGAGCAGACATACTCTTGTTGCTTCCATTGCTTTGCATTTCTGTGGCCCGGGGGGTGGGGTGGGGTGTATTGATATCCTTTTGTTTTTCCTTTCATTTTATTATGTATTTTGTTTTCTCATTTTGTATTTTCCTGTTGTGAACTGCTCTGGGATCTTTGGATGAAGGGCGGAATGCAAATTTAATAAATAATAATAGTATTTTATGTCATTTTGTGCTGCTTGGGTTCCCACCCATGCCCACCCCACCTCTCAGCGCTGCCTCATTAAAGCAGCTGTTTCTTTATCCCTACTGGATGCAGTCAGCATGAATGTCCCTTTCTTTACTTTTAGTTTCAGAGTTATTAACAAATTTTGTCATTTTTATAGCAAGTCCAATGCCCAAGCGTTGTTCCACATCAGTTTTCTGTTTGTTCTTTTCAGCTGTTTTTCATGTTTCCCCATAGATTCCTCTCTTCTATGAAAAGCCCAATGGACCATAGGTTGGGGGTGGAGATGGGGAAAGCAATGCACATTGTTTGTGCTTTGAATTAGTCAGTTACTTGTACTCAGTGTTGTTTTTTCAGGGGTTACACTTTCTAGGAAAAAAGCGCTGCTTGTACTGCACACAGCTAGGGTATTTGGTGTTTATGTTTGCTTGTTTTTCATAAAATAAACACACACACACATATATATGGCAATCAGATAAGAAACAGCTATTAGTTCACAACTGAGATATCTCTAGAGTTACTATACAGTGGTACCTTGGTTCTTGAACTTAATCCATTCCAGGAGTCCATTCGACTCCCGAAACCGTTAGCAAACCAAGACGTGGCTTCCCCTTGAGCGCGGGAAGCTCCTGCAGCCAATCGGAAGCTGCGTTTTGGTTTGCTAACGATTTCGGGAGTCGAACGGACTCCCGGAATGGATTAAGTTCAAGAATGTTCAGCTTCCAAAAAACGTTGACAAACCAGAACACTCACTTGCGGGTTTGTGGCGTTCAGGAGCCAATTTGTTCGGTAGCTAAGTCATTTGAGAACCAAGGTACATACTTTTAGAAGGCACTGCCTGCCTTCAGCTATCTGGGGCTGATTCAGTTTGAATGATGCCTGCCCCTTCATCTGTCCTAGGGGCATGGTGGGGAGCGAGTATGCGCCTCCCCCCCCCCACAGCCCCAGTGAGACTGTCCCAGTTCCCATGAGGGGATTGCATACTTGACAGGAGCAACATGCAGAAATTCTAATGTGCAAGGGCCTCAATCATGTGGTGGATTGACATATTGGATTTTATACACCTACGTCTCATTTAAATGTTCTTACAGATACTGTACTGATAAAACATTTTTAAAAGGCTACAGATACCACAGCTATATTAAAAAGCAACTATCAGCAGAATCAAAGTTAAGAAATAAGATGTGAAAAGTAACTGCCCACCACCACCCTGTGAGTAGCCAAGGATTTCAGAGGAGGGATCTGTGGGTGAAGAAGGAAGGCACACTCTTGCTTCCTACCATGTGTGTGACCCATGTTGTGAAAATATACTTTACGCTGACTAGCACTGATTCTAAATATCAAGTATTCTTACTGTTTATTTTGACTGTGGGAAGCACAAGGCTGATGTTATCCAGCTGGAACTTTAAACAATGTAATTTACTTTACAACTGGTAATAGAAACAGAAAGTGTTTTAACGACTTGTTTGGCTTACTTGTATATAGGCACATTTTTATCATAATGTTATACAAGGTGTAACACTTTGAGCCTGCAGTTATACCAATGAATCTTATTTAACTGAAAGCTTTTTGCAAATTTAAATGAGAAAGCATGTTCTCAATAATTTCTTGTCTGTTTTTTCCTAGACAAACGCGTTGATGACTGGCCCTTGATGCAGTCTCCATTTCCCACATTGGCTATAAGTACTCTTTACCTCCTCACTGTTTGGCTTGGTCCCAAATGGATGAAGACAAGGGAGCCTTTCCAGTTCCGCTCATTATTGATTTTTTACAACTTTGGAATGGTTCTACTTAACTTCTATATTTTCAAAGAGGTACCACTCTTTTTACATATATGATTTGCTATTTACAGTTCAGAATTTTGTAGTGGTTTTTATGTGTTGTGAAAAGCAAATGTGTCTTCAGGTGTATTTGAATCAAACTGTTGATTAATGTGTTTTACTCTTCATAAATTCTTTAATTTGCCACAAAATACCTTTGGGATCATTACATTGGCTTTTGTTTTTGTCTCTGTGTGTGATTTAACACTGGAATGATTTGACTTTGTATACATTAGGTTCTGCTGAAGGTTGCATTCATAAAAGCTAAGAAACTGAGCGGCAAACTATGCCACAATGTCAAATCAGGAGAATAAATAGCTCTACAAATTCTTTAAAGATGGCTCTCTAGGGTGTGGACAGAGCACTTATCTCTTGTCCTCAGCATTGAGCACAACAGTGCTAGGATTGGGAGACGGAGCCTTGGCAGATTGCTGGGCCGGATTTGGGCCACTTTGAGTTTGCCTGGTAAGAAACTATCAACCAGTGCGTATCTCTTGAGTAGACATGTTATATGCTGACAGGGTCTCAATTATGTCAGCAATTGTTCTGTAGCATTCTGCACTGACTGTAGTTTCCAGGTCAATCACAAGGAAAGCCCTACATAGAGTGCATTGTGGCAATCCAAATTTGAAGTCACCAGTGCCTGATCTACTATGATCAAGCTCTCCTGGTCCAGGAATGGACATAGCTGTTCTACAGAGCCTCTGTTTTGCCATGATTCAACTTCAGCTTATTTCCCCTCATCCATCCCGCCAATGTGTCTTGGCACTGGTGCAGGGCTTCTCCTGATTCAAATAGAGTTGAGTGTTGTCAGCCTACTTGCTAACACCTTGTCCCCAAACTCCTAATTACTGTTCCCTGTGACTAAAAAAGGTAAAGGACCCCTGACAATTAAGTCCAGTCGCAGACGACTCTGGGGTTGGGGCACTCATCTCGCTTTACAGGCCGAGGGAGCCGGCGTTTGTCCGCAGACAGTTTTTCCGGGTCATCTGGCCAGCATAACTAAGCCGCTTCTGGCTCAATGGAACACCGAAACCAGAGCAGCACACCGAAACGCCTGTGGCTACACTACATATACATTTGTAATAGCATTGGAGATAAAATAGTTCCAATGCCAATGCCAAAGCAATCTCTCGATGCTATTCTCTGGACTCAGTCCCATAGGTAAGACCAAAACCACTGTAGCACAGTGACCCCAGTTCCCATTTCATAGAGGTGATCTAGGAGAATATCATGGTGAATGGTACTGAAAGCTGCATGGTCTCTGTAAAGGGTATCCTTCAGGGCAACCAAGGCAGACTCAGTCCTAGGTCTGAAACCAGACTTGCCTGAATCTAAATAATTGTTTTAGAAAATATAAAGAATGCATTAATAATGATCTAAGATGCAGAGAGAAGATTCGCTTTGATTTGGAGAATGTTGAGCACCGTAAAAGGTTGCACTTGCAGAATAACCTTTATAGTAGGATAGGAGAGCTGAAAAAAATTCTTATCAGGCAATCAATGTGCCCCTTTGTTTTCAAAATGGGAAGATGAGTCTAAAAAGCCCTGGACACAAATTTTCACAGCCCTTTAGTGGCTATGGTGGCTCATTTACCAGAAGTAATGTATTTAGTGTTAACTCTGGAAGTGTGTACTTAATTCTGACCAAACTAAGCCTCCTAACAAGTGCCTCCTGTGTCCCAGGCTTTTTAGACTTGTCTACCCATGTACTATCTAAAACCAAAGGGGCGCATTGGTTGCCAGGTGTGAAATATATTGCCATTGTTTGCAGCTCTCCTACCCCACCATTTAACTCTGGGGGGAGGCTCTCCCTCTTCCTTAGACTTTCCATCTTGCTGCTCTGCTGAGTTGAGTGCTCTGTATGCTTGTCCTAACACCTGGTACATGATGGGCTGAATTGGTGACATACTTACTTTAAAGCAATTTGTAACAGTTGAAATTAACAATACAACTTCTTTGATAGGACTGTGAATCCCAATTTCATTTCTTCTCCTCAAGATCATTATTGTAATACTGTACCTTCGGAAAATTAAATTGAAATATTTCAATAGCTATTATCTTTATTTTGGAGATTATCTCGATTGGGAGAAATTCTTCTTTAGGCTAGTTTTCAAAAGTCAGTTCTACAAATCCTCCCCAAAACTGTATTCAGTGCTGTTGCAGTTCAACGATGAAGCAGAGAAATTTTGTAAATATAATCCCATCTGCTAATATTGGGTACAGAACCATAATCAAACACTTCATCCTTCCAGCAGAAAAGCCAAATGGTTTTATGGTCCAGCAAAGTTAAGATTATACCCGGCCCTGTATGGGAGCACTCTAAATTATGCGCAGTCTATAAGCCACTTGTGAAAGTTTTCTTGAAGCAAACTTGAATTGGAGATATTAAATAGCTAGCCAATAATGGAAGACAGGTGTCTTCAGAATTTCTATTTATTTTGGAGTTTGTTTTGTTGTTTTGCAGGCTTAGAGTTAGTTGACTGTGGTTTGATGCCTGAATGAGGGATGCTATGAAATGAGAAGTTAATTTTTTTAATTTGCCTTTTCGATTTGCACATAAAGGCCACAGGCCAGAACCCTGCCCTTCTGAAGAAGGGGTGGAGTAGCTTCTTATGAGACTCCAGTATGAATGATCCTTAACACCTGCAATGCCACCCTCATGCCTAGTGCATCAGCTTGACAAACCAGTCACTTAAAGGCAAGACTGCACCTCACCTTGGGACACTAAGCTGCCTAGGCTTGCCTAGGCCCTGTGAGCAACTCTCTCATCCTGCTTTTGTTGAGTAATATGGATGCTAGGGACATGGAGAAGAAACAGGCTGCTGGAGGCTATAAGGCGAGGTGTGTGAGGGCCTCAGTTGGAAGTGAATTGCCACATCACACTGGAGATGAGGCTTTGGGCAGATCCATACCACACATTTAAAGCTCATGGCTTTCTCCAAAGAACCCTGGGAACTCTCGTTTGTTAAGGGGGCTGGGAGCTGTAGCTCTGTGAGGTGGAACTAATAATTCCCAGGATTCCTTGGAAGAATCAGGGGGTTTAAATGTGCATTGAAGGGGATTTAAATGTGCATCTGTCCTTCACAATAAGAAGGAACATATGGTTAAACTGCAGGCCTTTTACAAGGCACTGTGACCCCTCTTTGTGCCAATTTGCAAATAAATATTTAAATTAAAGAAGTGATTGCTTTTATGAATAATCGTTAACAAGCCTATGAAACATTAATTTGTGAATTTAACATTTTCAGCTACTTTTGGCATCAAAAGCTCGAGGATACAGCTATATCTGTCAGAGTGTGGATTATTCAGATAATGAATATGAAGTCAGGGTGAGTAGTAACTTATGTCCGTTGTGAAGTCTGCCATTCATAACTCAGCTTTTGAATGATTAGCATACTGTGCCAGTTTTCTGCTACTAGTTCTTTTTCTGTTGAGAACAAACTATTACTGATACAAAGCTGTCACAAAACACTTACTTTTTAAAGGACCATGTTACGTTTTACACAAAAAGTGCAGTAAATCTAGACTGGGGCCCTGTGCCAGTTTCCCACCAAAAATAATATCCCACACCTGTAAACAGCAGCTTTGAAGAGGAGAGAAACAGCAACTCAGGGGACAGTTTTCAGTGGGGCCCTGGATGTGCGCCTTGATGACTGGGCCTCTCACGGCTACTCTTCCATGGGAATAACAGTGTCTGGCTTAAGCATGCTAACATGTCGTTTCACCCAAAAATTCATGGTTTGTTGGTTTGTTTTGCTTAAAATCGTGATACAATGTCTTAAGCATATCTATCATTCTCTATATTTCCAATTCAAGTCATCCCATGCTTGTAGAGACAAAGCCAAAAAGACACAATTTACATACAAGAAGAAAGATTCAGCAAACTCAAGTTAGGTCTGAGGTTAGCTGATCCTCCAAAAAATCCTTAGGAGGGGGAAATCCCAAATGGGTAAACTCAAATACAGCTAGGCACCTTTCACAGATGAACTAAATGGGATTTGCTTTCTCCACTGTGTTTTTGTTTCGGGGCACCAATTCAGTGGTTTTGATAGGTGCCTCTTGGTCGGACACTGAGCAGTATGTTTGAGTGTCTCAGTGCTGGCATTGAAAAACTTCAATCTTGTAGACCTATACCTCTGCCACCCCGAAATCCTTTGTAGTTGCTTCTGCTTCTTGAGAGGGGGATTTCTCGCTTGCTCTCTCTGCACACTTGTTCCCCTTCCTGCCTGGCTTCTCTGCCTCTTCTCTGAGCAAGAGGGTCTGATGCTGGTGCATGATGAGGCTGGTAGTGGCTTAGTGCCCAGGAACTTTCCCCCTGCTCAGCTCCTGCAGTGCAGGTCGATATCATAGCTGGATCCCTGCTAACTCAAACTCGTCTCAGACTATGGCTCTGCTGCTGCTCCCACTATGGAAGGGCCGTAGCTCAGTGGCCGAGCATCTGCTTTGCATGAAAAAGGTCGCAGGTTCAGTCCCCAACATCTCCAGGAAACCTGTAGCTGCTATGTAACTCTGCTGTTGCCTGCAGCAATAAAGGTGTGTTTGAGTTTGGCATGGGGAAAACTGAAAACATCCAGTGCTGCTGCCAACACCTCTGCCCATTTCCCCACCCCTCCTTCTGAGTTACTGTCGGCACCACATATGATCAAACACAATAATGGATTATTATTACCTGTAGGGGTGTGGTTGTGTATGATGTTAACGATGGTGACAAATTACAGTAGTACCTCGGGATGTGAACGGGATCCATTCTGGAGCCCCGTTCACATCCCGAACAGAACGTAAGACGCATCTGCGCGTGCACAGGTCATGTTTCACTGCTTCTGCGCATACGCATGACGGCATTTTGACCATCTGCGCATGCGCAAGCGACGAAACCCAGAAGTAACGCACTCCGTTACTTCCGGGTCACCACAGAGCACAACTCGAAAGCGCTCAACCTGAAGTGTATTTATCCCGAGGTATGACTGTACAGGTGTAGTATGTGGCTCTTAGTTGCTTATAACAGTGAGTGTAAATATGCTAAGCTTAGCTATCGTTCTTGCATTTAGCAGACACTTGCTTTTTGGATGCACAAATTGCCAAGGCTCCATGTAGCACTTTGTAGGGTCCCTGCTTCAGTTCAGGGCACCTTGTACAAATCCAACTTCACCTTGGACAAGGCTAGAATCCTTCCCTTTTGGCTAAGGCATCATCACAGTCTTCTGCACACCCATAACACCTACTATAGATAAAAATCATATGACTACTTCATAGTAAGTTGTCTTCGTTGACAGTTGTACACTCCTAGCTGAAACACATTTCCTTGCTAGTAAATGCCAGCTCATGCTCGTCAGTGACCCCATGGTGACTGTTTCTGGGTTACCAGTTAATGGGCCCCAATTACCATTTATTTCTATACAATTTTTTTGTCCTGGTTGCGATATGAAGATGCTGCTGCAGGATACTCCATAGAAAATGGAAGACGCTTTAGGTTGCTCCATAAGAAGCTCTCCCAGGGATGCAGATTCAGATAAAGCTTCAAATGCAAATATTGTTTCACACCTAAGATCAGATGCTGATAATTCAGGCATTTTTAATCTCTTGTTTTCAACTCCTCTTTGGGTTTGTGTTGCCGTGGTGAAAATCTGCTGAACCATTGTAGGCAGCCAGTTGGCTTTAATACTAAGTCACAGAACACAAGTGTGAATCTGATCTTTAAAAATAATAACCAAAATTCTGCAGTAACAGCAAGCTGGACTGTGCTTTTGATGTAGATGTACAAATAATTTCTGTACATAACCTCTTGTAAACTGATTTCCAGTTATTTGTGTGAATCCATGAGAGACTGAAAGCTGGAAAACAGATTCAAAATGAGGAGTTCCAGTACTTAGTTATTTATAAATTAACTGTATCAGCTTCTACCAACTGCATTGTATTACATTTAGGGAGGCAACATTTGAGTTTTGTTTCAGCATGTTTTGACAGACCTTAATTCTAGTTGCTATTACGTGAATCTACTGATAAAATCATGGGATTTAGCAACAATAATTTAGTTCCCTCCCTGAAACAAACGAATGACTAGAAGTTTCCTCTCTCCTGTTAATTCTAGTATGTCATACACAGAAGCAGAATTTCCACTTGGCTTCAGTTCAGAAAAACACCTACACTCAAGCACAGATAGCTATCTTTGAGAAATACTATAGGCGCAATCAAGTAGCCTCTGCTGCTATGCAACATTCATTAAGAATTAAAATGAATCTCTCTGCGGCATTGAATAGTCTCCCATGGACCTTGATCACACTTTAGAAAGGGTTTTAGGGAGTAGTAGACCAAAAATGGAACTGTCTTCACAGCAAAGACTTCTGTGAACACTGTAGGTTGAGGAACTTATGATGCTTTGATGTGTGTGTCATCTTTTCAGGCAGAATGTTCACAATATTGGTGATGGTGCGACATGTTCTATGGTGCTAAATATTTGGATCAAGGAAGATGTATGCTTGGATCAAGGATTATATTACTTGTATATTACAGATCTCTGTGTTGTGTTTGTTTTTTTAATATTGACTAAGTGTGATTAATTTTTCTAACTAAATTTTTGCAAATATTGAAATAACTAGGAAGCAAAGACTAGGAAATAATCATCCTTCTTTAACGTTTGTGTCGTGTGGCATTCTGACTCTAAAAGTTCAGCATCCTGCCTTATAATTAAGGGTGGTATTGTAATGCCCTGCCACAACCCAGCAGTGTTTCATTGCCTGGTTTGCACATAATGCTAAAGCTAAGCTTGAATAAGCAAGTGTGCTGGTGCACAGTTAGAAAAACATACCCACATCACTCCTCCTTTACTCCTGCCACTGCCTCCCTGTCACTGGGAACCAACCCATAGATGCAAACCTAGGCTTGTGATTTATCTTCCCTAAACTACATTCAGTTAGCTAAGAACATGCCTTGGTTGCTACTGATGGTTTGTTTGGAGCAAGACAAACCGCAAGCCCGTGATTTCATGTAATGCTAAGCCAAACCATGGCTTAGCTCATGGTACCGCAGCAACAGCAGAAGCAAGGGAGGGTTGATGGCTACAATTTGCTAAGGGTGCCAACACACTTGCTTATTCACACTAAGCTATAGTTTGGCTTAGCATTAAGTGCAAACCAGGCCAATGTGCACACAAGCTCCCCTTTTGGAGAACACTTTCCCAACCATTTAAATGGAGGAAGCCAGTTTACACAGGTGAGTTACTAAAACTGTGCTTCTCTGTGCACAAAAGTGCTCTGTGTTCATCTAGATCAAAGTGTATCTCTTTTCCTTAAAATGAAACAATACAAAAGAAGTTGTGCTCTGCAAATTCTGCTTACTGGTAGATTGTACTTTATTATTTCCCCCCTTCTTGTCATTAGTCCCCCACCTCCTGGCAAACCCCACCACAAGCTATGTAGTACCCATTCAAAAAAGGCTAGTGCTGGCACTACTCAGGCATAGAACAAAGGAAGCAAAAGCCTACTGTTAAAAGAACTCCCCGTGAAATCAGTTACCACAAACGTGAAGTTGACTCTGAAGTGCAAGGTATGAAGATCAGGGACCTCTCACTGACCCTTTAATCGTAGTTGTTAATGTAATCTTTCTATGCCATCTGGTGTCTTAACAGACTTAGATTTTACATGTATCAATGCTTACTGGGACAGGGGAATAGTTAAACACATTTCTGAAATAATTCTGATATTTAGAACATTTTAGGCATTTTAGAATGTGTTATTATGTCATTACTGTCTGTCAAACTAGCTTTTATTATAAGTTTATAGCACAATTCAACAATTGTGTCCTACTTTTTTTGCTGCTGTTTCCAGCAATGCAACTTGCCTGTTCTTAACCTATTACCACAGTGCAGAAAGCATAATACATGTAAAACTGTATGTTCTCATCTGTGTCAGTGATTGCGTCTCTGGCCTTGGGCAATCTTGCTAAATACTTTATCTCCCCTGCCCCCTCTCTCTTGCTCATATGAAAAATGAGATAATAATAGTTACATATATCCTCAGGTATAATGCTGGCTAAATTACAGTTTTTATTTCACTTTGGATCTCAGCAAAAAAAAAAAAAGCCCCACAAAAAAAAGTAAAGCAGACGACTTACAACGGGGTAGTAAAATAAAATCTGCATTTATTTAATGTTCTTGGACTGAAAGGTCACAAGGTGTATTTGTAGAGCTGTGGGAAATCTAGGCATAAGCAGTCACGAGGAATTTAAATTATTTGGAGCTGGAAAATTAAAAGGAGTTAGGAAGTCTGTGGTCAGTTGCGTTCCCATGTCAGGAGAATAATTGTGCATCTGAATGGTGGAGTTCTAGACTTCGTACAGTCCTGAGCTTATTGACTATCAAACAAAGGAACCAAATGCTACACATCATGAAGACCCTTTTAGAGAACAGTGCCTGTTTGATTTCACTCACCATTTCTGTCTCCTAGCTGCAAAGTCCTTATGGAATGCAACAGAAGCAGATAGAATGTTGTGCATCTCATTTCTTTTTAATCACTCTTCCACAGTTAGGAATACCTGCTCTTCAGTTTTGGTTTGGCATTTCATTCTGGTCAGAGCAAAACCATAGTGAGTTTGCTAATACAGAGAATGATTGATAGGTTTATGACTGAAGCAGTTAACCATGTTCTTTTGATCCCCATCAGGCATGCGGCCTGATCAGTTGATTTGGAAATAAGCTCAGTGTTCTCAATGGGGATTAATCCCATGGTGCATGAATGGCAGCCTTAGGCACACTTAACTTTCTCTGGATAATTCCTCTAGGATATTAAGACTGCAGTCCTACCTGAACCAATCAGGACATCCTTCTGATTGAATTGTTATTCTCTGTTCCTAAATGCACTTAAATTTTAGTCATTTCTGCTAAAACACAGTGCGATTTCTCATATGGCCATGGTTTACATGTCACATTAAACCATAGTTAAAATAAACCATGGTTAAAATAAACAATGGTTTAATGTGAACCATTAGTGTGCTGGCGCATGCTGCTGAAATGGTGGGTGCTTTGCTCCTCCTCTCCTTCTGCTGTTACTTTGCAGGTGGGAAGAAAGCCATGGTGTGCCTTGCCATGTTCTCTGAACCCAGGCTCACAGTTTGTTTTTCTTTAAACAAATCATAAGCAGAAGCCAAGGTTTGGTCTTCATTTACTGCTCATAGTTTGCTTTGGGGAAATGAAATTAAATTGTTTATTTAAATTATAGTTTAGATGACATGTGAACCCAGACCATAGCAATTAAAGTTTTCTACCCAAGCGGTATTTGTTTATAATTTTATTTAAGATATTTACATACCCTTGAAGAGAGTCTAGTCTATACCTTGTCACACATTTTTACTCCAGATCCAGAAGGGCAAACAAAGGGCAAACGTTTCCAGATTTAATAGTATATTTTCAACTTATATACATATTAAAAATAATGTGGGTTCTACTTGTCCCCTTGACATTTCCAGAGTTAGGTTTCTGAAGCATATTACAGTGGTGATAATTGCACCTTCAGTCCACAGCAGGAGTGACTGCGGGAACAAAATTAATACAAAGAAGCCAGCATATTGACCTTAGCAAAGTCACCTAATTAAAAATACAGCTATATTGTATATTGAAGGGGCAGAGATTGCTATGTAAAAAAACAACAGGGGCAGCTATTTGGCCATCCACATGGTGCACACCATCAAATACACCTTGATATATAGATTAGGCTTGCCATATTTCAAAAAGTAAAATTCCTGACACCACCGAAATTGTTGTTCTTTTTTTTTTTTTTTTTGCCACCAAAGTTGTTGAGCTTTGGCCAGGCCCCAATGCACCCCTTTCTCTGACACAGCCCCTCACCTTACTTTCCCCTTTACTATACCCCACCCAGCTGCTCAGGCCCCCAACAACCCTCAGAAATGTGTAGTGAGGCACTGCCACCTCCCCCCCCCCACAACCTCGAACTTACCACAGCTGGTTTTGTTCCTCTTCCACACAGTTTGCTACCCTCGCTTTCGAGGCCTATCCATGTCTCATTTAAACTGCTTCCTGCACACACGCACACACACCATTACCTGCCCGGCCCCCATCTCCGCCTTGACGGTGCTGCAGCTGGAAGGAGATGGTGGCCCTGAACGGCTGCATCCTGCCCCGGCAAAACAAGGAGGTGCCTGGCTGGCGAGCCAAACCAACATGGCCACCTCAGCCCTCTTGGGTGAGGTGGCCATTCTAGCAGCTCCCGAGCGCCCAGCTGCAGACCTTCTCTCACGGCCTCTGCTGCTGCGACTGAGCTACCCACGGGACATCCCTGGCACAGGGTCCCTTTTTCAACACGCTAGGGGCGGCTAGGCCTCTGCATCGCCTTCCTCTGTCCCACATCTCCTCACTCTGCCCCCCCCTCCCTGGCTAAGGGAAGTGACCTCTCATCACTTCCACTGCTGCTGGGTCACAACCTCCCCTGGATTTTTTTTAAAAAACCAGAAAACCGAAAACACCCGAGTTGCCATATGTTCAGGAAATTCCGGAGATCTCTAACATTTAAAAAAGTTTCCCCAGCATCCAATTTCTGTACATTTCCGGTATTTTTTGGACATATGGCAAACCTAATATAGATGTACTTTGAATGCAAGAACTCCGCATAACAGAGAAGGGAAAGGCATGCATTTCTGGAAAATGACTGCACAATCACCCACAATAGTATTTTTCGTAGGTAAGAGAAGCATTGATCATTCCTTTTAGGTTAGTTAGGATCATATAGTAATAGTAAACGTTTGTAATATAAAAGTTACAAACTTTTATCCAGAAGTTGCAAGTCTCCTAAACATCCATCTTTCAAGCACAGGTTGTGTCACTCAAGTTCCTGTAAGAGAAGCAGCATGATAAAGTTCCTAGGGTTGTATGCAAGTAAGTCATACTCCAGGTAGACCCATTGAAATAAATGGACCTATGTTAGTAGTCATGCCTATCAATTTAAATGGGTATACTCTGAATAAGACTAACATTGGAAACAACCCTTAGTACTTGCTGTATATACGTTAAGTAAGAATCTTGAATATTCTTTGTAAGTGTCACAACTTTATTTGATCAGTTAATGAAAATGAATGTAGCATTCTGTTTTTTAACTTCTCCCAAAAGGTGGTGTCTTAATCAGTGCAGCGCTCTTCAGAGCTACTATAGCTATCATTAGAGGGTGTTAGCACAGGCTTTGATGTGGGAGTTAAATACATGACTATCTGGCTCAGGGCAAACAATGCTACTTCTTGAGCAATGTGCATTTTAAAACCACTTTTGAATAGCCTTTATATCTGGGAACTCCTAGCTCTGTAGGAGTCTCCCTTCATCTTCCCTCTCCTTTCCCATTACTCCCGCATGTATCCCAAATAGTTTGCCTTATAAGACTCAGAGCAAGTCTGGCAACAAGCAGGGAAGGAAACAAACTGGTTTTATTTATATCCCACTCAATTTTGAGGACCATTGATATCAAAAGTGTCTGGGGAAAGAGGCAAGAATTCAGAATGTGATAAATATAGTCAACCAAAAGCAAAAAGTGCTTTCATCTGATTTGCCAGATCATCAGTGCATAATTAGCTAAACTCTTTAATGCTTCTTTGACATGTTCTTTCTTCCTAAACCTTATCCAAAGTAGTTGGTCTTTTTGGTTCTTCAGTGTTAATTAGAAATGCCAAGGAAGAAATGTTCAAAATATGGAGAAAAGAAAAAACTGTTTCACTCTTTCGAGTTGAAAAAATGGCAGAGTGGTAATACACTATTATTTGTAAAATGCTGTTTTAAATGTAAAGATGAGTGGAGCTCTAAAAGACAAATAAAGGATAGAATGCAGGTATGGATCCATCAGGTTTCCATCGTAGATTATAGACTCTTGACTAGATCCTGCAGCCTTCTTCATGTGTAAGACAGATAAGGGACCGTTACAAAAATAAGGGACCGTTACAAAAAACTTTTCCTGTAATAAAAGAACTAACAATCACTAAGTAGAATAACTACCTATTATTAGTATTGCAGTGTTGAAAGACTGAACAGCCAGGAAGGAGTTACCTACTATAATTACTATCCTGTTGCTTGTCCTATTAATAATCTATTAATCCAATATACTCAAAGGATGTAACTTCATGCATAGTGTATAGGGTCACCCCAGCCCAGTTTAAGTGCTTTAAGCTCAATTCCTATGCACACTTATTTGGGAAGAAACCTTACTGAGCTCAGTAGCAGTTACTTCTGAATAAACATACATAAGGTTGTGCCATTAACAGTTTACAGACTTAGAACACCTGTAAGTGTGCATTTATTTTGTTATGAGTACTTTAAATCTAAGGTGTTTTACCTTAAAGGGGTTAAATTAAAAGTGTGCCACAGGTTATTTGGACAGTCAAAGTGAACTGTAACAATATTTTCTTTTGTAGAGGGAGGTTGCCTTGTTCCAAGACGACATGCTTGCTGCTTTTTGAAAAATAAAACTGGGGAGGAGTGTGCATCAGTGCTGGAATCATGGGCCCTTTGTTTACCTATTTATTTATGGCCATAAAAGAATTTTTAAAAGATTAAAAAAGCAAAAGAGTCACAAAATGGCCTTTTTAAAAGATCTGCATTAGTGTCTTGTGGTTTCAGTGCTGCAGCTGTGGTACACTCAGCTTCTAAAGAATTAAAATAAAATAAATAACAAAATGTAAAGGGTGAAATCCATTGTCAAATGAAGCATCCATTCTCACAATCAATTTCCCCCTCCCTCTCCTTCCTTTTTGCCTCCATCTGCTGAAGAGCCCCACCCCCACCCTCTACAGCCATTTTGGTGGGCATATGGAGAAGGTTGTCTTTTCAAAGTCCATTTTCCTAATACATTAATATCAGTTAAGGCTTCAGCTGTTTGTTATAGGAACACCGTTTAACAGCATGATTTTATACATGTCTACTCAGAAATAAGCCCCATTGAATTAAATAGGGCTTGCTTCCAGCAGTAGCTAAAGACTGCAGTATGAATAAAATTCACTTTATTTGTAGACTAAGAACATTGGCTGTTTATTTTCTAGAGAAACTGGGGAGAAACTGACTGGAGTCTTGTTCCAGCTCATAATAATAAACTGTGTTCTACATTTAGCTCTTTCATAGTCAGATTGCTACAATACGTTTTGAGAGGGTATTCTGTTTTGTTTTGTTTAAGTTGAAGTCCTATTCATGTCTCTGAAGCTACAGTTTTATCTTTGTTGTTGTGAGATGAGGGGGCTGGATGGGGTGTGTATATATTAATGTCTATTAATTTCAAGGAGTGAACAGCACACAATGAATGGCTTCACAGAACACAATCTTGTTTATAAAAGCCCTTTTCCCCCCTAAGAGAAAGAGAATGCACAAAAACGATTTCTTTTTTATTTACCTCTTTGAAATGAAGCCACAAATAAACTTGTAGAAACTCTAAACAAAGAATCAGGTAGTAGTGAACAAGACTGTAGACAAACGTGGGGAATCTTTGGCCCTCCAGATGTTGCTGAATTTCAGCATCCCTTTGGGACCAATTGTCTGTGCTGGTGAGGGCTGATGAGAATTGTAGTACAATATTTGGAGAACCTCAGGTAAGTGACTTCAGCTCTAGAGGTCTATGTAATGGCAGACACTGGGCTACATGGTCTGTGTATCTGAACTCCAAATTGGTATATGAATTCTTATGCTCTTCTTTCTGTATTACAGATAGCTGGGGCTTTATGGTGGTACTTCGTATCAAAAGGAATTGAGTATCTGGATACAGTATTCTTCATCCTAAGAAAAAAATTTAACCAAATCAGTTTTCTTCATGTCTATCACCATTACACTATGTTTACTTTGTGGTGGATTGGCATAAAATGGGTTGCAGGAGGGCAAGGTGAGTAGTCTTGTTTATCTTCCCAAATAAGGAGTACAAAGTGGGGACTCTACCTGGAAGCGAATATTCATTTTGACAGTAGCTTGTAAATATTGTTTCCTTCTGGAGTAATGGAATGCCCTTTCAATTCTGGAATGCTAAAGTTAAAGGGTAGATTCCTTCCTTCTCTGGGAAATGAGGGGGAGGAAAGAAGTATATGATTGCACTACTAGGAATTAGGAAACACTTCACATGGGCACGAATGCATGATTCGGATTTCGCATGCAAATCCTTCTTTTTTTCATTTAAGTAAACTTGCTGTGTGAAGCAACACATACATCTGGCTTGCTCAATCTAAAATTCAGCAACCATGAAAAAGAAGAGATTATTTTATTCTGCCTTGCTTATTCCAGAATATTTCCATGGTGATTAAAGGATGTAAGGCCCAAGCTTATTCATGTTTATTCAGAATTAAGTCCTGTTCATTTCAATGGGATTTACTTCCAGAAAAGTATGATTAGCAGATTCACTACATTTTATATATGCATAAGTATATATATGTATGTGTGTCTGTTAGCAAGCCTAGTATATAAAGCAGGCAACAGCTATACATTATACTCTAAACACAGAAATTGTTTGCAAACACACAGTGCAGAACCCTGTAATTATTTCCCAGACATTTTGCTCTTCTTATATTCACAACAACTCGTTTGGAACATCTTCATTTCCTGTAATACCGTAATTCTGACCTTGGTTTGCTTTGCCTTTCTTAAATTATAAGTTCTTCAAAGACTATTCATGCTAATCATGTCATACAGCTTGATAACCATCATTAATTAGGAGAGCACAGGAATGACTTCTTCCTTCCGGATCCAGATAGAAAAATGCCCTTTGCAAAATAGTTTTGGTTTGGGGCTTTTTCTGGTTTTGTTGTTGTTGTTTTTTTCAGAGTATGCAATTTGATTTTGCAAATATATTGGAATTTTGAGAACAGTTTGTAATCCTGTGCAGACTTCCCTGGGCATCATTCCTTACTGAGTTCACTGTAAACTAATAAGAGTGATTTCTGTTTATGCCCCCTGTATTTTTAAAACAGTTGATATTATTTAACAGTCAGCACATCGCAAATCCACTGTGGTTAAAATATTTCAGGTGATAACTGAATAAGTCATCCTCAGAGTGGATTCATTGACATTAATTAAGTCCAGTGGTTTCATTGGGTCTACTTTGAGACTGGTATGAGAACCCAAAAGGGAGGCGACAACTTACAGCAGTGGAGCTGCATCCATCATTGGTGCTTTGCTGACACATTATGACCTGGCAAGCATGACTGAATGAACTTGGCAACCTTTTGCAGCTTACACACCAGCCCTTACCTCCCCACCCATCCCAGAACACTCATTTTATTACCTACAGGTGATGTGTGGCTCAAGACAAGCCACAGGGTGTCATGCAAGGGAGTAAAAGGTCAGAGCAGGGTTGTAATGCAACAGAGGCTAATTTAGATGGTAAGGTCCTCAAGACAGGAACCTCCACCTTTTCCTGTTTATATTATACTCTATAAAGCCCCATGTATATTTATGATGTCGTACAACTAAGAATAAGAATTTGGACATTCTGCTAGACTGGGTACAGTGCCTGCAAATGGAGGAGAAGGGTAAAAGGTGAGGACTGAGTGGCAATATGGGGTGTTGTCCACGATGGTTCAGCTTATTGCCTATGTGCAGGTGCACTCACACGGAAGGAGGGAGAACAGATCTCTGTCGGCCACTGAGGTTGCCCCCCATGAGCTGATATATGATGTACATTGCAAATGTTTCCCATATTTTATATTTAGAACAGAAAATACCTTTCCACTGTGAATACTAGGCTGTAATTATTATAATGTACTATGAAACCAAATTATCTAAGCTTTTACTTTAATGTGTAACGGGAATAATAGAAATAAGGAGAATATGAGGTTACACCTCTTGCAACTTTCAGATAACATCATTCTTTGTTTCTTCCTCTCGACAGCTTTTTTTGGAGCACAAATCAATGCTTTTATCCATGTTATTATGTACATGTACTATGGACTAGCTGCCTGTGGCCCAAAATTTCACAAGTACCTTTGGTGGAAACGATACTTGACCATAATGCAGCTGGTAAGTAATTTTTTTTAAAAAAACCTATTACCTAGGATACTTAGAACCTTGAATGCTAGAACTTTAAAGCTAGGTGGATGTCATGCATCCACACACACCATGTACCTCTTGAAGCAAGATGCTCTGTACTCAGATCACACCATAGACATGAAAGAGCAACCAAGAATGAGATTGGTATTCTAGCCAGATGAAAGAATAGAATTGAATACAATGAAATGAAATGTGTAGAAATAGCTCCAGGTAATGAGTATGAACCAAAACAGTATCTTACATACCTATTTGCATGCAGAATATCTTAGAAATAACTGTAGAATGGAAAGTATACGGTAATTCATCGAAATCTGTTCACACTGAATCCAGTGATAACACTGTGCACAAAGGGTTTGGCTGCATGAAATAGTTGTCTTACACGTGAAAAGTTGGCCACTGGGGGAGCAGGATGCCAGACTAGCTGGGCCACTGGCCTGATCCAGCAGGCTATTCTTATGTTATTATTTTATGCAATCCTTTTCTGGATTTTAAAGACCAGATTAATCCCTCCATATTGCTGGCAGAGGAACAACCCAGATTAGGGGAGATGATTTATGGACCACCACCCCCTTCTCCGAAATACATGGCTGTAGATCAGGCATGGGGAACCTGTGGCCCTCCAGCTTCAGGGTTCCATCTCCCATCAGCCATAAGCAGCATGGGCAATGACCAGGGATTGTGGTGGTCGTCACTCAGCAGAGTTTGAAGAGCCACTGCAGAACAGTTCCGAAAAGTACAGTAAAGCCTAGTTGTTGGTCATGAATATTATGAATAGCAGAATAGGAGAAACTTGTCTTCTTTTTCCGTTTCCACCTAATAGCTATTATCATTTCTCTGTGATGTGTTGGTGAATCATTTTTTAAAAGTATACCTTCAGTTTTGCAATTTGCCTGTTAATTCTTTTCAATATCTGTATAGTATTCAGATTTCCCCCCAAAAACATTATAAAATGCAATCGAGCAGAAGCTTATTGATCAGGATCTTTGACATTCTGTTTTTCTACCTTTTCAGATTCAGTTCCACGTGACAATTGGCCACACAGCCATGTCTATTTATATTGACTGTCCCTTTCCTAAATGGATGCACTGGGGCGTCATTTTCTATGCCAGCACTTTCATTATCTTGTTTGGTAACTTCTACTATCGGACATACAAGATGCCCAAGCAGCCTGTAAAGAATGGCAAGATTACCAATGGTGTTGTGGCTAATGGTATAAGCAAACCAGAAAATGGTCTAGTTGTGGAAAATGGAAAAAAGCAGAAAAAAGCAAAAGGAGAGTAACTCGATCCAGGCCTTAACCATTGTTGGCAGTGAGGAGTCTCCAAATTGGTTGTAAAAGAGAAAGAAACGTTATCCTATCTATACCAATTGACCTTTAGGTTATTGAAGAGATAGAAAACATTATTTATGAAGATCGTTTTAACAACAACCCTTCAACTTAAAAAATTCTATTGTAATTATGTAATTATTAAGACTCTCATGATCTCTATGTAAACTTTTAGACTGCTGGTGTTGGTAATGTAAGAAAGAATTGCTGAAGCATATCCTGTCAATCCAATGGTTAATACTACAATTAACCAAGGGTACAGTTGACTTGTTGGAGCAGACATTTCTTTGAAAATACGAATATTGTATAAATCTTTCTGAACCTATCATTTGTTTTAAGACCAAATCATTCCCTAATTAGGACATGGATTTATTCTTGCCCTCTTTTATCATAGTTTTGTTTTATAGTCTCTTAAACTACATGTTACCCTAATTTGTCCACTATATCTGTTACAACTTCTCTTGTGTGGAAATGCACCTACCTCTTCATTTTTTGAAAGTAACACCTAACATTAAATACTAATTTTTGAAATACAGAGTCTGCCAATATAAATTTTGTTCTATTCTAATTAGAAAAAAAGTATTTCATTATTATTTTTTTAAATGTATTTTCTCATTAATGAAGAGGACATATTTGAAAGGTCTGTATCTGAAACAAATGACAAACCATGGTCTAAGTCTAAGACAATCCTTGTTTCTAAGATGTCATGAAACTATTGTTTGTTGTCTCCAGTTGCATGAAACCCATGGTGCTAATGCTTAAAATGGTTGGATGTTATATTGTGGTAGAGGGGAGGACAGAACTCAAATTTTTATTTTGCTAATGGCCTACTTATTTAGTACTGGGCATGTTAAATATAAAGAGGAGAAATTCATCAGCATAGAGTCTTGCAGCTGAAAGCCTCCACCCAACAATAGAACTCAAGTTAGCCACGACCAGCTTGTTCCATTGGGTTCAGTGGGACTTAAGTCATGATTAAATTTAGTTAAATTGGGGCCCAAGTGCTTAAATGTCATGAGCAAATGCACTGTAGATAATATTGTTGTGAACTGTTTACTCACAAGGTGGTCTTGCCTCTAGTACTGTAATACTTGCGGGCTCATGATCTTTTTACAGGTACTGTACAAATAGACTTGTAATTGATTCTTCTTGCAGTCATGTCACTGCAAGAGCAATATTGGCTGGTTAAGATTCCATCCCTTCCACATCAGCTTCTCTAAGTCTAATTTCCATGGCTGTTCTGCTCATCATTCCTTCTGCTGCACCATTATGGCTTGCCTCTAACGCTTATTGTCAGAGTACCTCAAGTTCGACTCCACTATGGACTGGATACATTTTATTGCACAACTGTGAAGAAAGTACAGTAAGGATCCTCCATTTGCACAGCCCTGGAAATGGATGTGGAGAGAAGTCATGATTTGCTCCAGCTTGGATTGAGTTTGAGGCACAGCTGGAACTAGAACTGAGGAGGTCGTTAGATTTCTCTGCTCTGAATACCAGAGCCATCCTCATATATTTATGAGAAAGAGATTTCTCTCTAGTAATGTATTTTATATCATGAAAATAAAGCTATTTAGTTGAGACAGAAGCTCGCAGGACATTCTGTTTTTACTTTTACCCATCTTGTATTGTCTGTAAAAACGATAGGAGAACAACCCCCCCCCCCCCGTATTTCCTAATATTTACTATGTCTCTGGCTTATTGGTTTTGCCCAAAACACTTCCAAAGCAATCCAAAAGTATAATTGGAAAGGTTATAAATGTCTGGACACAGATCATCTTTACAGGTTAATTTGGCAGGCTGGTCTCCCAAAGTAACCCAAACTGGGTATGAAAATACTGACATGGGCTGCAGCCCTAACTAGGGAGTAGGCCCATGGAACACAGTGAGACTTACTTCTGAATAAACCTGTTAAGGATGACACTGTGGAAATACACAGCAGATCTCTTAAATCTTAACTGGTCTGGGACCATCAAGTAGCTTCTCTGAGTAGGGTTGTTTCTTTTGTGCTTTTCAAAATGGAGCCGAAAGGTGGGTGTTGTTGTAGGCAGCTGGCAGAGCAGGGTGGGGTGACCTTGCTCACCTGGCTTCTGAATGTGGGGGTCACTGCTGTTAATAGGGAGGGAGGGACTGCAGGTAGCTTGGTTTTCAGCAGGCACAGTAGCACAAGCAGTGGGTTGGCTCCAGTACCAACAACCTGCTGAACTCCCCACAACCTCAACTGTTACTCCACTGCCTCTGTTACTGGCAGCGAACTCCGTGTTGGGAAGCCAAGTACGCAAGGCAGCTCAACCCCGCCAGCTGCTCCTGCAGGCAACAAACATCTTGGGACATGATACGCTTAAAGGGCTGTTGATTTTATTGGGGGAGAATTAAGCATGGGCTTAACTTTTTCATTGAAATCAATGGGACTTGCATGTGCTCAACCTTGTCTGGATTATTCCCTTAATGTATAGAAATAAAAAGTAAAAGATGTTTGCAGATCTTTTGTCCTTTTTATAATCTAATGAGATTTCAGCATGGGGTGGTGTTCTGTCATCATCCCGGTGGGGGGGGGGGAACACCTATTTCAGACAACATAATTGACTTTGCCAGTCGTACTGAGAATATTCTCTTCCAGGGTGGTGTGGCTTTTGACTTTGATTTCATTTGGTTTGATTTTTTTGCATACCACAGTCTCCTAGGTCTTTGTGTATTGTAGATTCATATCCATGAGAACATACACTAACCCTATGGTGCAATTCCACCAGAATATTGCTGCTGGAAACCCAAATCCTGCGTAGCTTGTAAACAAAGCACTTGTTGGCACTGATGACAATGCAAATTGCACCACAATAAGATACAGATCCTGGCATGCTTGCCTGTGTGGCAGATCTGGTTTAATTAAAATCATGTTTATTTGTTCGTTAGTCTCTTTTATCACAAAAGTGACTTGAAATAACTTACAAAAATAATATAAACCCAACAAATAAAAGTTTTAAAACACATCTATACAAGTAAAAAAGACAGGCCACATTAACAGAGATCAGATAGACCTGAAACCCCTCAAAAGAGGGGCCAAAATCCAGGGCTAAAAAAGGTTTCTGCCTGGTACCTAAACATAGATAAAGATGGCAAGCCTCCCTGGGTAGAGCATTCCACAAGTGGAGAGGCACCACTGAAAAGGCTTGTTCTCGTATTGCCACCCTCTGCACCTCCCATGGAGGAGCTACGTGGAGAAAGGCTCACATGATGACCACAGGGTCAAGGTCAGTTTGTGTGAGGTGAGGCAGTCCTTGAGGTCATTGGGGTCCTGAGGCTTTATAGGTCAAAACCAGAAATTGAGCCCAGAAACTAATTGGTAGCCAGTGCAGTTGCGCCAGAATGAGTGTTTATATATTTGGGCTGTCAGCAATCAGGCTGCTGAATTTTGGACCAGCTGCAGTTTCCAAACAGTATGCAGCCCCCTGTGTGACACATCTCAGTAATCCAAATAGTCCCTGTCCAAATAGGGGCACGACTGGGCCACAAGTTGAAAGCACTGGGGGAAAACACTCAGCAGAACCAAGGCCACTTGAGCCTGAAGCTGCAATAATTGATCCAGGAGTACCCGCAAGCTATGTTCCTGCTCCTTCTGAGAAAGTATAATCCCATCCAGAGTAGGCCACACCCCACCCATCTGTTTGAGGGAACCACCCTCTAATAGTCATCTGCCTCTGTCTTATCTGGATTAAGTTTCAGTTCATTGGCTCATATCCAGTCCATTACCAAGGCAAGACAATGGTACAGTGCATCCACTGCCTCATCTGCAAATGTAAAGGGAAAGTAGAGCTGTGTCTTCATGGTGCATTTTGGGGGTGATTACAGTATCCTTTATCAGACATCTTTAATAGGTACCAGCAACATTTTGAAAGACATCCACACCCAGTACATACATAATGCAAAGTAAAATGTTCAGGTTCCCAGAGTAGAAACTGCAGCTGCAGTGCTCTTCTCCTTTGGTCCTGCTGCTGCTGCTGCTGCTGCTGCACTATCCAACACTAAGTCATGGTTTGGCTTAGCATTATGGCCAAACCCGGACACATGCTTTGTTGTGGTTTGTTGGGTGAGGCAAGCCCAGGTTTGGACGTGACGCAAAACCAAATCATGGCTTAACCCTAGAAAGTACAGTAGCAGCAGGACTGAGGAGGAACACTCCATGTACCTGCATGTTTTTGCTGTTCATGCTAAACCATGTTTTGTCTTAACCTTGTACGCAAAGCAGGTAATTGTCATGGGGCCCACAGAAATCTCCATAAGCATTGCAACATTTAGTCTTAACTATTTCAAAGACTTTATTTTTAAAACTTAAAAAAAAAATCTAGCACTGCGTCCATAGATGTCATTTCTACTGAAACTCATCTCATCACTTTCTCCTTTCCAGTGGTGGGGGAAGGGAAAGATGGAGCCAAGATATGCCAATAGCACTTTCCAACTGGCCTTTAATCTTGTACTTTTCTTAAATCAAACGTCCTGCGTAGACAGCTAAGTTAATGCATGTTGGGCTTGCATTCCCCAGCTTGGATTTTGGCATGTTACAATTTGGCGGGGTAGGGGGAGATTTGATACTGGCTGATTGCACGAAACAATATTTTGAATATATGGTATGTCAAATACAAACATCAGGAAATAGATTTTCCAGGGTTGTTTTGAGATATAAATCATCTTTGTAAATTTGCTTGTCAGAAATCATAAGCAAAAAATGTTTCTGATTTTCAGGTAGCTAAAACTTATTTCAGAGCAATGGAGTGTTACTGAGTCTATACTTGCTTTCTTGTCTCCACAAAACGCAGAACTGCAGCTGGTTTGTGTGTGTGGCAGGTTTCTAGTAACTGAGCAGTTACATGTGATGGGGAGATAGTCCTTGATTTGCCACACTGCATGGCGCAGCAGTTAATTCAAAGGATAAACGAATGTCATTTTTGCAAAGGATACTAAAGGGGTGGTGAATAATGTGAGACTCCATTGCTTATCTCAAGCCTTTTAGTTTATTTATTCTAGCAAGGCTTCATTCCTCCAAATGAACCAGTGCCTTTGCATGCTGTGACTCATTTTTATGAAGTGGTCTACTGGCTACACATGCATGAACAGTATCACACATCAACAGCAACCATTTGCAGGATTGCAAACACACTTGGTGGCATGAATAAGAGCAGATGTTATAATGCTGAATGTAGCCCCATTATCCATAGACCATGCATATTGAATGAATAAACTGCTTCAGGTAGCTGCAATTGATGACAAAGCATCCCTGGGACTGGTTTACCGGTAGTTGCAATAAGCAATTTCATTTGAAATTCAATAAGAAACACATTACCATGCCATGCTCAGAGTCATTACAGTAGTCATCTGTAAGTGGGATTAGCTATGATGATCTAGTTTATTCCATTTTTAACCTCTGTCTTTCTTACGGAAATGATGTGCAATAGTTTGCTTTCGCAAAACCAAATAGAAAAAAAACCAGATGAACTACAAACTGGTATTGTCAAAAACTAGAATGTCAGTTCCTCCTTAATTCTGGTTCTTGGAGCATGTCTGGGATCAACACAAACTACGGATTGGAGCCAACTACATTTTGCTCAGAGTAGACCCATTGACAGAGTAGACCCATTGACCCAAAATAAGTTGGTCAAGTCCATTAATTTCACTGTGTCTACTCTAAGTAGGACTAATGTTGGATACAATCTTCTTACAATCTATTTATCAATAAATGTATACGCTATTGAAATCCACAGGAGATGTTAGTAAAAGCTGCAACAAAATAAACTGTTTATTTGAGTGCGATTTTAACATTTATTATGAGCAGCTTGCATTGTGGCTAGCATGTTTTGTAAATAGATTTCATGCAAATCATAGTGTGATGTATTCATTCGGGTTTTAGATAGCTGCATCTTTCCGCAAAAGCAAGAATTTTTTGGGTGGGGAGGGAAGAGTTTGATGTTGGAAAAAAATAACAAGTTAACACTAAAACCTGCCTTTAGAAACACAAAAATATAATCCAAGTATAAATAATGAAGCCATATCTTCCTAAAATTCAGCACATCTATGCAAATGGGCTCTTGGGCAAATGCTGACACATAGGTTAGCCATGCACCCGGGTGATGCACAATCATCATCGGACTGTGTGTGGATGGGTGGGTGGTTCCCACAGGGACTCAATTCCTGCTCAGCAGAGATTCTTCTTCCAGGGAGGGAGTCCTCTATATGGACATCCACACATGTGTAGACTAACTCTGTACACATGCTGGCTGTGTACCGATGTGCTCATCAGCATCTAGGAGGCTTCAACTAACAGGTCCTGTTAGTGCAAGATTTTCTGCTTTCCCCCTCCCTCTCCTCCTGCCCCCTTTCATACCACACCCTTTTCCAAATCTGCTCCACAGGGTTGGAGGAACGCCTAGAGCAGATTTCTGGGGGGGGGGGGGAGAGAATATTCAATGGTGTAAGCAGAAATCATTGCACTGACAGAATGCTCACATAGCAACAAGCCTAGGATATTCTGTGTAGGAGCATCTTTTCCTACATCTGTACTGAACAGGCTTCTCTGAATACCAGATGTTACATGTTAGAGAACACATCTGCATTAATCTGAGGCATTTGAGTCACTAGTGCAAAAATCAACAACCCTTTTCTTGGTTCGGGATAGCATATGCTATGCTTCCCTCAATGCCTGAATAGTCACCACGGCTGTTTTCTTAGATCAGCTGAATCAATATCTGTATAATAATTGTAAAGGTAAGCTTCAGCAGATCCAGAAGCTGCACATCATTCATTTCACAGAACGATCCTCACGGTGTGGGTCTATGCATTTTATAGAGCGTCCTCTTCAGAGCTCTTTAAATCTGCTTACAAAGCACCTGACCGAAAGCCTGTTTGGATCAGACTCAGGAAACTGGAGACAAAGAAACTGCATTTGCTGAAGACGTCTTATTACCGCATTTTGATGTGGCATTGTTATTGCAGGTACAGATACCAGGGAACGTTCATTGTCAGTTTATGTAAGCCTTTAAGCGTTTTTATATCGTTAGGTTCATGTATTGCCTTATGCAAGGTAGCATTCTATGTTATGATTAGTTGAAATGTACGAAATATTTCTTAATGATCAAAGCACTTGTTCTTGGCACATGTGTCCTCAAATTAAGGGCCGGATCCTTCTTCTCATTGGCTGCAAACAGAGATGGACTGGGGCAATAGATGTGATCCAATTTTTAAAAATCTGTTCTAGATATTACAACAATTGTTCATAAACCTAGGGATTCAATTACAAGGATTTGTACTTTTAGCCTTTAAACATTTTTATGACTTGACTTTTAGGAATTAAGTATTGCAATATTAGGAATTGTCTACTATTAAGATTTGGGGCTGTATGTGGGATTTTAAGGTTCTGCATGTGTGTATGCATGCATACATCTTACAGGAATCAATGGAATTTGTGCGTGAAAATGGCTGGATGAGGACTTGCAGCCATAACTTTCATTGCAAATGCTCCCTTTAAGAAAATTGGATAGCTTCTTTGATGAAGTGCTGCTTTTGTGTAAATATGTAAAACTACCCTGAATGGACATATTAACTTTTTAAAAAATGTATAAAATAATATTTTGCTATTTTGATAGGTGGGAGAATTTGGTAAAGGATTAGTGTAACAATGACTTTGCTTATTCTGTGTAAAACTAGAACGGTATAATTATTATGTCGTGTATGCATTTGGTTTGAATTAGATGAGACAAAACGGCTGTTAGCAGTTAATTATTATTTTTCTGCTGCTGATTTTCAAGAGCAAATGGTAAAAGCTGATAAATTAACATATGTGCCATTTTATGCTCCATTCTAACTTTTGGTTTCTAGGGAATGTTTGAAATATTTGGAGCTTCACTGGCTACTGTACATAATAGGGTTAGCAAAAATAAAAATAAATGCTTAGAAGTATTTAGCTTTTGTTTTTTGTTTTGTTTTTGCCCTCTCTTTCATTATATTAGAATTCATGACATCAGAATCCATTAGAATCCATGTCAATATGACACAACTACCATGCTATCTTGCTCTCAGCAACATGTTAGCATAGGAGCCAACTCCTAGGGGCCGAGGTCCTTTCGGCTCCCCAATAAAATATTTGAGGGGCCTGGGGGGCCCTAAAGTTGATGGGCATTGCCACTCAAATGGTATGCATGTGCCATGTCTCATGATCAATTATGCAGGGCAGGGATTACCTGCCAGTGTGGTGTAGTGGTTAAGAGCAGTAGACTCGTAATCTGGTGAACTGGGTTCACTTCCCCGCTCCTCCACATGCAGCTGCTGGGTGACCTTGGGCTAGTCACACTTCTCCCTGAAGTCTCTCAGCCCCACTCACCTCACAGAGTGTTTGTTGTGGGGGAGGAAGGGAAAGGAGAATGTTAGCCGCTTTGAGACTCCTTCGGGTAGTGATAAAGTGGAATATCAAATCCAAACTCTTCTTCTTCTTCTTCTCTCCCCCCCCCCTCAATATTCTATTCAAGTTGGCATCCCTGCATGTTGGCATCATCTTGACTTCCAACAGACCGATCCTATTCATGTTTACTTGGAAATAAGACCCACTGTGCTCAGTGGAGTCTACGCTGTATTAGGTATGTTTAAGATGGCAGCCCAAAGTGGATATTTTAGTCTATCAGTAACATTTCCACAGGGAAGGGTTGTAGCTTAGTGGTACAGCACTTGCCTTTCATGCAGAAGGTCCTGAGTTCAATTCCTGGCATCCCCAGGTGCAGCTGGGTAAATTTCCTATCTGAATCCCTAGAGAGCCACTGTCAGTAGAGATGGTACTGAACTAGATGGGCCTATAGTCTGAGTCAGTATAAGGCAGCTTCCTTTGTTGCTATCTTGAAGGTGTAAAGGCATGGAAAACAGACTCTCCAAATGTTCCTATTTTCCAGGGACAGTCCCGGATTTACAGAAGCTGTCCCAATTTCTGATTTGATCCCGGAATGTCCTGCTTTTCCTTAGGATGTCCCTATATTCATTGGTGAAATGTTGGAGGAATACCCAGGAAATTCCCAGGCTCACAAGTACACTATCACCCTATTCCAGCTTCCAGAACCCCTAGGCACTGAATGTGTAAAGAGGCCATCAGTAACATATAGGGCTAGCCCTATCCCATGGTATTGCTGCATATGGCAGCAATGTCCCTGGCCTGAAACCCTGGAAAGCTGCTGCCAGTCAGTGCCGACAGTGCTAAGCTAGAGGGACCAATGGACTGACTCAGTGCCAGGCACTCCCCTGTGCTCCCATATGGTTGGCTCTGTCTGAAGGGTGCAGCTTCTGCACCTGCCGAGTTACCTCCATGAGGGCAAGAGCCCTGATTGGCCAGGATTCCCATTGCCATGGAAAAAGCCCTGCATGTGCTTAAGCCGCTCCCTCACTTTAGACATGCCATAGTCTAAAGACTGGTTGAGCCTCTATAGCTTTTCCATTAGAGATATCAGACTGATTCAGAATGGAATCGCCAACCTACCGACAACACACAAATCTCTCTCTCCTCTCCATCTTAATTCAGCGGTTCTCAAAGGGCCTGGGGGCAGGAGAGGATGGCAAGTGTGGCAGGAAGGTTCAAGGGCCATCAGATAAACAACTAAACATATTTCAGTGTAATATAGTATAGTATCAAACTAATTCTTTTATTTGCAGAATATGGATAGATTTCTTTTCAAAATGAGAGCAGTGAGCGAAAGACGGCCAGAGAGGGGGTTATCTGTACTTTCCAGGGCAAGATGTTCACTGATAATTGGTGCAGCCCTTTTATCTTCTTGCCATCATGCCTCCTCCATAAGTGGGACACAGTGCCCATCAGTCCATCAGCAAGTCCACCACCCTTTCTCATGGACTCCATAAGGTTCTTCTCGACCCATTCCCATCCTTGCAACAGCCTATGGCAGGCATAGGCAAATTCGGCCCTCCAGATGTTTTGGGACAACAACTCCCATCATCCCTAGCTAGCAGGACCAGTGGTCAGGGATGATGGGAACTGTAGTCTCAAAGCATCTGGAGGGCCAAGTTTGCCTATGCCTGGCCTGTGGGGAAGGGAATTTGTCATACCTGGGCAGAATGGCTTGGAGCCTGCAATCTCATCTCACAGAGTGGGAAGGTGGTTGGTATGGGAGAAGACAATTCACCAGAGAATCATGGACCCAGAGATCCATACCATCCATGTAAATCACAATTATGTCACAGTCATAATTTCCCATAATGTCCCACAGCCACATTTCCCCTAAATAATCCTGGGATTATTCCCAGCACCCTTGGCAAACTACAGTTCCCAGGATTTTTTGGAGGGAAGCCTAAATGGTACAAGAGAGCTTTAAATGTGTGGGGCGAATATGACCCTAGTGTCCTTTAGCAGGACAGAGCTAGTGCCCAAACCAGCCTCATAACTCAGATGACTGGTTGTTAGCCACCCTCCTACTGCATGGCTGCTTATCATAAACTTCTTTTCAGAACGACCAGCTCCCTTCCCTGCAGCTAGTTTGTGGCAAGGATGCTGAACCTGATGCACATCGTGTCCCTACTGATCCTGCTTGCTGCTTATTTCTTGGGCAGCATACCAACAGCCCTTGAGAAAGATCCCCAAAATCAAAATTGCCTTTGTAAGTCTGCTTGCCATGTCAGCATTTCAATGTGTACCAAGCTAGGAAAGTTAGCCACATGGTCTTGCCTTGGCAATCCTGAAGTCATTACACAAGACAGGTGTGCCCAAAAGGCATGAGCTAGGAGTACAACGTGTGATACGTTCAAAGGCCTGGATCTCCAGCAGGGTGGATGTTCACCTGTGCAAACTAGCCTGTAATGCACCTTACAATGGTCCAACTGTGTGACCAGCAGGTTATTAAATGGGTTGGGATTCCATAACACCTGTCCAAAAATATCTCTGCCTTGACTGACTGCATGCTACCAGGCTCGAATCAAGGTGTTGGTGAACCAAGGCCCCACATAGCTTGGGATCCAATCATCCTAAGGAGCTCCTCCTCCAATGCCAACCAAATCAATATTTAAGATCACTGTGCAAGGGCCTCCCCTGCTTGCAGGAACTGCCGGAATCTGGGGTTAGAAGACATGTAGATGGACCTTCTCCAAGGTAAGTTCTCAACTCCAGAATTATCTCTTCTTGGAGACGTATCTGTCTCCCACATTGCTAGGTTCCAGATGCCACCTGGAAACATTTTTATTTGCCTGAAGTTTCATAAATAAGAGCTGCATTCTTCACCTGCAGTGTTTATGGTCTGGTACTAAAATTTTAGTATCTATAGATAGGTTGTTGTAGTCTTTTCCTTTGTTTGATACACAACATCCTGAGCTCTTGCTGAGGAAGGGCTGTCACGTATGTAGGCGCGTGCATGTGCGTGTACATGACCCCAAAACACACAGGAACAGTTGCAGGTGAAACATAACTCCAAAACACACAGGAGGCAGGAACATTTACAGGTGAAACATTTGAGCTCTGTTCCCTTGTGTGTCTACCCAGTCTTTATTACTGTCAAGAACATGAGCTCACACAAGACTACTCAAAAGAGGTGGTTTATTACAAGAAACAAAGCCTGCATAAATCAGAGGTGTGGCAATTAATGTGGAGCAGCATATAAGGAGACACAGAAATCACTAGTGCCTAATACTCCTAATCTAGAGACGTGAAATACCGTAATCTCCTAGGAAAGAAAGTGGATGAGCATAACGTTTGTTATGAACTCTGGAAAAAAGGGACAGGAAGAAAGTTACACCTTTCTCAGCTTCTCGTTAGTGTGATCCTGCACTTGGATGAATGAAAAGAGATCAAGAGCCAAGGTTTGGATCTGGATTTCTATGCCTATGAGAGTCAAACTCTCACATTCTAACCCAACAGGCAACCAAGCAATTGTAAATAGAGGCCTTATGTCCAACAAAGCATTAAAGCTGTTTCTTTGTGAGTGATGTGAAGGAGAACAGAGATTGTTGGATCAATGATGTTCTGATTACCATATAATAATTCTGTTGTGGACTCAGAATACATTATTATGCCAGCTACATGAACTCCACTGACCTATACTAGTCCAACATTTTGGTATATATCACTTATATACACACCTACTATCCGATGACCTATTTTCAGCAATTCCCCCCATGAGGTTCCTGTTGTGTGTGTGGAAAAGACGGAGGTTTATGGCAACCTCAGGCTGTTTCATGGCTCTGCTTTCCCCCTCCCTGCTTGTTACTGAAGAAAGACATTTTGTCATCGACACCTGCTGTCACTTGTCCGATGACTTCCTTCCTTGACAACTGAGGCAGGGCTAGGAGAATCTACAGACAATTCCCAGCAAACATCAATTTCGGTTTTCTGTAGATTGACGTTTGCTCCAATTGAGTTCTAAAGAGCAGGTTTTCATGGGAAAACCTCCAGATTAAAAACAGGGGTGCTCAGACACAGAGCTTTAAAGCGGTGGATAATGTGGGCAAGTCTATTGTCAGCAATGCAATGGTTTGTTCTCTGCCAGCCAGTACACAACATTAGCTTATTCAAACAAAAACGCTTGTCTCATTCTCCTCTTATTAGGACATTTCTGGAAAAGGGGCACATCCTCTGATGAAATGCTGGAGTGTGTGATCTGCTTTATGTCCTGGTGTATTTTTCATTTAATGCTATTTGTACTGGGAGCCACCCAGAGTGGCTAGGGAAATCCAGCCAGATGGGTGGGGATATAAATAAAATTATTATTATTATTATTATTACTACTACTACCACTACTACTACTACTATTTTTCATTTAATGCTGTTTCTGTCTTGCACAACTTTTAAAATGACTTCTCCATGAAGACTGTTGCCAGGTCTACTCATGCCTGTGATCAACATACCTTACATGTTAATGCATGTGTCTGCATGTGTAATCAAAGAGTCATGAACATAGAATCATAATCATGACCCTAAATGAGCTCTTTTAGTCATACGAAGTTCCATTGTACTCTTAATTACTTCAGTTACTTGGGCATAAGCAAGAGCCCCTAGATTGCATCCAACTAACTTCTACTCAGAGTAGACCCACAGAAATGAATAAACCTAAATTAACCATGTCCATTAATTTTAATGGGTCTGACTAATATAATGAGTATGACTAACATTAGAAACAACCTCCTGTTTATAATTCTCTTGTGTTACATATCAGACAAGGGCCTTCCCTGTTGACAGACAGCTGATCCTTAGTCCATTCACTTCATATAACTAAGCTTTTTTCAGGCTTATTCAACATCTGGGTGTCTCATTTAGGAATGCATTTTCTGAACAACCACTAGGGGGAAATAGTGACTGAGTTAACAGCATCTGCATCATTTGTTAAGGAAAACACATAGTACTACAACTGACTTTACAAAGACAAAAAATGGCGGATGAATCATATACATTCTGAACTCGGCACCAACATTAAATAAAAAAGTAGCTCAAAAAGGATATTGCAGATCTGGAAAAGGTTCAGAAAAAGGCAAGCAAAATGATTTTGGGGGATGGAGCAACTCCTCAATAAGGAAATTCTACAATCTCTGGGGCTTTTTAGTTTCGAGAAATGGTGAATATGAGAAGACGTGATAGAAGTGTGTGAAATAATGCACAGTGTAGGGAAAGTGGATAGAGGAAAGTTTTTCTCCTTCTGTCAGAAACTGAACACTGGAAGATTCAGGAAATGAATCAGCTTGGATGGTTTCAAAAGAGATCTAGGGCTCAACCACAGTTCTGTTTGCCCTAATGCTTTCCTCCATGGAAACACGTGGTTTAGCGCTGAATTGGAACAAACAGAAATGGGATTTTCTGCAGACTGCTCTTTGTTCCAACTTAGCGCCAAAGAGCGGGTTTTCCAGGGGAAAGTGGAGGGCAAAACCGCTGAGACCTGAGCCTAGAAAGCACAGGGTAAGTGGGAAACTGCTTGGACTTGGACTTGCTAGGCATAGGTGTCACTTGAGGAAGAGCCAGATGGTTTCTTAGCCAAGCCAGTGGAAGGGTCATGTTCCCCCTGTCTCTTACTTCCCTAATCCCTTCCTTGTCTCTTTTCTTTGTCAGCTTCCTCAAGTTTCAAGTTTCAAGTTTATTGCGGCCAAAGCCAGTGACACTAAACACCACAAGATCAGACAACAAGAAATCAGCAACAACTTCAGAAAAGAAAAAAGGTTACACAAGGGAACTTCGCAGTGTGCCATTCAACAGAAGAGATTTATGCTTCTTAATTACTAAAGTGCAAAATTTAGCCACCTCATACCTTTGATTCTAAAAAGCTTCCAACTTATATGATGTCCCTACGAAGCTACCTGACTAATTATAGAATTTTTATCACAAGAGTTTTTATCAACACTAAGATTTGCCCTCTTATTCCCTACTCTCCAGTTAAAAGGAAAGCAATTAAAAATGAGGGCATTCCATCTACTACGAGCTCTACCTCTCCACCCTCAGACTTAATTAGTTGGACAGAGACCCCCATGCCCCTCCTATCAAAGGCTACTCATCTTGAGAATTCGATGGAGCAGGAATTACTTGTCTCCTTCTCCCATCTGCCAAAAGCCGAACAAACAGAGATAACGGACAGACTAGATGAGTTATTACTCTATCTCCGCAACTTTGAAGATCTAGCGCCCACAAAAGAGGCAAATACTCCACCTAACTTGGAGCGAAAAATGGGTCATGAATCTCCTCAGGTCACGGCAGAACACACACCCCTACTCTGCCCAACTGAAATCCACGCCGAAATCTCTGTGGCGCCCCTAATCACATTACCGGAGACTCAACCATCCAATGGTTGCATCTTCCACGACCCCGGGAAAGCCCTAGATGCTATTGAAGAGACAAAATGACTCTCACCCCCCAGCTTCCTCAGTCACTTTCAGTGCAATTCAGCTTACATCGTAGGTAGGCTAAACAAGCCAAAAAACAGGGTCACTAGCCCTCTTTGTTCCTTCCAATTGAGGAATGTTCAAGTGGCTACTGGCAGAGCATGAAACAGACCAGGACAAACTCATAAAGACACTGCCTTCCACAAGCTCTAATCTACATCTCTCCCCCTCTCCAAGCTGCCTCCTACAAAACTTCACTGACTCCTGAATTTTGCATCATCATCATCAAAATAAAAATATTTGCACCCCATTAAAAGTTATGCATTGTCTTGTTTTCCTGTTCAGAACACACACTTGGAAGCATCTAAATTTCTGAGTCATGAAACCACCACATTATCTATCTAATTCTGGTCTACTGTGCACATATTAAATGCCCTGCCTTTTATAGGGAGATTGGATAGCAGCTTAGCTTCCCAGGAAGTCCAGACAAGTCACAAATATTTTATGGCCCTTTTATACTTACTTATCAGCACATTCCTGCTGGTATTATTCCAAGCTTCTTTATTTCTCTGTTAAATGTTACAAGGAGACAAAGCATGCTGGGAATATTTCAAAAGAGAAGGTCTCCGCAAGGATATACCATTCATCTTTCTGTCTTAAAAATAAATAAATCAATATTTAGCATCTTATTTCAGAACTGAAAGAGATTTTTTAAAAAACACAAACCCACTAATGTAGCAGTATTTCTGAATATCAACCTTGAACACTGATCAGGATATTTGAAGACTCCACACTGACTGGCAAGGCAAAGCAGAGAAGTCTAATTAAATCACCAGGGAGCATAATTTCTTCCATATATCACAGGCCCTAATAAAAACAAAGGCTGGCTGGTTTTATTCATAATAGGGATCTTGTTCGCACACCCCAGAATCTGATATTCTCTCTAGAATATACAAGTCTGTTTAATGAAACACACACACACAACCACTCATTTAGGGCGTCTAATAGTGCTCTTTAAGGACAAGAGGGCAGAATTACATACAGTACATCCTTGTAGCACAATGGGCAGTGCATCTGGCTGTTAACCAGAAGGTTGGTGGTTCGAGCCCACCCAGGGACGGCTGTAGGCAGGTGTCTTGCTTTGCAGGGGGTTGGACTAGATGACCATCTGGCTCCCTTCCAACTCTATAATTCTATGATTCTATGTATGAGCACCTTGATTCCAAAACCAACAGGCTGGTACCTCTAAGCATACTACTTCATTTCCTGTCTGTGAATATACTGTAACTTCCTGCTGGACTCTTGTAACTTCTTATACGAAAAAATCAGTTTTTTTCTTGTCTCACTGTTGTTGCACTATACTTCAGGATGTAAAGGTGAAGGGGACGCAGGGGATTCTGTGGTCTAAACCACCGAGCCTCTTGGGCTTGCCAATCACAAGGTCAGTGGTTCAAATCCCCACGACAGAGTGAGCTCCTGTTGCTCTGTCCCAGCTCCTGCCAACCTAGCAGTTCGAAAACACACCAGCGTGAGTAGATAAATAGGTACTGCTGTGGCAGGAAGGTAAACGGCGTTTCCATGTGCTCCGGTTTCCGTCACGGTGTCCCATTGCACCAGAAGCGGTTTAGTCATGCTGGCCACATGACCTGGAAAGCTGTTTGTGGACAAACGTTGGCTCCTTCGGCCTGAAAGCGAGATGAGCACCCCATAGTCAAATTCAACTGGACTTAACCATCCAGGGGGTCATCTATCTTTTACCTTTATCTATACTTCAAGAGGGTCTCTCTAAACAACAATAATGCAACAACACTGGAGAAGCATCATGGGACAACTAATAAAGAAAAATAATACTCAGACAGGCTTCTTGGGTCAATGACATGTTATAGAAGATGACTGCAATTTATTTATTTTTTAAAAAAAGATCCTGTCTTCAGGCACCCTGTAACATTTTATGTACCTGCTACACCTGCTGTCCAGATGTTAGTTGTTGCTTGGCAGACCAAGGCCCCTGCTCTGCCTTCCTTGGGTCCTTTATCTCTAAAATGGACTTTTCCTGCACAGTCCTTCAAACAGAGGACTGTCCTCTGTAACGTAAGACACATGCCAAATCATTAAAAGAGAGAAGCAGTAACTCATCAAGGCCATGACACCTACTAATCCTCATAACCCCAGTCTTGCTTGGACTCATGAACTAAACACTTCTGCTTAACTAGGTAATAGACTGAAATGACAAAGGTTTTGTGCTTGTTATTTTATTGCGTTGACTTAATCCAGCTTCAGAGAGCAGGCCTCAGATACCGCTGCCTTCAGGAGTCGGGAAGATATCTGGAAGATGCTTTGTGAGTCATTTTCCTCAAGGTGTAAAGTATCAGGTTTCTGCAAACCCTGCTTTCTGAGGGAGAAATAATGATCTATTGAGGGAGGCATAATTTGCTGACACATTCTGTCATCTAACAAAGGGAATTTGCTTCTGCTTGTAATGACTGCAAACAAAGGCTGCTCGTATCCCTGGGTAATACCATGAAACCTGCTGCTACCTTTCTATTATAAATGACTCAGAGAGTTTATAGGCAGTTTTTTGTCACCAAGATTCGAGCGTCTCAGAAAAACCGAACACCACAAACTTTATAGTGCAGTGTTGATGATGAAACATGAAGGTGCATCCTGGCTAAGAGACGCCATGTTGACTGACAACTGGCTAAGTGCAGGGATCGGAAAGGGTTGGGCAAAGACAGTTAATGCTTGCTTCTGTCTCAAGCTCTTTTCTGAGAAGGAACAGCTGGTTCCTGTATGTTCCTGGGAAGGAACAGCTGGTTCCCCTCCAGCTGCTGCACCCAAACATTGCTCGCTCACGGATGTGTTTCCTCTTCCTGGAAATCAGATTCACAACTTACAGCTTCTGCTTGCTATCTGTGCATCCAGTGGATCAGCAAGAAAACACTGAAAGACACAAGTTACCCCATTGCCAATAAAACAACTATGTGATTCTCTCCAGAGAGAACGTCAGGAAAGGTCTGAACTCCCCGATACCTCCTCATGTGTTTCTTTGATTCTTGGTAGAAAAGCAAACTTTTACCATATTTGTATCCCACCGTACATGGGGCTATTCAATTTTAGCTTCATGAAAACTGGTGTGAAAGTTAGGTAGGTTAGTTTAGTATGGCTGCTCCCATATCATCCAACAGCCACCCAGCTTCCCTTGTCCAAGTCTAATATTCTACCTACCACTGTATCAAACTGAGGTAATAATTCAGGCCGTGCAGGTCAGCCCTGGAGTTAAGACTGGTAGGAGATGCCTTGCTAGGAATTCCACTTCCCTCAGAGATTTGACGGGTGCTGGCATGCCACGGGGCCTTTCCTGTGGTAGCACCCAGGCTTTGAATCCCTTTGTCTTTAGATTTGTGTCAGGTGCCAACTCTGTATATGTTTAAAATGTGTGCTTAAGGCACACCTTTTCAGCCATGTTTTGGAGAACTCTGATTAACTACCCTTCTGTTTAGTAATTTTATATTGCCTGTGGTTGTAGTGACTAGAATTGTTTTGATTGTTAAGAAATTATTCTGAATTATGACATTGTGCTTTTCTATTTGGAAATTCACCTTTAGATGAAAGTCAGGTGATGTAAGGCAGTGTAATATAGGGTGATGCTTTTAAACTAGGCTGGGGCCTTGTGATCCATCTGCTGCATGCATATCCATGACTTTCCCAGTCATAGGGCCATCCAACACAAGAACATGACACCCTTCTCTTTGTGCCTCAACTGAGAGAAAATAGGCCTCTTCATTGGTGGCCCCTCATTTGTGGAATGTGCCTGGCACCATCGTCAGTTGTTAGGCACTAGTGACAATTTTATTTCCGCAGGCATTTGGTGGCCCAGTTACCCTCTATTGTAGCACTTATCTTTTAGTGGGTGGAATAGGACTTGTCCTTCTTATTGTGTTGTTGGCTGAATTTTGTGTTGTGGGAATCTTAGGAATTTGGTATTGTACATTCTTTGCATTTTATCTTGCTAAGTTGCTTTGAGACTTTTTTGTACATCATGACTGACAAATGTAAACAACAACAGCTCAGTTTTGTCTAAATCCAGGCTTATTCACTGTCAGATGAAACTGCCACATCTGCCTCAGAATGACAGGGAAAGGTGCCATGAATAAAAACCATGATCAGGATACTGAGAGCACCCTTTCCTGTAATTCTCAGCAGGTTTAGACTTGTATTTTATTGTTACCTTTACAAGCTGCAGAGCAATTGGTCAGTTTGACTGGCTGTTTGGTGGACATTCAAATCTATTGGTCCATGGGCCAAAGAGGCCATAGGTTCCACCAGAAACAAAATAATTGGCTGGAGGGTCCTGGCTATAGGAAATAGTAGGCCAGTCTCAGCATGTTTTCAGGCTAAGAAAATTGAAAATAATACCAGGGCCACAGTTCTTGAGAAAGTGGGAACTAGACAGTGGGCTGTAAAGGTATAGCTCATGTGTCAAACGTGCTGCAAAATGGTCCTGATTTGAGAGCAGAGAGTGTAGCAAATTGAAATGGATAATTGTGATAGCAGTGCAAATATTTTACCCCTGCTGAAATGATGCAACGTTAACATCCCCCTCTGAAGTCTTGCAAACTCTAGGAAGGAGAAAATACTGCCTCGGAGAATAGTTACAGACCATGCAATAGCTTTTAATAAAGCTATAAATAATGCTCACTTTGGCTATTTTTGTTAGTAAATGTTATCAAAAGGAAGTTGTTTGTTGGCTTACTGGCAACGGACAATAAATCTGATTCAGTTTACTCACATCTCCAGGCCTTGCTTAGACAGAAACGAAAGACACATGATTTACAGAGGATTGTTCTCCTGCACTCTCTGCAAAGAGGGGATAGCGCAGCTGGATTTCAATTACACCATTGGCTACTCCAAGAATACTTACTTATGAGAAACAGCGTGCAGGACTGTAACAGGAATTAGGAAAAAGCTTCATCCTAACAAGAACAAGATCCAAAATATGAGAACAATACTGTACTGAATTTGAGGAAAATATGCAGAACACAAACAATAATAACATTAAAATTAAATGGCAGACTGTAATCTATTTCAGAAGACAGAACACCAGATGAAAGACTGTTTTGACTAATTTGTCTTTTTCAATCCCTTCCATTTAGTCTAGCATACTTGGGAAGAGTGATAACACCACATTCCTGAGGAAATACTTCCAAGTCTTTCATGTGCAGCCTGCGCAGCTGTGGGGTTTTGTTGTTATTGTTGGTAGATCATTAGCTGTAAGCACAACTATAGGTGGCATAATTATACAGAGAAACCTAGCAACATACAAACAGTATACAATAAACACACTTACCCGGGATTATGGAATGTTTCACTCAAACATCATTCTCACACAGTCCTCCCAGGGCTCTAAGCAGACCATCCTGATGTTATGGACTGTTCAAAAGCGGAATACATAGCTTCAGAAGATGTGGACTTTCAGTGGTGAGTGGTGCCCATTGAGGCTGGTAGAGCAGAAGGCAGGGAGACGAACAGCAGGCAGAGCCATAGCCAATGACAGGCAAAGCCAACTAGAGACTCAGCTGCATTGGTAAAGGAAAAGCATTTTATAAGGCTTATAACACTGTGACACCAGATGGCGCTGTAGAGTCCTGTTTTTCACCAACACGATTTCCCTTTACGAAGTTTAGAATGCATTTTCCTGAAACACTTTTTTGATATGTCTAGATCCAGCCTATTTCTGATTGTGTGAGTATCCTCTTCCATGCGCTATTGAGACAGAAGAGGAGGTTAACAGCCAGCTCTGGGCTGCATTTACACTGCGGTATAGTCCATTTCCACAACATTTCCCTAACTGATGATTTGTGCATTATTTTTGAGTTTTCACACGGCACAGAAGCCCCTTAGAAAACTGAGGGAATATTGCACAAGTTTAGCACTTGTGTTATATGATTCCAGGAAAAAGCAATCCCTTAGAAAATTGTGGGAATTTTGCCTGGCAATTTCCCCCTCCGTTTTCATGGGCTCACACCAGAGTTGTTGAGTCATGAGGTGATATACCAGCATGCATTGAACTCTCCACCCATTTCAAGGCTCACGCTGTTTCTTTTCTCTCTCTCTCCTTTTTGCCTGACAAGAGCACACTGGTATTTTGGCCTAGAAATTTCTGCCTAGAAGAATGGTAGCATATAGAGGGAGAGGGTCACAGTGAATCATGTGCATACAGGGTGGCCGAAACCAACATCTCAGTTGACCTCTGTTGATGTCTGCTGCTTGTTCTTGCCATGTGAATGACATTTACCACAACACGGCAGAGCAGCGGGCAAGATGTAATGGAATGTGTCTGTGTAGCATGAAAGGAATGTTAAAAAACCAAGAAGCTCTAGCCTTATAAACAGTTAAACTAACACAACAAACCCCACAAGTGAATGCAGCCCTGGATGGCTGGAAGCAGACAGGTGGCATGTGGTTGTGGGCACACTGAAGTTGATAGTGCATTTCCTGTATCAGGAAGGGTGGGCTAGATGACTTTTGGAGTCTTTCCAGGTCTGTGATTTTATAAGAATAGGGGTAAGAGTCTGGGAAAAGAGAAACCAGTCCTCCTAATATTTATTGAGCTCTGCAGTGCTAATTGGATGCACGTTTTTCACATCCATCTTAATGGTTTCCTGCTATGAAAAAAAAACCCATAATAAAAGTGATGCTTTCAGAGAGAGCACCAGATCAATTTTAGACCCATTATAACTGAGCTGTCATTGGGGGGTGGAATATTACATTTATGCTTAATTATATGTTGCTTCAATACTTTTTATTTTAGTTGGGGGGGGAGTGATAACTATCATTCAAGATGATTTCTTCTCAGGTGGAGTGCCTCTATGAAAATAAATTGGTTCCAAAAGTTAGCCACACTGTAATGGATTGCTTGGCTTTAGATCAAACTGAGCATCTCCCTCCACCCCATGGTGTCTCCTCCCCTTGTTTCTATCTTCACAATAAACTGCTGAACTGAAGGGAGGGCAGGAGAGAGAGAGAGAGACCAGCTCAAGGTCAGCTGATAAATCCCTTCTTAGCTATGCAACTTGAGTCCAAATCTCCTGGCTCTCAGTCCAGCACTCTTCTCAACTGTCCTACACCTTTTCCATACGTATCTAAGTATGAAAGCTTTGTGCTGTTGCCAGGTCAATTCCTGAGCCTACGATGGAGGGGCTCACAGCATCAACACTCCCAAAGGGTCTTGTCCCCCCTCCCCCATGTCCACAGCCACAGCCTTGTATGCAAACAGAACGCAACCATCGTGATCTGCTAGCATCTACAGCTTGCTCCCTTTAAGAGCCTGCAACCTTTTTTCCTATAGCTCACATCACAGCAAACTCTCAACTCTGGCTTTGTCTTTTAACTAACTCTGAGCCCACTCTCCTATTCATTTTCTTAATGGCCTATTACCTTTCCTTTGTTTTCTTAATGGCTCATCTCCTAGGTCAAGCATGGGCAAACTTGGCCCTCCAGATGTTTTGGGACTACAACTCCCATCATCCCTAGCTAACAGGACCAGTGGTCAGTGATGATGGGAATTGTAGTCCCAAAACAGCTGGAGGGCTGAATTTGCCTATGCCTGTCCTAGGTGATCTCCTGAACACAGGAAGCTGCGTCCAGGGCTTAGGAGTGTGGCATCCAGTTAGACTCCAGACATTGATTAAATTCTAACACTTACTGAACCCAGGAATTTCGGGGAGTCTGGCACCCACAAACTCTTAGCTCTGTGATTTTGGATGTGGGTGTGTGATTGGTGATTCATTGTTTGCACTGCCGCAGCATTTGAAAAATAGAATCATAGAGTTGTAGAGCTGGAAGGGACCCCAAGGGTCATTAGTCCAAGGCCCCACAACGCAGAAAACTCAACTCAAACATCTATGATGGATGGCAGATATAGAGGGGAGGGAAGCACTTCAGCAATGTTACTGGGGAGAGGTGGCTCCAGGGAGGCCTCAGCAAGAAAATTGGGGAAACAGTTTGGCCAAGTGTCTCCGAGCAAAATTCTGCACCCTGGTGTACTAGAGGAGCCACAGCTAGCCTTGCCGCTTTACATTTGGAAATCAAAATACTGTTCAGAGTGCCCAACTCTCTCTTAGGAAGGGGAAAAAAGCCCACAGCAACTACAGTAGCTTATTGCAATTAATTAAATGCAGGCTACTTTAATCTGCTGAGTATTACTGAAGTAGTGCTAACAGCTGCTGAGGAAGAAAACAAATCTAGCAGCCTCTGTGGGGACACAGTGAGAATCGTTGTGGGTGCCAAGAGTAATTTAGCCCCAGGGATGTGCTCTTCCCCACCCCAGCAGAAGACCAAATGCTCAGGGTGCTCTCAATATGAAGAATGAAATCAAGGATTCATCCAAAGGAAGAAAAGTTATAGCAATGGGTGAGTTCAATTACATTCACATAGGCATGTTTCAGTCTGGAAAAAAGTGGTCACTTTTATAGGCCGTAGGCCAGTTGGTCACATAACTGACTAGATGGGGATACAACCCTGGGCTTAATCTTAAATAATGTCCCGGGACTAATGTAAGCTGTGAGTGAATTGTTCTTCAGTCCTATGCCTGGGATTCAGGAGCAACATTGCTACATTAAATGAATGGTGCAAACTAAAGGGAGAACAGAGGATCCTGACATTAAATTCTTGAATGTGTTTCATCTACATTGGTTCCCATGACTGTTGGCTATAATAGGGAAGTAGGGGTTAATTTTGAATGTTACAGTAGTTTCCATCAGAAAATGCCTGTGGTTTTCAAGCATACATGAAGGAGAAATCTATTCTGCACAAAATGTGTGCATTTTAAAACCAATTATGAGTACTACCATGCCTAAACTCTGTGTATAAAGAGGTAACCCTAACCTCTAACCCTAACCTCTAACCTAACCCTAACCTCTGCACCTTCCAAGACAAGCATAGCCCACTGAGGATCTGAAGAAGGGCTAATTAAAAATGTAGGATAGATGGATGCTGTAGAGTTGTAGCTCAGTAATTGCTATTAGGCAGACACCTTCACAGTATTATTTATGGCGCCTACTAAAAGCATTTTTGGTTAGGCAAGCCTACACAGGCATGTAATTTTAATTTATTGTGCAGATGTGTTTTAAACCTGCTGATTTTATTCATGTTTTGTTAAAACGTTATGTCAATTTGTAGTGTTTGATTTTATTGGGTGCTTTATGATGTATTTATTCATAAAAACATATGTATTGTATGTATCTATATTCTGTAAACAGCTTAGAGGGTTTGGGTTGATTAAGACAGCCTGTGTCAGGTGTCTTTTAAAAAGGGAGATCAGTCTGGCAGACAACCTCCCACAAAGACAGCTTGTTTGTCACCTTTTCCTGTAAGGCACAGTTACACGGGCGTCTTGAGAGCATGCTCAGTCTGCACAAGGCGAATCAAACAGACCTGAGCATCTCTTTGCTCAGTCTGAAATCCTCCCCATGCACGGGATACGTGGCAGATGTGTAAGGTCCTTCCTTCAATCCATGCAGAAAGGGTAGAAGTGATATGAAAACTTTGTATATTTGTCTATTTCTTAAAGTCATATATACACCAATTCCTGTGAGCTGACCAGAGTTTTGAACATCATGTTCTTCTACTCAAGACCATTTCTCGCCCCATCTTCAACCTTTTCAGGTGGAAATCTACCTTTAATCCCAGCCTGGGAACTGCTTTTAATTTATTTCTATTTCTGTTTGTCTTTCACCTCTTGCCACACCACCACCGTTGCATCCATCTTTCTCTTTATTTCTTTCAATTTCTCCCATTTCTCTGCTTTACTTTTTTTTAACCCTTTCTCTTTAAAACAGGGATGGGGAACCTGTGCCCCTCCCTATGTTGTTGGGCAAAATTCCCATCATCCCTGACCATTGGCCATTCTGGCTGGGGCTGTTGGGAGTTGTAGTCCAACAATGCAGAATCCCTTCACCCCTGCTTTAAAAGAAAGCACATTTCTAAAAGTTTAAAGAAGATGGTGGTGGTACACCTGGTGTGACTTACTTCACAATTGTCCTGACCCACAAGTTCAGGGCCGGTGATGTAGCTGGTCAGGTAACAGCCTAACCTTTCCCACAGGGTTGCTGTGAGGGTTGCCTGACCTCTTTGGAAGAACAGAAAGGCAGTGAATGTAATTAAGAAATAAAATATTGGCATGGTTGTGTGATACTGCATGGGAGGTTTCTGTAAAATCTCTTTGTTGTAGCATGGAGCCAGTGTGGTGTAGTGGTTAAGAGCGGTAGACTCCTAATCTGGTGAACCGGGTTCACTTCCTCACTCCTCCACATGCAGCTGCTGGGTGACCTTGGGCCAGTCACACTTTTTTGAAGTCTCTCAGCCCCACTCACCTCACAGAGTGTTTGTTGTGGGGGAGGAAGGGAAAGGAGAATGTTAGCCGCTTTGAGACTCCTTCGGGTAGTGATAAAGCGGGATATCAAATCCAAACTCCTCTTCTTCTTCAGTGGCTAAGAGACTGAACTGCAGATCAGAAGTTCTCTGGTTCACATCTGACTTCAGCCATGAATTCTCACAGTGGTCTTAAGCTGTTCTCGTTCCACAGACCCTGTCATCTACAATATAGAGCATAATGAATACTGACTTATCCTACAAGATTGTTGTAAGGATTACATCATCATCATCACCATCATTTATTTATACCCTGCCCATCTGTATGTAAAATGTTCTGAACACTTTGAAAGCGCTATATGGTATTATTAGATATTAATAAGTATTATCAGTTTTCCCTCCGTAGAAAAATACCATGAAGTTGTTGCAATATTTGCCACATTTTTGAACAACAACTAAAAGAGGTGTTGGTACTGTTCCCTTAAGTACTCCCTGAAAAAAAAGGACTGAGTATTATTATTATCTTGCCAATGATGTTATTCTCTACATAGTAATCATTGTTCATTATCATGTATGCTGATCAAACGACTAGTCTGAGACATGCCACCTTTACCAGACTACTGAAATGCAAGTTTCTAAACCTTTTCTTCATTCATTAGTTTATTATCTAGGTCAGTCAGTAAACGGTGCTTTTTATAGAATCATACTTGGAAGGGGCTAATCCAGCCCAACCCCCTGCAGTGCAGGAATTGTGAGGCTTTTACATTATACACTGTAAGTTGTAATTTTGAGGCTGCAGTTAAAAATAGAACATAATTTTCTGATCAATTGGGGGGGTTAGATTATGTCATAAAACAATGTATAAAAGCACAATGGCATTTTATAGAAATTTAGTTTGATTAAACAAAGGCAGATTAGATTTTTTTTCCCCCAACCAAAGGTGTTTGTCAGTGGTTGGTGTCATTTTCACATTATTTTCAGATGTGAAAATTGAATTTTCAAAGCCACGGGATGCAGGACAGTTGAAGCAGAAGCTTCTGGGATCTCCAGAGCTCCACATTCATTGTTTCTGCAACTTCTGACAAGCAAGGACACAAAAGGAGTTGGGCAATGCTAACCAGCGATATCACGCCTTTTTTCTTTACAGAAGCATAACTCAAGATGAAGCATTAAGTGAAATGTAGGTCCTGTTGGCTAATGAGCATTGAAAGGTGTCGAATCCTGTCCCAGCCACATGAAAGCTAGCCCTTGAAACCAGAAGAGAACAAGCACACAACAAAGAGAGAGTTGTCAGCGGGGTGAGGGAGATCAGATAATTAATTCTCCTTCTCTAATTTAGAATTCAGTGGGTGAGAATGCCCTCAAGGTTTTGGATCACAAAAACCTCTCTTTTTGAATAACTTAATCTTTGGGTACAATTAAATATCTCGCCTCCCCTACATTTTTTAAAAAAAAATAAAATTGGTAGGCTTCTGGATTTTTCATCAAGAAAAAAATGTTAATGATTTCCCGTGTTTTTGTAATTTGCAGTCTTAATAAAAATGGAAAGAGCTATTTGATGTTGCACGCAACATCAGCAGAATGCTGACGAATCACTTCCCTCTATCTTAAATCATAATGTGGGTTTTGTGTAACGCAGTGACTGAGAGTGACCTGGAAAGCATCCAGTTCATTTTACCATCCCAAAGTCTTGGGCAAGGCACGTTTTGCAACTCCTGTCTCCCCTTTAGAAGCGACAAAAATGTAATTGTGTTTTCACTTACAGGAAAGGGACCATAGTACAAAGACTTCATTACAGTGGTACCTAGGGTTAAGTACTTAATTTGTTCCAGAGGTCCGTTCTTAACCTGAAACTGTTCTTAACCTGAAGGACCACTTTAGCTAATGGGGCCTCCTGCTGCCGCCACGCCGCCGGAGCATGATTTCTGTTCTCATCCTGAAGCAAAGTTCTTAACCTGAAGCCCTATTTCTGGGTTAGCGGAGTCTATAACCTGAAGCGTATGTAACCTGAGGTACCACTGTACATGCAGAGGTCCAATTAATAATAATCATAATCATCATAATAATCATAATTAATAATAATAATTTATTATTTATACCCTGCCCATCTGGCTAGGTTTCCCCAGCCACTCTGGGTGGCTTCCAACAAAGATTAAAAATACATTAAAACCTCAGTCATTAAAAAACTTCCCTAAACAGGGCTGCCTTCAGATGTCTTCTAAATGTCAGATAGTTGTTTATCTCTTTGGCATCTGATGGGAGGGCGTTCCACAGGGCAGACACCACGACCGAGAAGGCCCTCTGCCTGGTTCCCTGTAACTTGGCTTCTCACAGTGAAGGAACCGCCAAAAGGCCATCGGCGCTGGATCTCAATGTCCCAGGTTCAACCCCTGTCATTTCCAGCTAAAAGGATCTCAAGTAGCAAGCGATGCCTAAGATACTGGACAACCACTATTGGTCAGAGTGGGCAGTACTGGGGTAGCAGGACAATGTGACAATGTGAGTATTTTAAAAAGCTTCATTTCTTTACTTGCAGTGCATCACTGTAAAGTGCTAAACTGTAAAGGATGGCAGGCTTGCACCCAGCAGTTCAGGGGACTCATGTTCAACTTACAAAAAGGCATCTTCAGATGCTTCCCACCCATTCAAATGCCCCACCACCACCATCACCACCCTGGTGCCTTCCAGATTTTAGTCTTAACAGATCAGGACTCTGATGGAAGCAATTTTACATTAGAAGTCGCCCTGCCAAACAAAGAATGTCCATTTAGATGAAAGCCATATGTGACCGGATGCTACCACACCAACCCTATTGGCTGCTGAGGAGCCTTACCTTAATATTCGGATGCAAATATTGTGTGCTATCCAGGCCCAAAGCTCCCTAATTTATTTCCAAGGAGGAGCCATTTATCTCAAAGACATGGTGAGGCAGCAATGGTGCTGATGCAAGTTGGCTGGGTGGGGATAACTTTGTATACCATTATTCTCTCAGTGCCTCCACTGCTGTGGAGAATTCCTTGCACTCGGAATTGCTGATTCCATCTGCTCAATGAGGCCAACAAACCTTAAAGATCATTGTTTTCAAGGAAGAGAGCAAAAGGCAAACCAGAGGAAGAGCTGGGATGTTTTAACCGTTGCCTGTGTTTACAGTGCAAACCAAACTATTGTTGTGGAATAAGATGGGCATGGTAGCAATTAACCACTCTCCTCCTTATACAATTGTTAACTGCATAAGGGCAATGATTGAATAGGGCTCGTGTCTCCAATTCTACATCTCAAATATTTTATATCCTCCCTTTAACTCCTTAAAAAGGACTTCTGAAGGCAACCATAAAAAATATAAGTATAGCCAAAAAAAAACCCCAATGGCTTTAAAGCAGAGTTATTAAAGTATAGTCAACCAGCAGAGAGTCATGCAGATATTGCAAGCCACGGGAATGGCTGTAAATGGCTTCCGGGGTGGCGCCATCGGTAATAGCGGACTCCCTCTGATTTGGAGGGACCAGCTCCACGGGAAACGGGTCTTTCCCGCTACGGCGAAGCGGGGACCCTTTCAAAAATCACAGGCGGATGAAGCCTGTGACCATGGGACTCGGCGGGCACCTTTAGCGCCCCCCCAACCCGCAAAGGAACCCACTAACGGGCTCCGGAGCGAAGAGGGGGCAGTGGCGCGGTGCTGAGAGTCAGCTGCTTCTTCCGTGGAGCGAAGCTGCACAGCCGTTGCCGGAGAGCGCTGCCTTTTTCCTGGGACAATTTGGCTTTTAAAATAATCACCCATGAGTACTTAAATCTCGGACAATTGGACTCTAAATAATGATTTGTGAGTAGAAAGGAAAATTGGACTTAAAAATTTACTTTAATTTGGCACTGAAACGGGAAGGTCTAAACAGGAAGTCAGCCTTCCGTTTCTTTGTAGATAGATCAAAGCAAAGACATGGCAAACTAGAGTTCAGAAAATCGCTTGTAAAGGATTAACTTCCATCATTTAAAATTGTTGAACCCCCTTCGGAAGCAAGAGAAGAGGGGGGATTTTTTCCGGACTGTTTAAACCTGCAGAAGAGAGTGTAAAGCAAAGTAACTTTCCACCATCTTGATCCTGGAGCGGGGTGTCAGGACTGATGTTCTTTGGGAAGCTCATTGGCCAGAGACAAACGTTTTTGACAGATAGTTAAAAGAAGAGAAACATAGTGGTTCCACTGTTCCTTTTCATATTTTAAAGGAACAAATATCGACAAAATATCTGAAAAAGGAAACTTTGTTGTCAGATCTGCCTTTAAAAGAAAAGAACAAAAAGAAGTTCTTACCCTAGAGGGAGCCCGTGAAACAGTTTCAAATTCTGAATCGGGGAGCTAGCAGCTGTTACAGATTACGATCGTGGGAATAGCCTTCTGACGTTGCAGAACAATGTACTCAGAAGCTCTGCTGCGTGCTTTCTGTAAAACAAGTGCCCTACTGGAACAGCTACATGAGAAGACGGACTTGATGACTGATGCGATCAGAAATTTTGGACAGGCAGTGGGAAATTATATAGAGCCCACCCAGGATTCAAATCAGGAGTGTGCTCTGACAGAACAGATGAGAGAGGATGTTGCTGAACCATGGGCGCCAGAGATGGAGGGAGTTGTGGCCCAGCAGGAACATGAGTTCTTGGATTTGACAAATGAACTTGGAAAAAGCCAGATTTGGAAAGATAAAGTTTGGTTTGGTTTGGAAATGGGGGGGTGGATAGACCCCCCTATGCAGAGATGTTTGGACTTTTCAAGTCTGGCAATGGGCCGTGAGATGTTTGGGGTTGTGGAGGCTCTCAATTTTGGAGGGACTTTGAAACATGTTTTTAAATACCACATGGAGTTTAGTGCGGACTATGGAAAAGGGGCTGATTTGTCGAGAAGGGTCAAAAACATTGTTAAGTTGGAGTTCCCACGAGTGAAAGGAGCAGGAGACAAAGTAAAGTACAGGTATAAATATGAAGAAGAGCCGCGGAAGGGACATGGAAGGGACTTAAGGGCCTCGGACATAAGATTACCAGGTTAATGTGCTAGATTGATGAGATAGAAAGGACTGACAAAACCCGGGACCAGGAGGAAAAGACGCTGGTTGAAGATTGGAAGGAAAACATTTTTTTTATTAGGATTTGTTTTATAAAATTGATAAACGTTAGAAAAATGTTGGAACGAAATTATTTGGCTTTAGCAAAAATATTTAAAGAATTATGTAAGAATATTATGGTTATGAGAAATTGGTATAAATAAGATCTAAGTTTTAAATTTTAAGGTTCTTTATAGTAAGATAAGATTAAAATAGATTAAGGTAATGTAATGACAGAATATTATGAAATATGGAAAGGATTTGCTGTGACAATTAATAACTAGGATACAAAAAAAGGGAGGGGTGAGGAGGTCAAAGAAAGAAGGTAATGACAATTAAGGATTTGAGAATATTGGATTTGTTTTTAAATGTTTGTGGCACATTTTTGTCTTTTGATCGTGATGTGTTATTTTTTGATTCTGATTTTTATTAATTTGTATTGCTTGATTGTGGCTTGTTTTTCCTTTGTTTTTCCTTTTTCTTTTTTGTTTCTTTTTTGTAACTCTAAAAATTCTTAATAAATATCATTTAAAAAAAGGGGGGAATGGCTGTAATAATAATAATAATAATAATAATAATACTAATAATAATGTAGTGTGTGTGTGTTTTGTCTCCCTGAAGACTTGGATGGGCTTCTTTCTGTACAAATCAAAATGAAAATTCCATCTGTGGCCAACGCCACATCATTACATGCATGCATCCTCAAGTAAGTACAAAAATATAATTTGGGCATCAGTCCTAAGGATGCTTTCAGCAATGTGAGCCACCCACATTAAACTGATATAAAGTATTGCCAGGAGCTGTTTATAGCAAATTTATGTTCAGAACCATGGAGAGCATCATACTGTATGTACCATGCTTTCAGATATTTACAAATTGAAGGGCCAAAGCATATTGACAATCAGTAACAACTATTTTTAATGAAATGTTTCAGTTTCAGGCATGAGCAGCAGAACATTTATTACACCTTCTAAATAATACACAGGGTGACATGACTATTAGAAAGCATCAAGCCCAGATACTGTATATATCAACTCCAGAAAGAATATACGTATGCTAAAATGTTGAAACAAACTCAAGCAGCAAAAAAACCCCCCAAGAATTGATTAGGTAACTCTGGGAACAATTGGCTATCATTAAATTAGCTGGCATAATACACCCATATAAAATAATAAAGGGAGAAATGAATAACTGGAAACTCACAGTTCTATATGTATAAAAGAGAATTGGAAATAACAGACTTAAGGACAGGCTTTGCTGCTATAAAAAAATCCAATGTGCGTGTGTGTGGTAATTATTAGAATTGGCTATTTGACCATTTAATGAAATATTTATATTAATTAATACTTGAATTTTAATGGGGTGTTTCATGATATCTATATTAACAAGTATGTAATTCTAGTTAATTATTAATAAGTGAATTTATTTCTAAACAAATTAATACAGCATGGATTTCACACATAAGAAGCACATTATCAGAGATCAGACCAAATGATTCCACCCAGCTATCACCCCAAATTTGTCCCTTTTTTGCATTTTCCAATAAACATAGTTCCGTTGCATTTTTTAAATATAAACCCAAGTTACTACATAATGAATGTTAGGGGATTTTAGGAATGCCAGTAAGTGATGGGGGCAGTGTTTCTAGCACCCAGAAACCCCAAGATTTGTTTGCTTGTACCTGCTTTTACACACACTTCTCTTGGTAAGAGTGTCTTGGGCTGAATTGTGATTCAGCTGGAAAGCTGTTTGTGTATCGTGGCATGAACCTATTTGTTTAGTATTTCTTCTGGAAGGGAATCCTTTTAAAAAGAGGACCATCACCACCACCCCGGCTACATTTTAAAATGTTTCCAATTAACACATTTGTTCTGCACCAGATATGAAAGAATCTCTCTCTCTCTCTCTCTCTCTCTCTCTGTTAAAGTACTGCTCTGTGCTTTGTCGAGGGAGCAGGGAGGAATAAATTCAGTGCAGAAGGTAAAACCGCTGCGGAATGTTCTCCTGATCTGGAGTTTGCAGTAACCAGTGCCTCTTCACCTCCATTATAAAGTGAGAACTAACTTTTTAAAACTTCGCTGTCCCAGATTTCATTCTGCTTCTCGGTGTCAAGGCATTTTCTGGGTAAAGAAAGAGACGGTCATTGTATCAATAGCTACATAAAAGAAGCCTTTTCACAGCAACTGTGCTGATACGCTTCTAACAGAACCTTGGATATTTATAGGCTACAAATGTGGGTGGAATAAAGTGCTGAACTGAATGTGAGAAAAGTCATTGTACATCAGCAGGGAAGCGAAAACACCTGAATTTCAGACTGCAGTCCTTAACACACTTACTAGCAGTGGAGGCTGGTTCATTAGGGCAATGATACATGCCAACGCCCCACCAGCCTCGGTCTGCCCTCAGCCAACCCCTACCTGCCTTCTTTTGTTGTTGTTGTTTAGTCGTTTAGTCGTGTCCGACTCCAATCCAGGGTAGCTTCCCTACTGAGCCTCTTGGTCTTGCTGATCGGAAGGTCAGCAGTTCGAATCCTCACAACGGGTTGAGCTCCTGTTGCTCTGTCCCAGCTCCTGCCAACCTAGGAGTTCGAAAGCACTCCAGTGCAAGTAGATAAATAGGTACCTCTGCGGTGGGAAGGTAAATGGTGTTTATGTGCATTCTGGATTCCGTCATGATGTCCTGTTGCACCAGAAGTCATGCTGGCCACATAACCTGGAAACCTGTCTGTGGACAAATGCCGGCTCCCTCAGCCTGAAAGCGAGATGAACGCCACAGCTCATAGTTACCTATGACTGGACTTAACCGTCCAGGGGTCCTTTACATTTACTTTATATTTGAAGCATATCGTTTCCCTCAGGGAATCCTGAGAACAGCTCCCAGGATTCTTTGTGGGGGAGCCATGGCTATTAAAGTGCTATAAATGTTTAAATGTATGGTGTGGATCATAGATTCATCTAGTCCAACCCCTTGCAATGCAAGAATATTTTGCCCTATGTAGGGCTCAAACCCATGACCCTGAGATTAAGAGTCTCATGCTGAGCTTCAGTGTTGCCCTGTAAAACTCAGCTGGGATGAGGATGGGGACAAAGCCAGAACTAGTTGGCTCTGCCTGTCATTCTCTCTGGTGCCACCTACTGTTGACCTCCCTGCCTACCCATCCCAGTGGACACCAGCCTCTGCTACCTTTGAGGGAGTAAGTGCCTTTGACTACAGTGGAACTTACTTGAGTAAACATAGGTAGGATTCAGGGGGGAAAGGGAGAGAAAAAGGAAGAGGGGGAATAGAGACTTGTAGCCAGTAAAGAAGAGAGCTAACATAAACAAACTAAAAATCTTCTTGGCTAATGAGTATGCACCGAAGCTGCTGAGAAAGGAGTAACAAATGGCTAGATCAATGTTTAATGAGGTCAGTTTGAGAGCTGCTTATATAATCTGAGTGTAAAAGCTGCATCAATGGCAAAGCAGATGTCTCCCCTTTTTTTGCATTTACCCCTATTCAAGATAGCAAAAACATACAGTAAATTTTAAATATCAGCCCTCCCCCCTGCAGTGTCAGACATAATTAAAAAGTGTAAGTGTGAAAAGAAGCCCCCCCCCCCCTTCCCGGCCTTTTAAAGAGCTAGTTTGGATGAATAGTATGGAAATGTCAAAGGGGAACAGGATAAAAACCTTGAATAAAAATCTTATGGAGAGATTCCATAAATATTGGATAGACAGTAGAGGTTTTGGGTTGTTTTAAAAAAACAAAAACAAAACAACATTTCAGGGTAAATACAGATTCCGCTGCCCCACATTTTTCTGGGAGTTAAGGGAAAGAGAAAAGAAATATGTGTTTAGTTGATCAGGACCTCATCAGCATAGACATGGGATTCTCCCTTATAGCACTTGAGATCAACGTGCCGTCTTGCTCAGTATTTCTGAACTGACTGATGGGGCCTCTCCAGAGTCTCAGGTAGGAGTCCTTCCCAGCCTAACCTGGAGATGCCTGGGATCCAACCTTTCGCAGTGGCTCCAGGCAGTGCCTTCAGAAACCCCTGTGGTGATTGTTTCTTCTGGTCTCCTACTTGAAACATGGACTATTGGACCCAAGGGAGGCTGGCAGGAAACAAGTTGCAGTCCTATGCACACTTTCCTGGGAGGAAGCACCACTAAACACATTTAGGGCCTCCAATAGTGCTCTTTAAGGACCAAAGGGCAGAATTATATACATCCTGTGACACAATGGGTCAATGCATCTGGCTGTTAACCAGAAGTGAAATATACTCTGAGTCAAGAGTGGATTTCATGCTCTTTATTCAGCTCATAGTGGTGAGGAGGAATGAATGTCCCCTCAAAGTATCTGCTTTATATACATTATTTACACAATGGGCTGCACATGATTAGCTAATTCTGGAATTCTCCTGTAGGCCAATCAGGTTGTGGATTCCACTTCCACCTCGAGCTGGATTGGGTGGCTCCTGCGGACCAATCATACTGCTGCATTGTTCTAGGACCAATCAGACTGCTGCATTCTGAATCCTATTGTTCTAAGACCAATCAGACTGCTGCATTTTGGATCCTATTCAACTCAGTACATAACAAGAAGGTTGGTGGTTCGAGCCCACCCAGGGACAGCTGTGAGCAGGAGTCCTGCATTACAATGGCTTGGACTAGATGTATGAGCAACTTCACACCCAGTGGAATTATTAAAAAAAAAAACCTTTTTGAAATCTTCAGCAAATATGGAACGAATCAGAAACGCAGCTCCCTAACTTCGTTCCTATGCCCCAAAATTCTTCTTTTTACAAGCTGCCTAAAATGGCGTTGTGATGTAGCCCACCCTTGCTTTTAAAATATCCCTGCTTTTCAATTTGTTTGTGCTTTTAATATGGGTGCAACCGGTTTCTTTCTGGGGCAGATTGGGAGGCCGCATGCTCAGCTAGTGCAGTTCCACATCCTGCGTCACATCAGGATTTAAATTGTGTTCTTTCAAGAAAGCCACTTTAGCAGTTGCATCTAAATCAGGCTTGGTTGGGGTTTCTCTTGTGTTTTATTCTCACAAGGGTCCTTCCCCAGTGGGAAAGCAGATGGTTTGCTGCCTATTTGGCTTAAAAGCAATTGCATCCTTGCTGCAGGTTATCCATCAGCACAGCACTCTTAAGAAGCTTCCAGATTTGTGAGCCAATATGATCTCTAAAGGTTTGTAATGGAGCTTTTACATTTTGCCAAATATATTTCTGTTTCTCACCTGCTATTCATTTTCAGAGCTGAAAAATGTGCTATTCGGAGCCAGTATTAGTAAGGGCTTGGTCCTATGAGCTGGGTTCAAGCATATGGGTACAATTCTGTGAATGCATTACTCAGCTTACTGTGGAAGTATTTACAGCTGACTCAATATACAGTACTTGCATGGGGGTTATGTCACGGCTAAAATGGCCGCTGTTTCTTTAATGCGAATAAAGCTGGGTCAGCATGACTCAGCGGCCTGCAGCAGGTTGTATATATAAGTGAGAAATGGTAGTTTGTGCTGAGGCTGGTGTTTGGGTTGGTTGGTTGGTGAATGCTGGTAGTGTTGTTGTGTGTCAGTCGCTTTTGCACAAAGACTTTTAAGAATTAAACTCTGCAAGGATATTCTCGTGGACTCTTTTGTGCCGACAAGGGTCCGAGGACCAGGCTGAGGAGACAAAGGGAGGTCAGAACCCTTTCCTTCTTTTTTTTTGCTTTTTACAAACACTGACAGGTTATGTTCTAGGGATGGTGTATATCCACAAAAAGCCATAGACCTGAACCACCCACACACAACCAGCCTTACATTTCCAGCAAGGCAGGGAGCATGTAAGCTCTCAGACTTGCTTACTGGGCTCTGGAAGCTTCCGAGTTCCCGCATGTCAGATGCAAACAGAATTGAGAATCTTGTCTCTGCCACAGGAGATCTCGTTCCATCCTGCACGGGTGCAGTTTTGTTAAGAGAGAATGTTATCTCTGAGGTGAAGTGAGCATAAACAGAAGCATCTTTGGCTTGGGAAGACTCGCCATAATTTTGGGGAATGTTTTGACTGAAGTCCTGAATGCAATGGAATCTTAACAGATCAGAAGTTTGGCCGGTCAGTTTTTTGAGAACTTTTGATGTGTTTTGAGTGAAGGAAAACAGAGTACTGTATTGAGATTTGCTTGAAAAGAAGGCTGCTGGGAAGAAGGCATACTGTATTGCCTAATTTTGTGCATACATTTCACTGCGTTATTTTCATAGTCCATGACGCAACTGGCCATGCTGTGTCTAGCTCAGGAATTCATTTGGCCTTTTCTACAGCTATTTTCATGAATCAGACATTCTTAAAGCTGAGTCGTAAGGATGAATGCAAATTAGGGGCATAACCCACGCCCATACATGGGGCAGCTGTCCACATGTTGCAGGGAATGAATTCCATAGGTTCCCCCCTTCCCTCTTGTGGTGTGCACATAGCAGTGCACTGGTTTGTTATGAAGATTCATGAGAGTGCTGGGCAAACACCTCCCATGTTCCCATCCACTCCTCCCTCTCGCCTGATGCAAGTTCTTCAAGTTGGAACACATAATGTCCACACACTCTAGAAGAGAAGAAACAACTCTGTTTATGCGGATACCTTTCTGTGTGCATAGTTGCATCTGGGTGAGTCTCTGGATTGTGCTGAACTTCTTTAAAAAATAAGGGAACCAGCCAGAAATGGGATTAACTTACACTACTGCTTTCCCCAATTTGCCTCCACAAGATGTGGGAAACCTGGCAAACTTTGAGGCCCAGTGGCCTTTCACCACACCAGGACTAGGGGGTTTGCCTCACCATATTCTTGAATGTCAGCTTTATTCTGATATTAGAGAACACCTTCCCGAGTCCTTACTAGAGAACATTAAATATTGGAGGTTGAAAGCGGGGGAAATAGCTTTCTGTTGCAAGGAACTAATCAGTGGTTGACTTGGAAGTAGCTACTTTTTTGGTAAAGGCCTCCAGCACCAGGAGATTTTGGGTTTTAAGAGTCTAAATTCATTCTGGTATGTTTCTCCCCTATTTTAATGTATTTTTAAAATTTAGATTATTTTTGTTTTATGTTTTACAAAACTATGTTTTTGCGTATACTTTTAAGCATATTTCACTCCTGTATGTTGTTTAGATGTGTTACGGAAAAATCTAGGTGTGAGGCTGCTCAGTCACCCAGCTCGTTGGGCAGAGCCCGCGGGTCCCTGCAGAATAAAGGAAGGAGTCCAGCCACCAACCGGAGCAAATAGCTGTAGACCAAAGTTTATTGAGCAACAGGTTCAAAGAGGAATTTTGAACCCCGAGGATGGGGTGACAAGTGTTGGGATACTGCCAGGGAGACAAAGTCCATCATGACCCCCAAGCCGGCCTCCGGACGTCCATCGATCTCCCGTAGACACGCAGTATCAGCAATTAGCGACACGAGCTCCAGGAAATAGCTTGCCACATTCCAGAGCTGATGCACGCTCTATCAGCAGATAATGCACAGTGAAAGATGTACTCAGGAGAGCATTATTTACAAGTTTATTCAGCGTTGATCAGAACAAAGAAAACATGACTGCCAGCTTCAGTGTCTACAGACACAGAGAGAACGAAAGCATAGACACAACAGAAACATCCTGTGAACAGGAAATACGCAGACTCTGTGACTCACAAAGCCTGCTCCCTTTTAAGGTGGAATGGAAATATCCTAACAACAAGGACTTTTAAAAGTTTCTATCTTATCCCAGCATGCAGTTCATTAAGCATCATCACTACATCATTGCTACATCAGAAAAGGGGAGGGTTAACATAGAAGGAATGTGTTGGGGCAACAGGCGGATACGGGATATGTATTGGGAAGTACATTCTAAGCACCTACTACAAAGGGACAATAGAACTTTGGTTTGCATAGTCTGCCACCTGGGCAAGTCCGAAGGAGTGCCTGCCCAGAGATTGACACCTATGAGTACCTTCCTGTGAGTAAGTGACCTCCCGCTTGAGGGATTATGGCAGGGACCGAGTGGTTTCCAAGTCCTTGGCCAATGAAGCAAATTGGCGGTGGAATGAAGGAAACTGGCAAAGGAGTCGATTTTATATGATTTTTAAAGCTAGGTAACTTCTCTGAGCTGTCAGGTCAAAAGGATACATTTATGCATAATATTGGTAACATTTAACAACTTTAAACATGTGCCCACCCCCTGTAATTTCTGTAACAAGATGTATTTTATTTTGTTCTCTCCTGATATGGTCTTCACAGAGTAGTTCAGTAAGTTCTGGTCTATTAATTGGGCTGAATCATTTCAGCATAGGCAGCCCACTTTCCCTCAGAAGCCCAGGTTCGTGAAGTACCAAAACTGAAATAGCCTCCTGCTTACTTGGACGCTGAAGCGCCCTTAACCCCTTCTTACACCATGCAAGATGCTTTCCTACAACTTCATCCCACCTTGGTGGAGTCCCATTTCAAGGCCCAGCATTGCACGGTTAGCAGGGAGCCCAGATGCTATCAGTCGCTTTTGGGTATCAGCTGCTTTTGAGTGTGTGCTTCTGATTGGTTTGCAGGGAGGTAGTCCGATGTCTCATCAAGCAGTTCTTATTCCACACCTCCTGGTCACTTTCTCATCACTTTCCTTATTGCAAAAAATATATATAAATGGTCCAGTTTTGTGGGAAAGTGGATTTGTTGTGCAAGGGCATCATATCAGCTGCACAACCTGAATTTGCACTTATGTGACCGGACCCCACCTGAAAACAGTAACAGCCTGGAAGTGCTCCAAATAGGTTGCTTCATATTTTTCTCTTGCCAGAAAAAATGCAGTATGAGTTCTCTCTGCGGAGACCTCCTGATGTTGCCATCACCTTGCAGGAAGCAGCACAATTCATCTCCTCATTTGACCTGCCATGCTCAGACATGCATATTCATAACACTTAAGTCACAGCTCATTATATGTAATGCACATAAAATATGGATTAAGATTGTATCTTGTAACATAGGGATCATACATGTGGGTTGTTGTTGTTGTTTAAAAAAAAAGGAGCGGGGACAGCCTATTCACGTAAGTTTTTTTGCTGTGACTCTAGAAAACTAGGTGCACCTGTCGAACCAGATAGTTTGGGCACAGAGGAGTCTTCCCTCAAGGCCACAGTGAAACCCTGGGAAGAGTTAGGCAAAGCTAATCATGGGTACAAGTCTAGACAATCAACTAATGCGACTCCTTGCTCCTCGGCCTCCTTTGGTAAGTGCAGCGCAAGACTCTGACACTGCTCCAGCGTCAAACACGCAACCGCACATCCAGAAGCTGAAGTCCAAAGATCTCCACATTGGTTTCTCTGACCCAAATGCCCTCTTCAGCTGCATTCTCTCTCTAACGCAGAGGAGAAAGGTGCCATCTTGTGCCCAAGGCTGAGGGGGTCCAGCATGCACCATGTGCATGCGACATCTTGCACACAACACGCAACACATGCACAATGCTGCATCATTGGGAGGAGCTCAAGTGTGGAGCCCAGTGTGGCATAGCTTCAATGGCTGGCGGTTCCTCCTCTCGCATGCTCTCTCATGACAACCTAGCAGTTCAAAATCACGCCAGTGCAAGTAGATAAATAGGTACCACTGTGGCGGGAAGGTAAATGGCGTTTCCATGCGCTCTGGTTTCCCTCATGGTGTTCTGTTACACCAGAAGCAGCTTAGTCAGGCTGGCCACATGACCCAGAAAGCTGTCTGAGGACAAACGCCGGCTCCCTCGGCCTGAAAGCGAGATGAGTGCTGCAACCCCATAGTCACCTTTGACTGGACTTAACCATCCAGGGATCCTTTACCTTTATTGTAAAGTAAATTTGCAACTTTCTTCACCTTTACATCCCTGAAGCCTAAAAATACACAAGTGGAAACTGTTTTGTTTGTTTGAGGGTTTTTTGCAGGGGGTAGTGGTGGTAAAAGGGAGTTGGAAACCTGGGCCCAAAATACTGTGGACTGCAATACAGTGGTACCCCGGGTTACAAACACCTCGGGTTACAAACACTTCAGGTTACAAACTCCGCTAACTGGGAAGTAGTACCTCGAGTTAAGAACTTTACCTCAGGATGAGAACAGAAATCGCGCAGGAGCAGCAGGAGGCCCCATTAGCTAAAGTGGTACCTCAGGTTAAGAACAGTTTCAGGTTAAGAATGGACCTACAGAATAAATTAAGTTCATAACCCGAAGTACCACTTTACCTGTAAAATGTATTGAATATGCAGTTTCTCAAAGGCTGGTTCCTCTGTGTAAAGAGATAATCTCCTGTTTCGCTGGGTGCATGTTTTCTGTTCCCTGGTATGCATCAGTCTGCACTTTGCATCTGTGGAGACATTGTGCCATCTTCTTGTGACTGTTGTGATTTAGGGAAACTAGAGGTGAGTTGCCTGGGAAAGTACAGCAAAGAACATGAACAGAACAATCCTGTCCTGGGGCTACACCCACTGAGTGGCGTGGACTCACACCCAACACAGCCTTGCACCACTGCAAGCCAGTGATATGCCAACACAGTGAAGATAGGGATACAGCTGTGGCAATGATGAGCTATGCAGGTGGAACGCCTTTACTGTCATGTCAATGCAAATGTGGAAGGGGAAGGTGGGTGGTGTCTGGGGTGTGGTGGGGGGAAGATCAGAGCTTAGTCAGAATCCACTCTCACTGCCCTACATGCATTTCCCCATCACCTCCCTTATCACAGAAAGTGTAGTCATCAGATTGTGTGTGTGTGTGTGTGTGTGTGTGTGTGTGTGTCTTGGATGATGTCTTTGGTCCCAACCAAGGTTGCGATTTTGTATCTGCAACAATGTAATCTGTAGTAGAAGGAAGTGCTGAAGTGGTCAAACTAGTCCGTTTGTTAAGCTAATACGTCTGGCCAACTCAGTTAGGCATCCACTTACATGTCTAAAGAGTTGGTCAAATTAAGATGCACTACCTTAGAGACATCTGGCTGGAGGCTACATCATCTTGGAGAATAGCCCAGGAACCGGCCTTGTGTCTTAGTCTGTCTGGAGTTGAAAAGACACAGAAAGGCTGGACTTGCTCCATGTGCCGAGACACAATGATGGCCACCTGGAAACCTGATGGGGAAGCAAAATCTGTTGGAATGTTAATGCTGCAAGCCCCCACTCCCCAATCTTATGCTTGGGTTATATATATGTATAATCAAAACCATGTAGCCTAAAGACACCACCATCTCTAGTGCCTTCGTTCCCAGGGAACTCAACCCTGGGTAAGCAGTGGAACGCCAAACGTCTCTCACCCCCTGGAGACTGGGCGCATGAAGTGGTGTGATCTTGGCAGGGAGTGGAATTGCTGCTCAAGAGCTCCTCCAAATCAACCATCATTGCACAGCCTGAATTTCCCACCGTGTCACTGAGTTCCACCTGAAGATCGCAACAGTCTGGAAGTGCCTAGTTGAGCAATTTGCTCTAACAGAGATGTAGACGAGAGGTGAACTGAAGCCTTACAAGTCCTTCCTTCCAGTCTTATCCATCTCAAGCATCATACCCCTCCCCACAACCACCTGGATCAAACTCTTTATTTGTTTTTCTGTGCTGCAAATAAATAAATACCTACCTACCTAATTGGAAGGCAAGTGTCATCTTGCCAGGGGTGCTCCCTGATCTCTTGGGCCTTACAGTGGAGCTGAGGGACTTTTCAGCAAGAAGAACAAAGCATGCTGTGGCACCAGAAAGACTTTATTATGGAATAAGTTTTCACAAGCTTCATCCAATGCATGAAGTGTATTCCTGCGTTCCAGCTAAATGCATACGGGAGGCTGAAAGCAGTGAAATCAGAGGGAAGTGAAATGTAGAAGAGTGCAGACAGTGATGATCATTAGTACTACCTAATTAGCAGTTCTAATTCACAGAACACGTGTTGGTAATGCAGACATCCTGGCACTGATAAACCAATTCGTCTTAACAATCATTTGTCTCTGCATTGACCCCCTTAATGTGCTGCATTATAATTGAATAGTTTCATGCTGCAGTCTCCCTTTGAAGTTCCTTTGCTCCAGTGTGGGGGGTGCTCCCAAGACCGGTTCTTCATCAGGTAATGCAACAACCCCAGTCTCAGCTGGCTCATATCCAAAGCTCAAATCCAGAGCCAGGACAACATTGACAAAATTAATGTTGGGCTCCTACCAAGCACAAGGGAAAACTTTGGAAGCACAGCTTCCTTAGATGCTAAACACTAAATGTTCCTCCAACTGATACTGCTAGCTAAACACTTCTGATCAGAACCAAGGCGCATGGCAGCAGAACAAATAGTGGCTGGAGACAGGGCTCCAATTCAACTCAACTCACCTTGGGTGCTTGAGTGTCCTCTTATTGTTAACTGTATTTCCAAACAAGGCCACCAGAGGGCCTGGCAGGTAAGAGCACACCCGACAGAAGAATGGGCTTTGCCATGCGCTTAGGCAATGGCACACTTTAATTTACAAGCAAGGACCTATCTGTTGCACCTGCTAGCTGTGACATGCAGGGTGGGCCCAAGGGAAGGAGAGGGCAGGGCTCCTGCACCTGCAATAGTTGCAGGACAGGCTACACCTGCTGAAACCTCCTCCGCTACACAGCTACTAAAGGCACAGGAATCCTGTCCTCTTGCTCACTTAGCTGCTGGGGGACTGAAAGACTCGGCAGATATCCGTGTGCCTATGGCTATCGGTTCTTAGGTTTGTCCATCACTCTGCTTTGCTTGTCTGTTCAGGAAGACCCCATCCAACACCCACAGAGGCACCTCTGTCTGTCCCATGTGGACCAGAGGTGAGGCCTATTGCAGCAGCAGCAGGTAGAAGAAGCGAGTTCCGCCTTCAGTTTTTTAGCAGAGTTTTGAGTGCCTTTGGCGGCTCCTTTCCTGGCAGCTCTGACTCAGACTTTTTCTGGAACAGGCATTTGAAGAAGGCGGGGGGGGGGGACCTTCTTGCATGTCTCTTCCAGGAACTCACCCACATTTCCAGGAAACTTTGGGGTAAAAGTGTTCAAAGCAGACTGGGCATCTGGGTTCTTCCTACCAGAGTTTGCTCTCTGCCATGATGGAGAGTTTAGGCAGTCCCTCTGGTGCTGCCCCTCTCCCTTCCTCCAGAGCTCCTTTGTCTGGGACATTTTCAAGGTCATTCCCAGAAGTTTCATCTAACACCAGCTGCTAATCCCTACCAGGTTCTGCATCCCATACAGGTAGGGAACAGGTTGCAGCACAGCAGGCCCTAGCAGTCCTCCTTCACACTCCAACAGGAGAAGTTCTTCCTGGAAGCATGCTGCTTCTGCTAACAGTCCCAGAGAAACTTTATGATTGCCTGAAAAGGGATGAATAATGTTTGCCAGTACCCACTGATGTATCTATGAAAAGTAAGAGAAATGTACAGGTGTGTTTTCAGGCAATCAGAAAAGTCACCCGAAATTGTGAGAATTTACACGTGAACATTCACCAAATAAAGTATTGACCATCAACTTTTAGGCAGAACATTGACCGTTATTTCTGTGTTCATTCAGGATTTGGGAAGAAATGCTTTCCAGTGTAGCATAAAAGTAAAGATCAATATGTGACGTGTACCTAAAATGGCTTGGGACCTAAGTCCCTAACATAGCACCTTCCCCAATATCAGCCGTCTCCAACCCTATGGCAGGCACTTAAGGCTTCATTGATGGTGTCCCCTCTGGGAGATCCCTGGTTGGAATTGACTTGTGACAGGTCCTTCTCAGTGGTGCTTCCCCATTTGTGGAATGTCCTCGCTGTTGAGGTGCACCTGCCTCCCTCATGCCTGGTTTTAGGAGGAATTTACCCAAGCATATGATGGTTGAAAGACTCTGTTCATGGCAAGCCTGCCATCACCGGCAGAGGGAATGTTTTTAACTGTCCTTAGAATGTTCTAAGCAGTTTTAGAAATGCTTTTACTTACTTACTATGCTTTTACTGTTAATGTGTTGATTGCCTTGGACTTCTTTGGGAGGTAAGGCGGGATATAAAATAAAGGAACCAAGGAACGAACAAATGAATAAGTAAATGTATAGCTAAGTGATCAGCTTTATCATTTGAACTAGGCATCTACATTTTCCTCCAGGAAAACTATACTGGGGGGAGGGGCTGGGTGGGCAGGGTTCACTTGACATTTGTGGTATAATTTGCATTTGCAATTTTTTGCCAGCCTATAGAACTGTTAAAAGTATAACATGAGAAGAAATGGAAAGGGGGGGAGGGGATATTGGATTATATGAGCGCTGAGACATTACTGCTAAGTAGATTCTATCTAGTAGTGTGTAAATGTGGACTAAAACCCAGTCTCGGGGTGTGGGGTGTGGGGGGGAATCCTCTAATTAAAAAAGTTTGAAGATGGAGCATTAGGAGGCTGCTTCTTACGTGTGCGCACAAACACACACGACAAATGCATGTTTGCAAATATTATTCGGATATACATTGCTGAGAGTTGGGGTTGACTGCAGCTTCACACCACCTTTTTACGTATGGTGGCAAGCATATGTTTGCGATCATGTACTGGATGTAATGTCATGCGATTTCTGGGATGGTTTCTGTGTATCCACTAATGAAGTACCGCCATGGTTTTCCAAACAAGAACGTGTTTTTTTTCTGTAGCCCTCTAGATGTCAGCATCACACAATTCATTTCACCTAAACAAATAACAGGAAGGGGTGGAATCCATGCCTAATGTACGGTATCACCTTTGGCCAGTGCTTTTTAACCAAGGATTACATTGAAGGAGTTTGAGTTGTCTGGTTTGAGAGAGAAAGAGAAACCACCTATAATTTTCTAAGCTGTTTGTATACTCAGAACAGATTTCAGAGTAAATTCATAGAGTTATCTCCACCCCCTCCAATTGCATTGCAGTTGTAGTGTGGTAGGAACAAGTGGAACCAAACTGTGTGAAGGGATTCTTCATTGTACCATTTGCATAGCGTTGCATCGTTCTGGACTGGACCCTTCCTAAATGCATGGCGACGAGAGTCCATTTCAGGTTGCACTACTTACAGATAGTTCCATTGGGTTCCACATGTGTGCACCAACACATGCCCAGTTTTTACATATGATTGTAAAAGAGGATACTTTTTTCTGTATCCACGAAAGAAAAAGACACCATGTGCAAGATTGCCCTGAGGCAACTGGATTAGTAGCAACGGATGTGAGAAGCTTGCAACTCATGCTCCCTTGCCCCATTCCCTAGACAGAGCATATATTGTTTGCCCCAATCTTCTTTTGGAGCCTCCCTGTGGAGAGGATATTCTCACTGGAGGAAGATTTTTCCATTCTTCCTGTCTGCAAAGCCCCAAATTAGGTCAGGAGCAAAGAAGATCAAGAGCAGCAGTTTGTGGTCCGTGGAACTTTCTCCAGCCCTTTCTCCTTTGGGGCCGCGACAGTTTCCAGGCTAAGATAAGAGCGCCCACTAATACATGACTTATGCTAATGCAATAGTTTTCAGACTATCATTTGAGTGTGTGATAGATATCTACCTTTTATTTAATGTAAATGTGTTTCCCAACGTGAAACGTCTTATGTGACAGAGTCATGCCTTCCCTCAAACTACAGTGGTACCTCGGGTTACAGATGCTTCAGGTTACATACGCTTCAGGTTAAAGACTCTGCTAACCCAGAAATAGTGCTTCAGGTTAAGAACTTTGCTTCAGGATGAGAAATCGTACTCTGGCGGCGCAGCAGCAGCAGGAGGCCCCATTAGCTAAAGTGGTGCTTCAGGTTAAGAACAGTTTCAGGTTAAGTACAGACCTCTGGAACAAATTAAGTACTTAACCCGAGGTACCACTGTACTGTGTTTTGTTTGTGGGACAAAACAAGACTTCTCACTCCGCACTGCTTAGTGCCACTCTTGTTGCAGTCTGAAGAGCTCTGTAGCCTCCAGAGGTACTTCCTGTCTGGCTGTTGACCAAGGTCTATACTCCAGAGTCCCAGGACCACTGGCCAGCTCACTCCCCTACAACAGGGGTCACCAGTAGGCTCAACCCATCCATTTCTATTTCTATTTTGCATTTAATTCTAGCCTTGTACTTTGTATTCGGGTTATTTCTCCCCCCTTCCCCTCTTCTAAAGCCTATGGGACTCACATGTAGAAATTCTGGCCCTCTAGTCTCTGGTGCTTTTAAACCAACTAAATGTTATTCTGCGTCCAGAGAACACATGGTTCCCATATCAACCAAATGCAGAACTTTTCTCCACCCCATAACTGCGCCGCTAGGAGATATGCTCAACTGTTCCATTCAACTTTCCCAGAGAAGAACGGGAAAGCACCACTCGATCATATGGCAGACATCTCAAGTTCGTTCCTTTATCACAGTTCTAAATGGTGAAGTAATACTTCCCTTATATTAATAGATAAGAGTGCCAACTCATACATGACTTATGCCAGTGCAATTCAGTTGCCAGGGCAGCTACAACTGAATTGTGAGGCTCTTTTATACATCTACAAGGATGGATAAAAATCCATATATATATGGATTTTTATCCATCCTTGTATGTGTGTGTGTGTGTGTGTGTGTGTATCCATTAAGTTTGAAGATAACCCAATTTAATATTCAAGGTAATAAAAGCATATAAAATTCTATAGGCATAATCTCTTAAAACTGAATCCATTTCCATCTATCAAACATTTTGAGTTAAAGTCTGCTTTCCTGCATGAAATAACAAACCCAGAGGCAATTATATGTGAATTTTTGTGGTGAAGTATTTGAAATACACACAATAGGTAAACTGTATTGGTTATTGCGGAAATCATGACCACAATTCAATGGTCCCTGGAGTCCCAAAGGCTGCAGGATTCTTTTTTCCCTTTGTGGGCTGCTTTGCCCAGGTATGCCCCAAACTTCAGGGACATTTATCATGGAGAAATACTCCATGCATAATACCATACTGCACAATCTTACCATCCCTTGCTCCTGAGCATTTCAGTCTGCAAGCAAGCGGCCTTGCTGACTGCCCTCACATGTATGCACCAAAAGCAATCCTTTGTTTCACAACTGCTCCCTGAAGCATATATACATTTTGTAGATCAAAAGGCGTGTGCATTGCATTCATGGTGATTTTGGATTATGTTCCCGAATAGAATGAAGGCTATATTTAGTGACAAACCTCTTTCTACGTCCAAAAGAGCTGAACTGAAGCAGCGGCAAATCATGTTTTGTTGCACTGAGGGCTTTGCTCAAGCAGCTTCTTGACAATACATCTATTAACGCAGCTTGATGAGTTCAAGAAACTGAAAATGTAGGCAGTTTTATAGGAGGCTTACATTGATCTGTGTTTAAATTGGTCTATAACATGAATGTAAAACCTATAACGTGCATCCAAGGTCTTCCTTGCATTCTGTCCACCATTAACAATCTCCCTCTGCTGCAGGCCAAACAGTTTCAAAGAGGATCAGAAGTGCACTTTACTCTCCTTGTAGAAATACCTTTAAGCTTTGCATTTACGGAACAAAGGATGAAGTTATGCTCGTTGCATAAACTAGGGTGGTTGTTGTTGACTTTAGTTTAATCATTACCCGTCTTTCAATACTACTTTGGCATTTACATCTGTCTGAGGGAGATAATAAATGCTAAGTTTTTGTGCAAGAGAGAATTCCTTCTTTGCACTTAAAACACATCCTGATGTGCCACTTCAGATAACCCATTTTAAATCTCTGAAATTATTCTTTGAAGCTTTGGCAAAAAGCTTTGTGCTGGTCACAACTCTTATTCATGTCGCATCACCCAACCAATGACTCAACAGACAGCATATTTCACACACACACACACACACACACACACACACACACACACAAAATCTAATGCAAGGATTAGCCAATAGGATTTCTTCCAGTTGCTATTTGAATCCTAATTCCATCATCCCAGGGAGCACAGCCAGTGGTCAAAGATGATGGGAGTTGCAGTCGCAACATTTGGAGGGCAGCAAGTTGCCTACCCCTGTCCTAATGCATCTGCCCTTGGTTTTGGATGCCCCAAAACTGCAGCAAACATTCAGTGGCCCTTAGCACAGCCACATCTATGCCAATCCCTTTTTCTTGTGTAGTAGTTTTTTGTAGCCATCCTTGTGTGCCTCTGGGGAGATTTACAGTCTGGAAAGCCAGAACAGTAGCACACAATCCTGCACAAATGATCCCTGCAAGGTGGTTTTTCTAGGAGAGGTCATCAACACTTTGAGGGCAGTGGGCATGTTGATAAGTTGTTCCACAAAATGACTGCTGGAGGGGGTTGCAACTGGCATATCACAAAATGGCTGTTCTGGGATGTGTGTCACTACACAAAATACCGGGACATCTAAACAGCAGAAAGAGAGACAAGAGTACAAAATGGTGTGGGCATGTTCTTCTCCCATCAATGGGAGAAAAGGCATCACACCACCAACCTCCCCCATGCTCGTTCACAGGGAGAAATTCTTTACACCTCTTCTTTGTTGAGAACAGGAGGATGGGTGGGTGCCCAATCCTGGCATCCAATGAAATGTGGGCATGTTTAAGGGGGTGTATTCAATGTAGGATAGGTTGAGTCAGTGCAAACAGAAACTGAGCAGCAAGAGCAAACAGCCTTGGAGTTTGCTTATGGTTCAAGACGTTTATATTTACAACCACACAAATGTAATTTGGGTGGTGTAGTTGCTAGTTGTACACTGCTTTGTGTGGGCTGTGCTCTAAAAGGAAGAATATTATACTTTGAATAAATGTAGACATAAATAAAAGGGAAAGGGGAAATATTTCACATTTGGAAAGCTAAAAAAAAAGAGGAGAGATTCACTCCTCACAAACATTGGTTTTGCTTCACAGAATAAATCAAAGACACCAGCTGGAAATCTGAAAATAACACCAAGGATCTTTTTTAAAAATTGTTTATCAATAGCAGCTTATTTTAGACTGCTTTGCGAAAATAATTTCACACACAAGATACCTTTTTGCAAACTCATGAAATCAACTGGGTGCTACTTTTTCTCTGCTCTCCTAAGAAAGCTTTTGCCAGTTTAAAACACTCTTCTTCCTGGGGCTTGTTTTAGAAAGTGATGTACTCTTAAATAAATATACTCCTGCAATCCTAGACAAGTCTACTCAGAAGCAGCTCCCACTGATTTCAATGGGGCCAATTTCTGACAAGTGGCTATGGGTTTGCAGCCGAACAACACAATCCTACTCATGTTTACTCAAAAGCAAACCCCTCCGTTTAATGGCACTTGCTCCTAATAAGTATTTTCTGTTAGCACGAGATACCAAATTACAATGTCTACAAAACACACAGGAGAGGCCACAACCGTTTCTGTGAGGTCACATTTAGAGACGACACAGCCTTTTAAGGGACAGATGAGAGATGCCAACAGAATGTGACAAACACACAGAAGCCATACTCTTCTTCATATGTAGGTTTAATATGACAATTTAAGCATTAAATATAAAAGTTATTTTTATTTTTAAACACAGTACACCTGAGACACATTACACAGAATTCCATCTGTCATATTATACAACAGAAGAGATGGGAATCTTTGTCTGACATTATTCAGTGCCATACCTTAATGCACAAAAGAAACAGGCTTTGGGGAAACAGAGGCCAGGGAGAAATGGATACTTGGATGGGCTGCTATATCCTGCCTTAAAGAAGCTTCCATTCCTGGTATGAAATGTGTAGCAGGGAGATGTCACACACTCAGCTTCTTCCAATCACTCCAAGGGCCGTTAGTGAATCTTTTCCTGCTGCCTGGTATTGAAGACACAGGAGCCGGATCTAGGTTTGCCAGTTCTTGCTCTAAGTGAGTTCAATATGCCAAATAGCTGAGCAGGAAGTCAAAATCTGGCAGGTGCAGACTTGTCTGTTCAGCACCAGGACAGGAGGTGCTGCACTCACTGATCTTCCCCAAGACAAGCAACTGTCAATTAGGCACCATGCTAGGCACCTTGGAGGCTCCCGTGAGATGTCCTAAGGTGTCCTTGTTGTTTTTAAGAATTGATGTGTTCGGTAGATCTGAGCTCTATGAGCCATACATGCCTCAAGAACGCACTTGCAATGGCCCTCCAAGTCGTGCACACAGCCAACGGAGCGCATAATGGGGCAAATGCATGCTACAGTGTCTGCTGAAACTATGGCACTATGGTTTAACATTAGGCTGGCTTGCGGCACTGTACTTGCCGAACCAAAGGACCTTTCCCAAACATCTGGTTTGCTGCCTTGAACTAGCAGCCAGTAAAATAGCTGAACAGATGTGCCACAATGCTACATGAGCGTGTATAGGTGGTCCTCTACAACACACGGTTTATCAGAAAAGCACAAGACTAACATTGGCAAAAAGTGACATAGACAACGTAGAGGAGAAAGGATGGGAGCCATTTGTGCAGGACTTGTTCATGTACATTACCTTGGTTACTCAACATTTGGTTACTTGCAGCTGAATATATAATGTGCTTACATGGGAAAAAACCTCCCAACATTGTGTTTGAAGTGATGTTGGGTGAGATCAATGATCTGCTTGTGACACAACGGCTCTTTCACAGACGCAAGTCACCACCGAGTGCTGCACTCATGGAATAATGTGCATGCATGTGTCAACAGAGCTTTTAAGAAACTAAGGAGAACTGTAACTCCATACAAGGATGGCTTCTCACTTTGCTTCCAAGCAGATACCTGAACACAAAAAACATACATGTAGCAGCGGCTGTGTTTCCAAATTGTCAGTTTTCACTTTAAAACACACACAGAAACAGTAACAGGAAAAAGGAAGTCATACACGCCAGCATCTAGCTTGTCCTCTGGTACCTGCACTCAGGGGCAAAAGGCAGCTTGCATTGAGAGATGAAATCCAAATGTAAACACTGGAAATAAACATTAATTTCTTTGTCATTTGTGCCGACAGCTGGCCTGGTCAAAATTAATACTTCTCGGAATGTGTGTAGCCACTTTTGCAACATGGAGGCAAATATCATGGAGTCCTGTCAATCATCCCCATATCCTCCAGAAAAAGAACATTGGGGGAGGGACCCATGCAAAGAATGAAAATGGATAAAGAAGGTGATGGATTGAAAGAGGAGGGGCAGAACATCTTGAGCTACTAGTTGCAGCCAAGGTCAACTTGTAACATGGGTCTTCTCACTGCTTTGGCATACAGCCACGCCTAGGTTTTAGAGTCCCTCAGGTCTGCTTTAGCTTTTTGACGGTTTTTATGGATTGCAAAAGGATTTTGAGAACTGCAACAGAGAAGGGAGAGAAACGGACAACTCCCTTCTCCCAGTGTAAATTGAGGCAGCGCTTTACATGTCACAAGTGCTTTGAATAGTAACTAAGGGTGTGATCTGCAAACAGTGACATTCCACTTCCCCAATGAGAGAAAAGGTACACCGGGGAAGCTGTCACATATCCTAATCCAACACACGCCCTCTTCCAATGATCGCTTACATGTTTAGGGCTTCACCACCATGAGCAGGGTCCCACATTGCACAAGAGAAAGGTTCTCTGTTTACCCCTGGGGACCAGGGTGGGATGGGGACAAAGACAGAGTCAGCACACTTGTCCTTCTCCTGCCTTCTTCTCACATGCTGAAAGCTAAGGTCCTGCTGTTGGGGCTTCCCACAGGCATCCAATTGGCCCTTATGAGAAGAGGGTGCTGGACTAGGTAAGACACTGACCTGATGCAGCAAGCTTTTATGCTCAAAAGTAGAGTTGAACACCTGAATTAGTGAGACCCATTTTCCCTCCATCAAGTGCTAATCCCATATAGAAATTGGAAGGGGACATCTGCTTAAGATTTGATGCCAGAGATAAGGAACCTGTGGCTTTGCTGTTGGGAAGACAATTTCCAGCATCCTTGACCCCTGGCCATAGTGGCTGGGGCTAATTCCATAGGGTCATGGACTAGCCACCCCTGCCTTAGGCAAAGCTAATCCTTGCAGCAAAACTGGCTGGTCCAGAATTTGATAATTCGGTCAATTCCTTTTCTTCCAAATCATAGTGTATCCCAACTTTATGAAACATGGTGATGACTCTTGAGTCTGGCATGCTTTTAAGTGACGATAAACTCTGCTCCAACAGAGCTGCACTGATTTATGCTTTTTAAAGGATGTGGCCCACTTTATGAACACAACTATTTTTTTTTTGTCAGATGTGACTGCGCATGGAAAAAAATACCTTTTATCACAATAAATAATATCAGGTGATCACATGAGGGGGGTATATTTTTACGCAGATCAAAGCTAGTCTCAAACTATTGGAATATTTCCCATGGAGATAGATTAATTTTCCATATTAATTTTCCTGATAAGAGTACATCCTAGGAGGGGCTGGGAAACAACAGAACAGGCAGGACAAGAAAGAGATAAAAATAAATGAGAGTTTAGTGGGGGTTTTAACCACCAACTGAAAGGAATGCATTCTAATGTTCTTTTACATAAAAGAAAACCAGAAGGCTGCAATATAATGAAAATAAAACAGAAAGAACTCAAGCACCTTACAAAATTTTAATATAAAAATGAAAGCCAAACTCTGAATTAAAAATCAAATAGCATTCACCAGTGAATTTATAGAGCTGATAAAGGCATGAAAACAGGGCACCTTTTGAACTATTCTTGCATTCTAAGAATACACTCCCCCCACCCACATACCCCACATAAAACCCATTAAGGCATCTTAAATGATGTGCCTTCTGCTTATTGCAAACGCCATTATAATTAAAATTAACTAGACTCCAAAGAGCTGCTCAAGAACTTGCATGCTCCTGGTGGAATGGATAGAGCACAGTGGACTTTTAAGCTGCCATCCCCACACATCCCAGAAGAGCAGACTTGTTCTGCCCCCAACAACAAAACTGCTTTCAAAACTTCCCTGAGCTATGAGTAACAAAATAGGGCTCATATACAATACTTTATAACAAGCATCCCCAAACTCGGCCCTCCAGCTGTTTTGGGACTACAACTCCCATCATCCCTGACCACTGGTCCCGTTAGCTAGGGATGATGGGAGTTGTAATCCCAAAACAGCTGGAGGGCCGAGTTTGCCTATGCCTGCTTTATAATCATCTGTGATTTTATCATTAAAGATTCCATAGCACCTTCCTCTTTTCCTTTAGTACTTTTAGGACCAACACCTGAACTATTCTATTGCCCTGATACAGAGGATCCAAAATGCACACAAGGAACATGCCCTGATCAAAATTAAAAAGGAAGCCCTAGCAAATGGGGGGATAAGTGACATATTCGCTCCCACAACAAATATGTGAAGTCCTTTAGCCCCAGTCCAAAGCTAGTAAAGCCGTATTCAGGTCTTCGTATCCTGTGTAAACAGGTGAGGCAGACTGCAGGGATGAGTGCACTAGCTCTGATCCTGTTCTCATAGCTCCCTGTGTGTTGGAGAGTGAGAAACAGGTGGAGCAGGGACTCTCCTGTACTTTTGGGAGCTTTTTACACATTTCAGAAAGCTAGAAAGTCAAGGCTGTGGCACATGGAACTAACAGGAAGCTCCCTGTTTCATACATTTACTCTCCAAATGGTAACAGTGACTGGGCAGGGTGGGTTCATCGTTGCAGCCCTCCGTCACATGTTTACGCTTAATATGAATGCCTGAAGAGGGCTTTCGTCATGCTCAAATGCCCACTAAAATGAACGAGAGTCAAGCAAGAGACAACCAGCTTCTTCCACTGGTAAGATTATTAACTTTCTCTTGACTGTGAACTTTGTCTTGGATCTGGGACAGGCTTATGTGCACCTCATGCCAGCTTTAAATCAGAGCATCTATATTTTCCAGGGGGTGCTTGCGCTTCAAACAATAAATATTCAATTGATAAGTGGTCTTTTAAAACCCAGCTAGGCTGCAATGCTATGCACCTATTTAACTCACTTCTGAGTAGACATGCATAGGATTGTGCTGCTATTGTTTGGTCCCACACTTTTCATTTAGATGCCACACAGATTCACAGAATTGGCGATCCGTACTGCCAAGTATAGCTATTTGGGACTCTGAACTGGAAGATGCTAAACACATTAGTCCAACCCAGCACTATTATGTAAAGTGATACATTTTACAGGCAAAAATATAATGCTTCTTTCTTTAGGAAACCCTCCCCCCAATACCCTTCCACTTTTAAGGCAATAGAACTATTAATCTACTTAAGGTTCTGGCTTGTATGCTTTTGCAGGCTCTGATTATACTGTATTACATGGCACACTACAGATTTTAACCTTTGTTCTACAATTAATCTCACTGACAGCAATAGGGTTTTTAAGTAATATCAATGCTTGTAAGGTAGGGGGGAAATCTATAATTCATACAAAACATTTTTTTGGCAAATGCATGTAATGTAGCTCAAAATGGCAGACATGCCTGGTGTTCTCATCAAGAGGTAAGGTCCATTTTGTCAGCTTCTCATTTTAGAATATACTTGCCAGCTAATTCTTTTCCATCAAGTTGCAACTCAGAGCAATCTATGAAGTACATGCAAGATGGCTGTTGTTTTAAGAACTGGCTGCTGAATACCAACCAGGGGAGATGTGAGATTTGATTCGCTGCCCCCTCCAAGTAGAAAGGTAATACCAGGCCACATCTACCACAATAAGCACATTTCAGCACAAATAGCACAATTAGCACATATTCTGTTGGAGTGGTGTCTTTGCAGCTCAACGCTGCTGACTTTAGCATTTAACTGTGTTCAAGAACAGCAGGTTACACCTGCCATTAACTCTCAGCTCAGAATGCAGTAAACATCTGAAACTCTGACAATGCTCACTGTACAATCAGATTCAACACACCCACCTGTCACTTTCAGAATGGAAGTAATGTCTCAAATGTGGCATCAGATACTGTTAGGGTCAATGGTACCCAGCATCCACCACAAATATGTTTGCAAAAAGAAAAGGGAAAAAGGAAGGACACCCCCCACCCGTCATTACCATTTTACCATCACCATATACCCCATTTTTGCAGCCACTGTCTTATTTCATCTTTTCAGTGTCAAACAAAATATTAATGGTGCATATTGGTGTGCATCACAGTGATCCACTACGGAAGCTGTTGTGTGCTGGACATCAAGAATTTCATTCACCCAGACAATGTGCTTGCTGAATCCTCAAGGAACTTGTTCTAAGGCTCCGACTCCTGTTGTTGTTGTTTTTTTTAAAAAAAGAACCAACAATTATATAGTTATTTCTGTCAAACACTTATTTTACCTTACAAAAATTACTCAAAAGTGACGAACCACACATAACATTAAAATAATAAAGCATCGAAATATACATTTTTTTAAAAAATGCAGCAATGACCATGACAAATAAGCATGTTAAACGAAAACTTTATCAGCAAGAGTTGAAAACAGAAAATGAGAAACACCTGCTCTGCTCATGCAGACTCCCTGTGCATTTTAGAACCCTTCAAAAGCACATGGGAAGCCTACATGAGAAAAACAGGCTCGTGCTTTGGCCCTCCAGATGTCTCTAAACTACAACTCCCATCAACCCCAGCATGCATGGCCAAGGAACAGGATGAAGGGGATTGTAGTACACGGCCACAGGCTCCCCAGCAGTGGTGTAGAGGGTCACCCACCATTTAATGGAGAATGACCGGGAATGGGATAGAAGGAGCAGGGCAATTGCAGTCATCCTCTCTGTTTCCTCTTCCATGTGATTAACAGTGGGTAGAGGAGGAAATGCATGAATAGGGCTTACATATCATAGTTTGTGTAGCTGAGCCTCAATTGCCCCTATGCCAATCCCAATTTTTTAAAAAGATAGCATGGAGGACTGATGGTCAATAGGGCCAAACAAGTTAAGAGAGCAACGGAAAGGTGCCTCATAGGAATAGGCTCTAAGCTTTATCTGCTCACTAAGAGGACGCCAAAGGAACCAGCTATGACTCCAGGTCACACACAAAGCAAACTGTGACCTGGTTTGGCAATATTCCCAGGAAATCCAGTAAGTTTGCAACACAGTAGGAGATACACGTGTTGCAATGAGGACCAATTTCTTTGATATTTTATTAGTATCAAACCCTAAACTTGAAAAGAAATTTAAAAATAGCTGAATTAAAAAATCAATTGCGCTACTTGGATTTAACTGAGTACATTGTGACTTTAAGTGTTTATAAATTATGAAAAAATAACCAATTGTGCTTATTTTAGGTTCAAGCTAAGATGTTGCCAAAAATATCCCATACCCCTTTATTCATTTTTCAAATCAAAGAACACGCCATCTATTCCAGAAAGAAAATATACATTGAAAACTACAAGTTGAATCTCATTAAGCCTCATATCATGAAATATTCACCTTTGATGCCAAATTAGGTTTCAACCCAAGAAACGTAAAGACGGTGTTGCTTTCCTTGGCTTCAAAAAATGAGTCATAATCCTAGAGAGAAGGGGGGGGGGGGAAAGGTAAGTTATTTTTAGAACTTCATCCCACTGATATTGTATCAGAGATGCAGTATAATCATGCTTACTGATATATAAAGGAGTAACTTTATTATAGTAATGGAAGGATAATTCCAGTTTACCCATCATTTCAGAATGTGTGTTCTTGCTCCTGCTTTGTAATTGATATGGAAAAAGGAGAGAGAGGGAGGGAGGCAGAGAGAATAAATTTAGTTAAATCCAGGCACCATCAAAGCAATTCAAAGGAGCATAAAGAGCTGTTTATCAGATGAACTTAATAAGATCATTGGTTCATCGAGCATACTGCCCTGAGTGGAAGCGGAGATAATGATTAATAATTCACAGTAATATAACTACATATGTTCATTGTAAGAAGCAAACAGCTCTGGCATTTCACCAAACAGCCTACACACAGTTCAGGCCTACTTCCCAGAAACAGGTTCTGCAGCTTTCTCAGCTATTGGCTTAGTTTCAAGTTTCACGTGAAAAAAGGAGTAGAGGCTGCAATTTCTGGTTAAATTGCCTAAATGTTAAATAGTTTTTTAAAAAATAATAAGAAGAAAGCAAACAACCTGACGGTTCAGTCCTATGCACGCCTACTCAAAAGTAGGCCCCACTGAGTTAAATGGGGATTACTCCCAGGCCGGCAAGTTTGTACAAGACTGCAACATAACTTGAGGCGGCACCAAAATGTATAGCTAAGAGCCACCTGTTCCTAAGGCAGGTTTCTAAACAAAAGTTCAATAAATCAATAGCAGGTTTACCTCATATCTTGCCCCCCCCCCCAAAAAAATGGGCAAGGGATAGCTGATTAATTTTTTTTCTTACAGAAATATCAATAAATTTATTCAGAGCCAGCTAGCAAACCCCTTGACTTCTTAAAGGATTAATATCACTGTCTCAATGACAATAAAGGCCAGATTCCTGGCTTTAAGGAGCAATTAGATTCTGTGGGATTACAAATGAAAGCTCTCTCTGCACTGCTTTTGGGAGTTGATATTTTGACAAACCTCTGTGTGTGTTTAAACGTCACCCTTCAGTTTTGTTTGCAACCTATTGCTTTAGCATTCTGCTAAGAGCCTTATGGTCTGAATAGGGGCTTTGTTGTTAAAAGCTTAAAGAAACAAAAGACACGTCATTCACTACTGATCATGTGAAAACTACTTGGGCTAAAAATTCCATCCTGCAGCTACTCATCAATCCTCCTTTTTCAGGAAACCCTATTTGTACCTAAGACCAGCTCACGACATGTCTAAAATTGGGCAGTAAGAGGACTGAGCATACAACTCTGGAGAAGCTGTTCCAAAATCTGGGACACTTTAACGGTGGTGCAACCTGCATTTACTTAAGAAACCCCTGTTCAGACCTTGCTTCGGCCACAACCTTGCTTTAGGATGGAGCTACTGGTATATGTTTAAAATTTGTTTTTTTTTTGTTTTTGTTTTTTTGCTGAAATAACATGAATGTGGGGTGGTGGAGAAAAGAGGTACATGCTAGAGAAAAGTCTGAAAATCCTGCACCCAACTCTTCTCACCTACAAATGTCCCAGAGGTCATTTCCCACCTTGCTTCTACTTTTGGAATGCAGCTGTATACATGCACACAGTGTTTAAAAATGACCTGGCAAGAACCATCTGGTAGGAAAAGGGTTAATTCTGTCCCACAAATTTTCTCTACTCTTGCACCATATTGCAAGGGAGCCTTCTGCATATGAAGCTTGCCCTTAAATTAACCTACTTTCAGCCTCTTCTCTGCAATAAAGGAATAACATTGATCTGCTTTACAAGATTGTTGTAAGAATTAAGGGCATAATGTATCCAAAGCTCTTATAAATGTTAAGTAGCATGTTTAGGATTACCAATCAACCCTCTCAACAGATCTCAGTCAACACTTTTGTGCATGCCTTGTTAGAATCCACACTTTTTCTATTTGGATTTTACATAAAGAAGTAAAAATATCACATTTGTAGATATACGGTATATTAAAGCAAGAGAAAGTATTAAACTGTTTGGAAAAATGGAAGCCAGTTAAGTTCATTATGTCTGCCAAATTCGAATAGTTTTTCCAGGTACTTTTTCCTAGCACTGACTTAAGCATTTTGCACATGGAACTGGTAATGTATTTGCACACATTTCTATCCCACCTTTCTTCCATCATGGAACTCAAGGTGCTGTACAAGAGGTTTCTAAGTCTCCCATTCAGGCACTGACCAGACCCAGCCCTGCTTAGCTTCTGCAAAGTGGCTGTATCATGTGCTCTCAGACCATCTCCTGAAGGAAATGAGATTAAGTGAAATATGCCCACCAAATGAGATGTACCACCTGCAGCACAAATGGAAAGGGCATGCAAGTTATTTTGCTAATTACATTAAAAGCATGCAAATTAGTTTGAGAATGTGTTTAGCTTCTCCCCGGGAGCTCAAGAAGTATTCACTGCAGTAGCATTATACAATTTGCCAAGGAAATGCAACCTGCACACATAATGACCAAACAGCTGTGCCACTCTACTTGCAAGACACAGCATATGAACAGGGGGTAATATGGTAGGAAACTCTGGCTAAGTTTGATGAGCTTTGGCTCAGGCTGGCATCTGAATTCCAAAAGGCAACAGAGGCAAAATTCACTGGAGTCCAGCCAACAAGAAGCAATTTGTGTTCCACACATCTAAAAGGAAAGCAAGATATTCTGCTGTAAACTTCCCTGAAGAAAAAGGCCTCACATAGTTTAATATATTCATATTCTTTGGGGATTGTACTGTCAATTTATAGGATCTACAGTAATCAAGCGCATTCACTTAACTGTTGAAAATCTTCAGGCAAGTGACTAGTTAACAGGATCAACAGCAGAACGCTGCAGTGGAACCTTAGAACTCATGGTAGGTCAAGCACCTCAATGAACTTGCTCCAGGCCCTCCCTGCAAGTGTTTCTTCTTTGGCTGGAATGTGTCCTTCGACTGTGATAATTTACCTCACTTATTTGGCTGGAGGATGGAGATACGCATGTTTGTGTAGAAACCTCTGACTTGTTCATGGCATTGCAACATCCACTGCTCTGGCCACCACTAGCATGCTCCTGGAAGGTGGCCCATGAAGGCATATGGCTCATGGACTGAAAAATATTTTTGATGCTGCTGTTGGAAGATTCCAACCACTTCATTCCATCAGCACTGTTGCCAGGGGCTGGGTGGGGGGTTGCAGCGGGGGTAACATATCCTCAACAGGGCCCCTCCTTCAAGTGAATGTTAAGTGAACTTCTAATACCTCCAATAAGATATTCCTACACAAAAGCTGGTCTTAACAAGTATCCAACATGCACACACCACCACTATCTCTTACATGAAAGGAAACCATTTTGTAAAGAAGGTTGATTTCTCTTTATTCTATCCAAGCAAGCATCACATTACACACAAAATAATGTGATGAAGGGATCCCCAACAGGCAAGGGTGCTTGTTTGCTTTTTAATTAATGATGCCCCAATGGTTTTGATTCTAAAAACTGACACCAACGGCCTTGGGAAGAAACTCGAGTGTTTTGCAAGCATTCTTTTTGAGTATTCACAAAAACTCTCAAAGGTTTTTGTAAGTATTTGTTGGGAATATGCAAAATCCTGATTTGTTTTTTATGTAAATAGGGGGGATGAGAATGAGACTATTCCAGTGTCAAGGATTTGCCCCATGTTGGGCAAAAGATTCCTGCATTGCATGGGGTGGTTCTTTCCGACTCTATGATTCTATGAAGAGATTCATGTCCTAAGAACTGTCCTCATTCTGTTCTCAACCCTACCTGCCTACAACTCCAATAAGTAGGATGGTGGGGTTTGGCAAGTAAGATAACTGTCTTTGATGGACCCAAATTCTACAAGCCCCAGCACACAGGGATCCCACCAACGCATAACGAATGGGCCAAACACCTTTAGGCAGACCCATGCAGGTGTTGTCCAGCTTCGTTTTGAGCTATACACAAAGTTTGTCTGAAATTGATATGTGGAAGCCAAGATCCCAAAATATCAGGATGGAAAAGTTGTACTTAGATCCTGTTATCACTGCACAGCATCAAAACAAGAAGGCTTCCTTTTAATTAAAATGATTGCACAAAGGGGAGATTCCATCAAATCCCAGGATTTAGCTGAGGAAGCATTTAGCTGTCCTGATATGGCAAAGTGGATGAGAGACTGAGCTACAAAAATCAGAAACTCTCTGGCTTTCAATCTTACTTCTGCCATGAACTCACTGGTTTGCCTTAGGCAAACTGCTTTCAGCCTCAGTTCCCTTGCCCATCTTCTCTGTCCCCCCTTTGCAATTTGAGAGTTGGACCTACTGACTTACCTACCATAAGTGGTGGGGGAACCTGTGGTCCTCCAGGTGTTACTAGACTCCAGCTCCCATCAGCTGCACCCAGCATGGCCAAGGATGATGGGAGTTGTATTGCAGCCCAGCAGTATCTGGCAGGCCATAGGTCCATATGCAAGAACTACCACAGGAACATCCATGAATGAGCATTCAGGTATAACAGCATCCCTACTGAAGCAACAGTTCCTTCCTTGGCAGTTTCAAGAGCAGAATTCTGGTCCTCACCTAATAGAGAAACCCAGCTTATTGTGCTGAGTGTTTTCATTTTCACATCACATTTACACACATTTGCGGGTGACTTGAGAGTACACCTGCTGTCTTTAAAATGTCACCCAGGAAGCATCCCTGATAAATGAAGTATAGTTTTGCATCTCCTTGCATGAACTAAATTACCAGAAGAGACAGATCATTAAGCCACTTTGAAAGGATTTATCAATCATGCCTTGCAGATTTTGTGTGTGTGCAGGAACTGCATAAATACATAGAACAGTGACAAGCTTTAAAAGGTAAAACTATCACCTTTGAGCTCAGTGTTCAAAGCATGCATCAGAGCATGATTTTATGTCTCTCTCTTTTAATCACGCACACACTGTAATTATGTAATTTGTTTTTAATGTTGTATTTTAAATTGTTGTGACCCTCCCTGGCGCCCTAGGATGAAAAGCAGGTGATAAATCAAAATTGATACTGATGATGATGCACAGGGAGAAATGAAGAGGCAAAATGATGAACACAGGGTGTTCTTTTTTACTCTTATATCTGCAGAAAAAATCTTCAGCAAAAACCCATCTTCAGGGTCCTTGCTCAACCATGAGAAAATATGCAAAGAGGTTTGCTTCACCCTTCTCCACAGCATCTGAAAACATACAGAAAGGCAAAGAAAGCTCCCATAGTTGCAGAAATGGATAACAGCTTGTCAAGCACAGACTGCACTGAATATAAAACAAGAAAGGGCAGAGCTTGGCTGCTTTCCAAGGATGGTCAGAACCACCAATAATACTTTGTAAATCAGATTTAGATCACTCATGACCCCACCATCACAAGACTGAAGCTCCCGTTTTCAATTATCAATTTTCAGAGCTCAGGTGCTCATTACACTTAATTGCAAAGACAGCACAATCAAGCAACTAGAACGAGATTAAAGCAGATGCTGGGAACTCAGATATATTAACAGAATCGTCCCATTATGTTGGCATTAAATAATAGTGCAAGGGTATTTCCAGATGTTGGCTCAGTCCAAGGATGGTGGGTGTTTAGGCATGCCCCACAAGCCTGGGGTCAACTCTGCTGATCAATCATAATCCAATGGGGACACAGCAATTACTGCACAAACACTAGTAAGATTAGCTCCAACCCCCAATAACAACAACAACGAACCCAGCTAACACACACACACACACATGAATGGTTTTGGTCGTGCTTTGAAGGTTAGGCCTTAAGATCTTTTCAATAATCCTGTCCTTCCCCAACCGCACCCCAAAACACACACACACACAGAGAGAGAGAGAGAGAGAGAGAGAGAGTGAGAGTCATAATGAGTGATTTGTGCACTTTTTTGCATTTGAGTGCTGGATCTCCTTGAGTCCACAATCCTTTCATCTAAGGATGAACTGCAGGGTCAGATGAGTCTTCTGTTCAAATACACATCCCATAGCCCAGTTACTGCCAAGTCCTTGTGAGCGGGATAATGAAGTCATTATCAGCAAAGAGGTTACATGTGTGTGATCTTACAAGGTAAGTGTTAAAACATTTGCAGAATGAAACCACTTCAGGACCACAATTTTGTCAGTTGGCATTTCTTAGTGCAGAAAGTATTGATCTGATGTGTAGAGATCTTTCCTATTCTATTTTATTCAAGAGGGTTCTGGAAGTTTTTACTCTGCTAACTATACACTGGAATCTGCTCTGGATCAATACTGAGTAGAATTTCACTGACAAATTTTGTATGAAAAAGCCTTCAAAAAGAACTTGCTTAGGAATTAAAACTAGCATGTCGCCAATAAGCCAGGCATAGGCGAACTCGGCCCTCCAGATGTTTTGGGACTACAATTCCCATCATCCCTGACCACTGGTCCTGTTAGCTAGGGATCATGGGAGTTGTAGTCCCAAAACATCTGGAAGGCCGAGTTTGCCTTTGCCTACAATAAGCAATAGGCTAGAAAGTAACCCAAACCTTTTGGATACAGAAGAAAAACAACCCTGGTACTAGAAATAACAATTTTAATATTCTTTTTAATGACTTTTTAATGATGATACTGAATAATGGAATGAGTCAATAATCTGCCCTAGAAATTTCCCAAAGCAGCATGCGCGTGGCTCCAAGACAAAGACGATCAAGCATTTAGGATCCAAATACAAAATTGTTAGTGTAGGAAATACCAAAAAACAGATCAAAAGTTGAGCATTAACCCTGACCATTCTGCATAGGGTATTCCTCATTGCCATGCTATCTACCAATGCAGGATGGGAACAACAACAAAGTACCACTATGGTCGTTCTCTCGATTTTTGAGTTGTCAGGAAAAACCAGTGGTGCTTATGCAGTTCACAAAGATGAGGATGGCCAAAGCTAACACAGGTGAGAAAGATAGAAGCTTCAAAAGTTACTTACTCCACAGTACTGATCATCATTGAAAATCTGGGGTGGGAGCGGGTTGCCTTGTGCAGGCTGTTTGTCTTGAGGAATGTTTTTATACATCCATCGCCTTTGCTCCTCCGACATGGTGATATCCACCTCTTCAAAGTTGATCTTGTTGGCTTCCAGAAATCGTACAATGTCTTGCTGCCTCTTCTTTATCTGGGAAGGGGGGGGGCAGGGGGAACAAAAGAAAATCAGGATGCAACTTAATTGTTTGCTAAGACACTATGCAAACCAAGTTAGTGGGATAAAGTTACTTTGAAGACATGCAGTACAATTGATTTCTAGCAACAGGGCTTTTAAGTGTGATGGATTTCCTGCATCCCCCCCCCCCCAATCACAACCCCATGATGGTAGAACTGGGAGACAAAAAATGTTCTTGTCGATGCAGGTCTCTTAAGTGCAACTATTGAATCCAAGGATGCAGCTTTTCATTCCTATGGCCAATTTTAAATTCTATTTTCCCCCACAGGTTTTTTATTCTCTGAATCAATGGGCAGGTTTAGATACAAGCAGAAAAGTCTCCCTGATACATCCAAATTCAAAGGAGCTGACCTAAGCCATGTGACAACAAGGGAAGCACTGAAGGCACTGAACAGGACTAACCCATCAGCCTGGTGCCTTGAAGACACCTTCATCATGCCTTGAAAATACTTTGGACTACAGCGCCCATTAGCGCCAGCTTAGCTAACCTACCTGAACAATGAGTAGATCACCATACACTTCCACTTGATGTAGCTAGGGGTGAAGAGAGGCAGACAAGATGGAGCCACACTCAGACTCAATATATGAACGAATGGTATTTGGTATTTAGTTCAGTATACTGTCAGCACTCGGGACTCTCTGTCTGCAACCTCATTACATAAGGCAGGCAGACGTGGTTGACGCAGCCATGGGTGTCTTATTAACTGGCTGTGCCTGCTTTCTAATTTTTTGTTTCTGTTGGTTCCCTCAGGGAATAAATCACTAGAGCATAGTAAGCTGTTCACCTTATCCTGTCTAAATGCCAGATAACGCAACCAGCATCTTGCCTGGGCCTTAATATGCTTTGATAAAAGAGAAGAGTACAGCTTCCGTCACTGCCGAACTGAAGGAAGCAACACAAGGCATCTTTGCTATCTGAATATGGATTCATGATGCGTGATCTTCAGCCTCTGCCTCTCAGTTTGGCCTTCCTTGCAGGGTTGTGATGAGGAGAAAGACAGAAATCCCCAAGCCTGCCACCTCTAAACTGACTTGAGAGGATTACAACTGTTATGATAAAAAAGAGTATCTCCCTGAGAAAAGGCAAAGGGGTAAACACTAAACAAATCCAGAGTTGAATCGCTAAGATGATTGGATGGCACCTTGTACGCCTCCTTCCGGCAACTCCAGCAGCCAAGCTGGTGCCTTCCTTTGGACCACAGCAGAAAGGCTAAGAGTGGGTCTTGTTATCTGGGCAGCCCGGGACCTTGCACCCCATGCAACCTTGCGTGCTGCTAAAGCAGCCATTTGACTTCACCCCCAGATGCACACTCCATTGTCTCTTGAGAGAGATGGATGCCAACAATGTGTTTGATATATAAGAGCTTTCTTCATTGCTAAACTGATTGAAATTAGATATTTTTTTTTGAAGATGTCCAATTTTCATATTTGCATTGAAGCCCCTCACTGGAAACTGAAGAATGTTTCCAATGGGCTATGCCTGAATATCTTACTATTCTGTGAACCTATAGAATTCCTGGACGCAATAGGTTGCACAAAATTCACTCCAAAGCAATTTTATTCTGGATTACTCTTAAAGCGCAGGGTGGGTTAAGTGGCCTTGTCATCGCTTTCTAGCTTTCTAGGGTTACATGAAGCTACCAATTTGCCTCTGTTGACACCTCAACAGAAAAGGGCAGGGTCTCTTGTTTCCTTACAAATAATTAAACTTGAATTCAAGGGAAAGGGTTGATGTTATGGAGCGAAATTAGGCAACAGTCAATAAAAACCGTTTCTCCAGCAGGCCATTGACTCAGCTAAGACATATGCTGGGATCATCTGAGCAATACTCTGTTAAGAAGCCCCGCTGGGGGCCTGAGAAAGGCGAAAATCAGTGATTCGGTGGCTATTTGCCATGGCAACCGCATCATTATGTACATCACAGGAGAGCTGCTGGCTTCTTCAGGCAGATGTTCAATTAACTTCTAATGTGCCACACATTTGGGGCGTGGGGAGATGAGAGAATGTTATCATGCAATATGCTCTCCAGTTTTTAAACATAAAAAAAACCCCAGCAGTGGGAGGTTAATTTTTGCAAAGATCTGTCTAGTCCTTATAACACGGTGCAATCCTTTTGCCTCTTAAAAAAAATATAGCATTGAGGCTCTCTTAATGCCTGTTATGCGCCTTTTACATCTTTGCTGTTGCTGTTGCTGGCTGTTGTAAGTGGGAAATGTATTTAGTAATGGCAATTCATGAAGGACATGTCTGTATGCACATACATTGTTAATGACTGTTCAGAAGACAGAAAATGGAGATTTACAGATGGGTTGTTCACAGCAAGTAATCCATAGAGCACAATCTGGTGAGTGTTTTTCACTCGTATCTCCAGTCTGAAAAATGGCAAAGATAGAAGCACAATATAGTGCGCTACAATAAATGGCAACATATACCAGTATTTGCTTACTCAGATGTAAATTGCATTTAGTTCCATGAGCATAACAATGCAGCCTAGGAGTTATTGTAATGTTATACATATACATTATATTGTTCACATCTAGAATCACTGGTATGAGTTTGTGTTTTGCTTGCAAGATAACAGGCGCATTAGTCCTCCTCAAAAATACAGCAGAAATTCCTCAATTTCAAAAAATGCAGGTTCACCAGATGACATCCAGAATGTTGAGTATACTCAACATTAATTCCTTTAACCTAACATTCTGTTTTGTGAAAATTACATTTTTCTATGCTCAAACATGTAATCTTAGCAAAAAAAAAAAGGTCTACAGACCATGGATTTGCTTGACTAGAAGACAACTCTTATTAAATGTAATTATGTTAACAAGTGGGGGGGGGAGATTATATTGTATTACATGTATGCAGTTAATTATATATAATTAAATGCATACACAATAATAATACACATACTCATACAATCCCTTTTTTCACTTGTTAGCACAATTATATTTAATAAGTGTTATCCTGTAGTCCAGTATTTCCTAAAATAGTGGGTTACCACACTACTTCATAAAATCATAGAACTGTAGAATTGTGGAGTTATTGAGACAGTGACACATAATAGCCACTTTTAATATCATTTTAACTATCAACTACAATCTTTGCCTGGGTTGTTTGCAAAATGTTCTAATTGCTGGAAGGGGAAAAGTTCATTGACAGACTGTTGTGAAGAAGTACAACTTCTGCGAAGGAAACTTTGGCTAGGAAGCAAAACCTCACAGGAGATACACTACTGCATTTACAACAATGACATGTGTTTTTCACTGTGCATCGTGTTACACATATTATATACATCTATCTACCAGGAACAGATTGTCAATCTCAGCACCAGGAGGAGAGATGTAGTCAAGAACCAGCAATGCTGACCAAGTAAAAGAGAGGATTAGGATAGGAACGTAAGGGAGTTCAGGGTTGCTTCAGAAACTACAAGCATATGCTGTGTATACATCATCGTATTTTAATAAAGGTGGCTATGCAAGTCTACTCCACTACCTGTAGACACAGGGAAGTGAAAAAAGCTACATTTTCCTGCTAGTGTGGGTAGTGTGTATACACCCCATGAAAGGAGTGTGTTTTGTTGTTTCAAATTTGATGGCGTATACTGTACTCTCAATCCAGGATGCATGGAAGACTGAGAGATACCCTAGAGGAAGCGTAGCTGAAATAAAGGGAAGACATAGGCCATGGGGATGAAATATAGAGAACATATAGCAGGGAGATGAGGAAAATAATCTGCTGTTTATATGCAGTGGCAGGAAAGGGCCTCAGGACAAATGAGTCTAAAGAGACGAGAAATAATTATTATTATTATTATTATTATTATTATTATTTTATTTATACCCCACTCATCTGGTGGATTAGTGGGAAAGATGGGCTAGGGGAAACTCTTGTGCAGGACTATGTTCTTGGCAGGATGGGAACAGAGAGGCACAACAGCTCTGATGACTGGTCAACTTTGGCAGAAGGTATCAAGGAGGCATGAAAGTCAATGGGACCATGAGACACTAGACTACATATCCTGTGTCAAACTAGCAAGCCAAATACTTGCAGGTCAGCTGGAAGAAGAAGAAGAAGAAGAAGAGTTTGGATTTGATATCCCGCTTTATCACTACCCTAAGGAGTCTCAAACCGGCTAACATTCTCCTTTCCCTTGCTCCCCCACAGCAAACACTCTGTGAGGTGAGTGGGGCTGAGAGACTTCAAAGAAGTGTGACTGGCCCAAGGTCACCCAGCAGCTGCATGTGGAAGAGTGGAGGAGCGGAGACGCGAACGCGGTTCACCAGATTACGAGACTACCGCTCTTAACCACTACACCATACTGCTCTTAACCACTACACCACACTGTCTCTCACTGCTCCACACTGGCAAGTGCCTAGTTAATCCACATTAACATTCATATACAAGTAATTAATATACAGAGTGCACTTTTTGTTCCAGTGCCTTTAAAGTGACCAAAAGAATAAAACTGAAGTGCACCATTCCAAACTTCTAATATAGGAAAGGGGGGGGGGGGAGATTTGCACTTGCTAATTGCTATACACACACACACACACACACACACATTTTGAATGTAAATGGGGAAAGCTCAGCTCGGTGAATGCATTAATGCCAATGGACAAAGCAAAATGCAGTAACCTCTGAAATATGTTATTTGTCAGCTGGTTCACAAGCAGAGCTTACACTCCCCCTTTCAACAGAGACAATTAGCTCATCAACTGGTAGGGAACACAGGACTAGCATTTCTGCACGTCGGAGCAAATTTATTCAGCAGCTTAGCCCGAAAGCAGAATCAGCAGATAGATAACAAGAGTCGGCTAAACAAATGTCAATACTGTATTAAGCAGTTTAGAAGTAGGCACAAAAAATGTGCAGTCGCCAGACAGGTGTCAACAAGTTAAGATGGAAAACTTCCAGCCGTACATTCCCAAGAAGGGTTGCTTTATTTCCTTCACACTTCCAAAGAAGTAATGAGCAAGGACTTATAACTCCAGCAAAACTAATTTTATTTGGTGAAAGAACAGGCACCTACAATTCTAGAACTTCAAATGTGTATTCTACCAGCATGGAAATGAAGGGACGCTTTATTTGATTCCATTTAAGGGCTTGTCCACACTTCTGTTTGTCCTGTGTCTAGAAAGCATGGATCTGAGAGGTTTCCCTCCATAAAATACCTTAAAGCGATTTCATGGTAAAAAAACAAAAAACTTTGGCATTTGAAAATGATTCTATATGAATAAAAAAATTCAAATCCAGTACAGCAGATGCAAACTAGGATAAAGATTTCTATTTAAGAGGCTTGATGGAAAAGGAAGGTCTTCAATAGATGCCAAAAGAGCAATAGAGATGGGGCCTGTCTGATATATAACAGGATGAAGTTCCAAAGGGTACGTGTCACACTTAAGGCCCAATTCCTGTACAGTGCAGAACCGAAATGCTTTATGTAGGAGACCCTCTTCAACAGAATGCCAAGATCAGTAGAGTATGAGGCCATCTTTTAGGCAGAAGATGTTAGGATATTTCCATTCCACCTTAAAAGGGAGCAGGCTTTCTGAGTCACACAGCCTGCGTATTTCCTGTTTCACAGGATGTTTCTGTTGTGTCTTTGTTTTCGCTCTCTGTGTGTCAGAGACACTGAAGCAGGCAGTCATGTTTTTCTTTGTTCTGATCAACGCTGAATAAAACTTGTAAATAATGCTCTCCTGCCTGCAACTTTTGCTGTGCATTATCTGCTGATAGAGCGTGCATTGGCTCTAGAATGTGGCAGGCTATTTCTAGAGCTCATGTCGCTAATTGCTGATACTGCGTGCCTACGGGAGATCGACGGACGTCCAGAGGCGGCTTGGGGGCCATGATGGACTGTGTTTCCCTGTCAGTATCCCAACAGAAGATGCCTTCTCCAACTGCATTCATGTCTCACCATCAGAAGCCAGACAAAGCATTCCAATTGTCTGACATTGCCATTGCACTGAATGTTTTCTTTTTCAAACCCACAGAAAATGATCAAATTCAGATATTGTTTTTCAACAATGAAAGGCAATAACGGGGGGGGGGGGGTTACAGAAGCAGCACACTTGATCCCAAAAAGCTTGTGTGGTGAAGTGGGTTGTACCTCTCCAAGCCAGATAGATGCTTGGCACTGCAATTTCTGACAGCGCAAATTGCCAAGAAGGAGATTCAGTTACCCTCCTTTCCCTCATCTTCCAAATAAGTGCTGCCAGAAATGAAATCACTCACCACATGATTAGTGAGGCACACTTGGAAATAAGAGAAACCTATTTTCTGTGGTAGCGGGGTAGGGAGAAGAAGTGGAAGAGAGGTTCTCAGAGGGGATGCATTTCATGTGCAGAAACAGCTTTTCATTGTTGCCGGCTTTGAGGAAAGGTCTGCATTTGATGCAATAAAAGATGAACCACTGCTGGACAAAATCAAGTCCAACATTTCGTCAGCGTTATCAATGCCCATCCCATCTTAAAAGTTTGTTGCTCCATTGATTTTCTAATACAAAAAGCCACAGAAACAGATTAGCTACAATATATAATAATAATAATAATAATAATAAAAGAATTTTAAGCTGCAATCCTAAACACACACTTATTTGAGAGTGTGAGGCTTGCACTCAGTGAATACAAGATCCATTGGGTCCTATTTCCAAGTAGCAAGTTCCAGAGATGTAGCTACATTGGTATTTTGTAAGTGGAAGGATCCCTTGAAGCAAACACATGGAATTTGCTGCAATCATCCAGATTATGTGGGTCTCCAAATCCCATCTGCCCCATGTTCAGGGTGGGTGGGAACTGTTCTTCAACAACATCTGGAGGGTCCTGGGTTCCTTATCCCACCTCAAAGGCTGACACATTGGTTATGGCATATAAGTGTGCGTACTGGAGTGTATTTCATCAGATGCATGAAGGCTTATACTAAAATAAATTGAGATGCTACAATATATTTTTTTGTTGGTTTTCCTAACAAGTAAACATTGATTCGATTGCTAATTTTCAGTACTCTCTCTCACACACACAGCACTTCCTTGTGTACAAATTTCTGCAAAGGCATCCCATGCGTTTCAAAAGAATGGACAGAGCCACACAAACAAGCAGCAGAGGCACATAACAGTAGCAAGTGCCAAAGCATGTCTGGGCTTGGTTGGGGTTTCAAAACACATAAGGAGCCAATTTGAATACAGCAGGCACCCTACTGCAAAAGTTTAGCCCCCAACACATAATGCAGAGGGCTCAAGGAAGTGTATGGAGAGCATCCAGGAAACAGTGAGTTCACCCTTGCTCTTCCCCTTAGAATATACCGTAATTGAGGTTGGGAGGGATTAAATAAGGCTTGAGCCTCAGCAATGACATAGCCAAAGTGACTGGCAAATGGTGACTGTAGGGCATCATGGCAGCTTTCACTTAGACCTCACCATCCAATCTAGCCACACATGCTCATTCACATTATAATTACTGGTGCCTCTTGGGATCACCTTGCTATGCGCCTAAACCCCTCCGCTTCTCCTGGTCCAACAGCTGGAGATACAACCGTAACAGGAGTAGGTGGAAAGAAGAGGGGAGAGTGCCAGAAGGGCAATGACTTTCTGGGGTTGCTCCCCTCACCATCCTGTACAAGGACCATCAACAAGCACAGGATCTTCAGAAAGCAAGGGAAGAACCCTCTGTCCCTGGATGCTAATACTTGAGGTACATTACAATGGGAAGGGTGGTAGGACCCTATCTGCTGACCATTACAGGAACAGAGACACAGCTGGAATTGTTACAGCCTTTATTAAACACCATCAGTGGTGGTGAATTGGGCAGCAGTGGCAATGGCTGGAGTGGAAGGCCTGGCCCTTGAGCAAAGCCTGCGAGGAGGAACCAAGTATTTGCATATGACAAAGGAAGTGGTAGATGGGTGCAGCAGTTATCCACTAAAACAGTGGTTTCCTCTCTTCCCTTGTTTACCCATGTGGGGTACTCTCTCCTGGGAACTCACTTTGTTGGAACAGAGTGGAGGCTGATCCTCTCGTGGCAGAGTACCTATCAGGGTTCTAGTAGGGGAAGCGTTAGCAATGTGCACAGAAAAGCCCCCTTGTTAGGTAATGTGCTCCTTTCTCCATAGTTCCCCTCCCCAAAAACCAGGACATTCCTTTGTGAGCTCTAGGTATGTGTGACTTGGAGCCAGAGATATATGGCCCCGGGATGCACTGCACCTTCTTATCTGATGTGTTATCTCCCTATGCAGGGTTCATATACAATTGGTGGTGTGATGCAACTGGGTGTTGAACAACACCTTATCTTATGCTATGTCATGCCACTATGGCAAGATTTTGTTTTGTTTCTCCCGCTCCCACTGAAGCCAATGGGAAGAAATTCCTGGTGTAAAAAGCTGGCAGCCAATGGGGGTAAAGTCGTGATCCTCCCCCATGATTCCACCCTGTTTTTGCCAGCCCTGTCAGCACCTCTTCACCAGCAGAATTGCACTGCTAATATATCATGGGAGTTCCACCTGCATATCTCAAGTTCTGCTGGAAAAACAAGGTTAGCACTTCTTGTACTCCAAGGTGCGCTAAGCAACCCATCTCTTACAGTACCCTAGCTTTTACGCCATACATAACAGGGAGGCCTCCAGTCTGCAGGCCTAAATAGGCCCATGAGGCCAGTTCAGCCAAGCCATGCCTACTTGCCCACACCTGTCTTGTTATGATGCCCAATGGTAAGGCCAGGGTTTGGCTGACAGTGTGTTTGTAGGCACCTGTAAAGCCATTTTCTAAGTGCAGAGGGAGAGAATATTTTGAGGAGTTTTCCTTAAGAGCCCTACAGCAAAAAAAAAAGGTCACTTGACATAATTGTGACATCAAGTGGTTGACAGGTGGGCAGCTCTACCCACCTGTCAAACTTGGCCTGTGGGAGGTAGAGGAGATAACAATCTGGTCCACTGGGCTATAAAAGATTCCCTACCTCTGTCATACACAGAAAGCATCTGCACCCTTTAAAAAAAAAAATGTGACAAAACCGAAATATGTTGGTGTTGCATTACTACAATATAAGCTAGCTGCTAATAACTGACAGTAATAATAGGAGGAAGGCTTCTATTATGAGTGTTCAATGACTGTACATTGTACAAGTGCCGAAAAGAATCTATGTTTACACAGCAGGCTCCTGACGTGGATAAATAATTGTTATTGGCCATTAGTACTTAGCCACTGAGCACTGCATATGCATCATGCTAAGCTGTATTAGGAGGTTCCACTTTCATTGTGCCAATGAAATGAACACAGATATTATACAGCTAAAAGTCTTCCAGCAGAAATGCACGGTCTACAGATGCAGTGTGTATATGTTTGTACAGAATGCAAAGTTCAGTACCAGCATTACTGAAGCACAATTCATTGCCATCACAGAGAAGCTCTCCAATAAGTCTGCTCAAGAACATATGTGGATCAATAACTACAATCAGATTACCTTTTCAGATACCAGAATTAGCAGAATTACAGAAATCTGAATTACCAGTCCTAATAGATAAATGGATTACAAGATGAAATGGATACGCAGTTGTCTCTGGTTATATGAAAAAGCAATTACACCAAGGCAAAGATATAGGACATTTGAACCACTAACACAAAGCCAGAAGAAATATTGATTTGATTTTAGTACTACTACATGACTGTGACAATTTATTTAATTTTTCAATGTGACATAGTTTGCTTGGCCCTAGGACCTTTAAATTATCAAACTAATACCAAACTGGTGCTGTTGCAAGAATGCAGACTAAGATATACAAGCTAAGTTTACTTATTTATTAAATTTGTTAGTTGCTTTCTCTTGCTCAGGGCAACCAAAAACAACTTACAAGCAAATAAACAAGCAAACAATAAACCCCACATAGATACATTAAAACTAAAAGGAAAGAGAAACACATTAAAAAATCTTACCCCACCCACTTCTAAAAAGCTATATGTAGTTAAATGCCAAAGGCCAGGCTATAGAGGAAAACTTTTGCCTGGCACCTAAATGAAGGCACCAGACAAACTTCCCTGGGGAGAGCATTCCACAAATGAAGAGCTACTGCAGAAAAGACCCGTTCTCATATTGCCATCCTCTGGACCTTCTGTGAAGAAGGCACATGAAGGAAGGTTTAAGATGATGGTCTCAGGGCCTGGGTCAGTTCATATGGGGAGAGGTGGTTCTTAAGGTATTGCAGTCCAGAGCCTAAGTCCAACAATGAGTCCTGCAGCACCTTAGACACTAAAGCTTCAACCCAAACCTCTTTTGCACTGGGCTGGGGTGAATCACTTGACTGGCATAGATGCACACCAAATGGGCTAGCAGAAATACTGCCGGCAAGATCCTCACTGTTTGTAATCCGTGGAAAGCTTCAAAATGGGGCATTTCAGAGAGTGGTTGTACTATCCTGGAATCTGCTGGATCCCTGAAGCCCAACTGCTGTGCCAGCTCCAGGATAGCAAGGCCATTTACCTACCCTGCCTTTCACCTCTGCTAGCATGAGTGATGGGGCTGTGGATGAAGCGGTGGCTCCATCATGCCCTGTGGCTGCCCAGCCAACCAGGGACTGGATTTTCCTGACTGGAGTTAGTATTGCAGCCTTGCATTCTCTTACCTGATGTTAAGTCTCACTGAATTCATTAGGTCTTACTAGTAGGTAAACATGGTTAGAATTATACAGTTAGTCTTTAAGGTGCCACAAGACACTTTGAATTTTTTTTGCTGCTAACACAGAAACCTGAAAGCTTTTCTTGAGCATTTAGGACTATTTTAAGATGGTGTGCAGAATAGGTTCCCACAGGTCATGGGCTAGGGAACTATGAACAAGGGCTGAAAGCTTGGCTCAGTATGTAGTTCATTCAGCTTAAGTAGTTCATAAGCATATTTACTGAGAAAGTCTTAGTGGCAAATGACACTGGTAGAGCATGAGACTCTTAATCTCAGGGTCATGGGAGCCCCTTGGAGAGCAAAAAATCCCTGCATTGCAGGGGGTTGGACTAGATGACCCTCGTAGGGCCTTCTAAACTCTACAATTCTATGAAGTACGCATGTATAGGATTTGGAGTGGGGCAATTATGGCAGGGAACAACTTTAAAATTGAGACATCTGTAAGTTACAAGTGACACTGTTCTATTACAAGAGGCTGTCTTCGTTCTTGGGTGTTACCATAACATGGATGAGGGGTGGGAATAGTAAACTTGGCCTTTCCTTCCAGCTAAAAGCTGCACCTCTTGCCTATTACACTGCAAGTCATGCTGCACTTCCTTCAGTATTTCAAACTCAAAAGACACTTCCATTGAAGTTCCAGCAAAAACAAGTATACCTCAATGTAAACTGATTAACCAGTTAAAAGGCAGGTTTTTAAGTGACCTAAAAATCTTTATATTAATTAAAGCCATCTACTACTAGTTAAGCAGCACATTTGTTCATCATGTGTCAATATTATTCATTAAATCTAACAGCGGGAGATAAGTTGTTAGGATCGCAGTGACTCAGACATTAATATTTACCATACGTCTTTGACTTACACTAGTCTATATTTTATGGTACCGGGAAAGAAAACAAGTTTTTGTTCAACAGTTCAGCATGTGTCAGTATAAATTATATTTCAGCACACACATTTTGGTTCAGTTACGTAAATATTTTTTTTGCCTCTTCTGTCTCTTAATGTCTTCTATTACAATGCCTTAATGAAATTTGCCTTACTGCACATGATGATTATATGTTTACCCAGTAGTGCATTGTGGCATCAAGTTTCAATTTACGCCCAAATACGTGTGAATAGAACCACAGTCTAGATGTGCAGCAATCTGAGCAGATCCAACAGCCCCCCAAGCCATGCGAGCTTATGTGCATCTCCCCTCCGCATCCCAAGTAGAGCATTCATCATCCTGTGCTGATTTTGAGGTGCTTTAATCCTTCCCCCTTTTTACTTAAAACCAACTGTCTCCCTGACCTTTTCACAAACAGAAGTCCAAAATCAGAAACCCAGATCGCCATATTACAACTACTACTACCACATGGGGCCCCCCCAGGGCTGGAGACCAAAGGGGACAAAAACGCTTCAGACCACAGGAGCGAACTCCTAAGGGCTGAGGTCCCTTTGCCAACTCCCCCAAAAATAAAATATCTGAGCCCCCCCCCCAACAAGTTGATGAGCATTGCCATTCAAATAGTATAGGTCATGTGATCGATTACGTGGGACGGGGCTTACCTGCCCTCCCCCAAAATATTTTATTCAAGTTTGCAACCCTGGTGCTGTTTTTGAGCTGCTTGATTCGATGGAAGGAGGAAGGATTCGTCTCCCTGGCCTTATTTTTGTAGGAAGGAAAGAAGCCCCGTTTATCAGAAACCCAGGCACCACGTCAGGAGGTCCTGCCGGGCTGGGTGCCAAAGGGGCCGCTAGAGCTCGGGGTGAGCCAAAGCCAGCGCCTTCTTCTCGGCCAGCCAGAGGTGAAACACAGCGCTGTCCCTCCGCGGGGAGCGACGCAGAAGCGTCCATAGGGCAACCCGAAATGCTCTCCATTCAATGGAACTGCTCCACCTCTGGGGTGATGAGACGGTTTTCTCGGGGATTCCCCTCCCTCCTTCCGTTCACCTGCAGGGCGGCGGTTCTGGTGCGTCTGGTTCGGCGCTGAGGGGACGCAGCGTCCCCCTTGGGACCAGCCGCCAGTCGCCCGCGGGGCTTTCCCCAAGGAAGTCCCCCAGGAGCGCAGCGCAAAGCGGCTCCCGCCTGCCTTCGTTCGCCCTCCCTTTCCCCTTCTCCCCCACTCACCGTCACGGAGCCCGAGAGGGAAGCGACGAACACTCGGAGCACCATCTTCTCTCCCTGCCTACATTCGCCTCTTGCCCGGCGAAGGCGCACCGCCAGCCGACCCCTCTCTCTTGCCCCGGCGGCTTAGCGAGGGAAAGGTGAGCGCAATTGCCCAGCCCGGGCTTCAGCCGCAGCCGCGCGCGCGCCCACACACAGCCCTGCTGAAGCGCAGCCCGAGCGCGCCCAGATAAGCAGGTTGTGGCTTCTGCTAGCAGCGGGATTCGGGAGATAAAAGCGAGCGAGCGAGCGGCAGGGAGGGGTTAAGGTGTGCGCGGGGATCTCTGGGAAATGGAGTCCTGTGACTGCCTGGAAACGCCCTTTCCCCACCCCACCTCAGTCGTGAAATGTTATGAGGTAGCAGTGTTGAGTCATTGCGTCATCGCTTCATTACTCAAAAGATTAGCAATTAAAACCAAGACAAGCCAGCGAGCAAAGGGTGGAGAGAGGTCTAACCCTATTTCATGTAAGAATCATCACATTGTTACCTTTTGCCTCATTTTTAATTGACCCCTTTGACAGATTGTTTCCCAATCCTTTACACAGATGCAATTTATATATGCCTTCCAAACACCGTCTTGTTACCTGCCACTGCAGTCTCCAAGCTGTGTGAGATTCAGGGGTCAAGGCACTTGTGCTACCTTTGGAGATGAGGCACGGCAGAGACTGCGGTGTCTTTATAGTATGTGGTTTATTTACCCATATATACAACCTGAGCCTATGATGGAGGGGCTTCCAGTGTTACACTCCAAGAAGGTAACGTTTCTCCCATTTCTGCAGCCTCGAATTCAAACTGCCAACCCACATTGTGCTCTGACTCCCCCTCTGCAGCCTGCTACCTTTAACAGACTGCAACTTTTCTTCTCTACCTAACATCTGGTAAACTGCAATCCTGAACGCAACTTTTGCTAACACACAGCTAGAAGGCCACCTCTCTGCTGTACAGAGTCTCTGCTAATGGGTAATGGTACATATCCCTGCCTTTGTTTGCTTAACGACTCAGCCATCACCTGCCTTTGCATGTCCTATATCCAGAATATTGCAGTCGGCAGCAGTGTCTGGGCAGAAATCGGCAAAATGTCTGGGAAAATCTGGACAGCGGTAGTATCGTGTTTGCTGATTTTCCATTGGCCACTGCATTCCTCCCTCTGCTCTGTTCCCTTTTTGCCCCTCCCCCAAGCTCACTGTTTGAAATATGGCAACCCTATATATGTCTTCCAAGCAACATATCTTCCAAGCAACATATTTAATGAATAATCTTTTATTCATTAAATATATGTATTTTCCCCACAAATGCAAAGTTTGTGGGGAAAATACCTATATAGCTCACCCATGTGGGGTATCTAATACAAGAATTGGCTGGATTCCTAGAATCAAAGCACAGAGCTAAACAAACACTCCTGCAAGAGAGAGCCCCCAGCAGAGTTTTAAAACCAAAGAATCATGCAGCAGAATGAAGTGTGATGAATATAGGTTGTTAGACCTTTTAATATTATGTTTAGTCTGTTAGCAGAGCTTCTCCATTTCTACCCCTCTTAGTACTGAACAGACTACATACCTTTGTAAGTTTTAAAATGTTATACTTACAAAGTTCCAAGGGTCAGGGTTCATGCATTTATCCAGGCAGCAGCAAGTCAACAGAGGCAGAAATCCTGAGATACAAAATACAGTGCAATAGCTCTAAGCACATGCTCTGAGCCTGTAGCGAGCAAACTCAGGCTCATCCTACCTCAGTGAGGTCACATGGTGAAAGAGAACAAGCAAAGAAGGAAAGTTAACTTCCTTCTAGGTGAGGGGCGTGACCAAGTTGAGTCTAGGAATACAATTCTGTGGTCTTAACGCCTTCATACTTTAACTAGCCCTACACTTGCTAGCTATGTTTGACTGCAATTTCCCACAAAATTAACCTCTGGCTTTGCCAATAAAAAGCCTGCCTGGTTTCTCTTTACTTCTGCTGCCTGTCTAACCAGGAACAGCTGTGTTTTTGTTTTTAAGGAGTAGAACGGATCTGGGTTACAAGCCAGATTTTATGTTTTAAAAAATGGGGCACAGCCGTTACTTCTTGATCCGAGAAGAATCAGTTGATTTGAGAATCAGTGGAGACTATTTGTTTTTCCTATGTAGCCCATAAACAATCCAGAACAGTGGTCCTCAAAATTCGCCCCCCCCCCCCGACCACTTGAAAACTGTTGAGGGTCTTGGTGGACCACTCAATTATTTTTCAGCCTCTTGTAACAATTGTAGGTGCTGTTCTAGGTGTGGGTTGATTTTTAATTGTATTTTTACAGACCTCCCATGAACTACCAGAATGTCTGTGGACCATGGTTTGGGAACCCCTGTTTTAGACCTATTGCAGACATGTCCAACCGGCTGATCACCGGTTGATCCTGGTAGAATGCGGTCGATCATGGGATCCTTCTCGATCACTGTATTTTTAAAAAAGAGGAGTGACGGTCTCCACCCCCTGCCCCTCTTGCTCTGTCCCTCTGTTGCGTCAGGTTTCATGGTGAGCAATTTATGTTTTTATACCTTAAAAAAGGCTCAGCAACTCTTTGCAATCCTTCCGGAAAAAAGCGCAACCACTCTGGGAGTAGATCTCAGTCTCTTGGGAGTTGGATGTGCCTGATCCATTGCATATTTTTTTGGCCCCAAAGCGTACTTTTTGAGAAACTGGTTTCATTCTGATAATAAAAGCTCATTGCAGATTGATTCTGCCTTATTCTTCAGTGTGTCTATTTGGGAACAGATGAAAACAAATATAGGCAGTCCTGGCAATGTCGGGAATGTATTCACCCCTGCCCAATGATGTTGTGGGTGAATGTTTACCAAGATCACAATCACACTTCCTTCTTTGTTCACTTGGGGCGTATTCAGGGAAGAATCGGCATGGAGAACCTAGTCCAGGAGAGGGGTTTTAAATGCATATCAAGTAACCACCACTCTTTCTCTCCAGTGTGGTGTAGTGATTAAGAGCGGTAGACCTGTAATCTGGTGAACCGGGTTCGCATCTCTGCTCCTCCACATGCAGCTGCTGGGTGACCTTGGGCTAGTCACACTTCTTTGAAGTCTCTCAGCCCCACTCACCTCACAGAGTGTTTGTTGTGGGGGAGGAAGGGAAAGGAGAATGTTAGCCGCTTTGAGACTCCTTCGGGTAGTGATAAAGCGGGATATCAAATCCAAACTCTTATTCTCTCTCTCTCTTCTGGATAACAGGATCTAGAATCAATCTAGACTGAAGCCAGCATGTTAAGGAAGAGCATGAACAATTTCAAACTGGAGGGGGGCAGTGTATTAGTGCATATGCGACTTTAGGGGTGATCTGCTATCCTGGAACTAAGCCTACAGGCTACAACCTCCAGCCTAATTTGTATACTTTTTGTTTTGTTTTCCCTCCCCTCTTCTCCTTTTTGTAACATATTGCCTGATTAACGAGTTCTAGAGAACTCAGAAAGCTTGCCACCGTTTTGTGAAATTTTAGTTGGCCCCAATAAAGATATTGTCCAGACCTAGAGTTTGGAGGAGCTTGTCCTTTTTTCTTTTTTAGCAGTACACTTCAGCCCTGTTCGGTTAATACTGTTATGTAGGGCCAGGAGAAGTTAAACCTGTGCCCAATGAGGGCTTTAAGTTGTGCCAGGAGCCTCCATAGGCAGAAGAGGCTTCCCAACTGAGATGAGCATGGGGGGGGGGAGAGAGCTATCTTTAGAAACAGACTACACAATAAAAGGGAAAAAAGAATCAGTATAGTGCCCCCAAAATAAATACCAAACTGCCTAAATAAATCCTACAACAGACTCATCATCAGTGATTTACTGGAAAGGTCTGTAGAACAGAAAAGTTCACCTCTGTCAAACGCTGAAGGGCATCTGTGGAGCCTTCTGTCCCCTGCTGTATTCATAACAATCAATAGACATATGTTGGGTGAAACAGATATACTATGGATTGCCACTGTTAAAGGCCGTCAACAATTGCCATCTGGAAGGAGCCTAGAAGGCCACATGCAGGCTGCAAGGAGGGCTAGAGAACAAAGGGAAGCCTGCATGTTTGGGTCAGAAATGTAACTCACCAACCATTCATTCTGCAGTCTACTGCAAACTAAGTAGAAGTTCAGACACAGGACAGAACTGCATGATGCCTTTCCTAATATACAAAGTAATACAGAAAGACTCATAAGGAACTAATGTAATTAGAATTATATAACAGAATTTAAAAGAGAGGGAATTATATAAACATGCTATTTAAGGAATTTTTTTGTTTCCTTTTGCCATCAGGAAGCAGTTGATTTTGCATGATTTGTCTTCAAATCCAAATCCAAAATCAAATGCTTGCTCCAGTTTGACCCTGTTGTATTAAATGCAGTATAATTTCTGGACCTTCCCGATTTTCCAGGCTGCACTCATAACCTATCATATTCTACTAACTTTTCCTCTTACTCAACAACTCCTGTCTTGGCTCCTTCAGTGTCTCAGCAAATTTGCTCTTTACTAACACTGAACAGTCCACATACTCCACCCCAGAGCTGCCAGATAATTCTACCCTGGCTCCTCGCAACAGACCAGGATTATTTCTCAAGTATGATTCTTTGCTAGGAAAACTACACTTCTTGTGTAACACAGGTTTTGATGTCAGGGACCGGTGGGGCTCTTGATGAGCATGTGATGGAGACAGGGGGCCAGTCAGGCAACTGATGCAAGAGAGGGTGATAGCAGTTTATGGGGTTTGTGCTGCCTGCAAGGGAAGTGGAGAAAGTAAGGGTCAGAGCTGTCAGAGACCAAGGTGGGCATGCAGGACAAGTCAGAGGTGGGAGAAAAGACTGTTCAGGTGAGGGATGGGCCAGTCAAATCCCCGCCATCCCCACCCCAATGTCTCCTAGAATCAGGAGGGGCTTGAAGAGGAAAGAGCAGCCATGGCTTCCATATAAGAGAAGCCTCAGGTTGGGTGCGTACATAGTTTGTTATGTACCATCAGATGAGGATACATAAGATGATGTATGTGGTCCCACTGTTGCTGCAACTGCTCTGCAGGGCACAGACCTGGTCTAGAGACTAGAAGCATGTGCACATATGCATTCGGGGCACCTTAGCAGCTACTGCTTTTGACAAGAAGGAATTACTACCAGTTGTGTGCCTTCCTTAGCTGGGGAAGCATGACCATTGATCAGGGATGATGGCAGTTGTAGTTCAACAACATCTGGAGGGAACAACATTGGGTGCACATCCAGACTGTTGCCATTTTGTGGGTAAGATTCAATCACATAATCAGGAAAAGTGGATTTGGCACTTTTAAACAACAAACCTGCTTCCTCCGCCCTCCAGAAACTGACAAATCAGGATGCGTGTTGTGTTTGGTTGCTTGGTCTTTTTTACACTGAACTGTTTCTGTTGTTGCAACCTGCCCTGGGACCCTATAGTGAAGGTAAGGTAAGACATCTATGAACAAAAACAGGTGGTCTGGAAGCGGCCTTAGTGTCAAATTCTCTGCAAAGGCATTGGGATTTAGACTGCAGTCTCATATACACTCACCTAGGAAGAAGTTAAGTGGAATTCAATGGGGCTTACTTCTGTGTAGATATGTATGTGAGGGTTGCATTGTCTTAATGGTTGCAGCATGTTCATAATTTCAGATTTCTATGGAGTGGGAGACTGCATGTTTAGCTAGTTTGTTAGTTACGCAGTATTAGGTAAAGCCATTATTGTCCAACATATCCAAAACAAAGAAACTTCACATTAACACAGTTTCAAACAGTTAAAATACTAAAAACATTTAGTTACTTAGAAACATTCATCAAGCAGCAAAACAAAAACATGAAGCTGCAGCAATCAGTGGAGCAGCGAATAAAATCCAAGAAATACTTCTACAATGTTTAAAACCAGAAAACAAACTCTCTTTGCTTCAAAGAAATATCTACAGTAGTAATGTGGTGTTCTTCCACAGAAAGAATCTACAGAATTTTCCACTTCAGTAGCAGTCATCAAGTTAGAAGGCTCAAAATGTGTCAAATCTAGCTTCTACAACAGCTGGGGACGGAGAGTGTGTATGCATGTAGCAACAAGTCAGTAAATACCCGTGCAAATAAAAAGTGATACAGTGGTACCTCGGGTTACATACACTTCAGGTTACATACGCTTCAGGTTACACACTCCGCTAACCCAGAAATAGTGCTTCAGGTTAAGAACTTTGCTTCAGGTTGAGAACAGAAATCGTGCTCCGGCGGCGCGGCGGCAGCGGGAGGCCCCATTAGCTTCAGGTTAAGAACAGTTTCAGATTAGGAACAGTTTGCTTCAGGTTAAGAACAGTTTCAGGTTAAGTACAGACCTCCGGAACGAACTAAGTACTTAACCCGAGGTACCACTGTATTGGGAATGCATAAATTGAAGGTGAAGACACTTTTAACACATCTGGAGAGCTGGAGTGCTGGAAATAAATGTGTAATAAGAAAATTTGCTGCAGAATTTAAATATGATAATACTATATATTTGATGACATCCAAAAGGTAACAACCGCTTTTTCAAATAAGAGAACTCAAGGACCGTTCATAGGAACTGCCCTGGACCCTGCAATCACCATCTGAGGCCCTTCTTCATCTGCCCCCTCCACAAGAGGTCCAGAGGGCGGCCACACGAGAATGGGCCTTTTCTGCAATGGCTCCCCACTTGTGGAGCCTTGCCTGGTGCCTTCATTACATATCTTTAGGCACCAGGTGAAAAATGTTTCTCTTTAACCAGAGCTTCGCCTGATTAAAATTTTAATGGCTTTTTAAATGTGTTTGTGGGGGGCAGAGTTATTGCCTTGCTTGTTTGTTTTATTATGTATTTTGTGTTCTCATTTTTGCATTTTTATGTTGTAAATCGCTCTGTAATGAAGGGAAGCATACAAATTTATTAAATAATAATAATAGAATACATAATACTTATTCAAAGTGTAAAATTAGCTCACAAAGTTAGTGAATTAAATATATTTTCTTAAGATTATGGTTCTTAATATAGCCGATCACCTAAAAGAGGAAGATTTAAAAAAAACACATTGTGAAAGAATGGGCTTCTATCGCTAATACGAATTTTACTGGCATACACAACCATGTTAGGTTTTCCTGCAGTTGAATTCCCAGCTAAATAATCATTGTCTGAGTCAGTGTTAAGGCTCCACTTAGAGGATTCATAGACAACTGCAGTGGTGTTCACAATGATTCTGTTGTTCCTTTAAACCAGGGAGGATACGTCTGTGAGTCCCCTCATTGCTACAAACTTAGGTGCAGAATTATATTCTTAATGGTCACTAGACTTAAGGAGAAAGGAAATGGTGGTTCAGAAAGTGCCGTATTTTTCGCTCTATAACACGCACCCGACCATAACACGCATGTAGTTTTTAGAGGAAAATCCGTAGGCATGCCACCCATAGGCATTCCCTCCATAAAACGCACAGACATTTCCCCTTACTTTCTAGGAGGAAAAAAGTGAGTGTTATGGTGCAAAAAATACAGTATATAGCGCAAGTCAGAAAGAGATAGGAAAGGACCTCTGTACAACCACCCCTTTTGTGGAGTAGTGTTTAAAGTGTCAGACTACTTCTGGGGACATCTGGGTTGAAATTCCCATTCAGCCATGAAGCTTACTATCCTGGGCTAGTTACTATCACCCTCAGCTACATCACAGGGTTGTTGTGAGGACAAAAATGTGGTAGAAGAACAGATAAATTTAACAGAAAACCTTGGAGAAGTAGGTTCAGCAGCCATGTGCAGACGTTTTATCTGTGTAATGACTGATCAGAAGGGAGGGTAAGAGGAAGAGGAGGTCAGGATTAAGCCTACTAATCCTATCCCATACTACATTCAAGGGCTCATTGTCATAAGGGTCCTAAATGTCAACACTTCAATATATGTAGGCTCTGTATGTGTGATTGAAAACTTGCACTTCTTTTCAGGATACAAGTTGAACAATAAAAGCTAAATCAAATCATATAAAACCTCTGGGGTGACAAAATCTTGAGTGCAAGGGATGGAACCAAATGATGTGATCCCAACCCATCTCTCTTGTGTGTTGGTCAGACTAAACATGATCATGTTGATCTACATATGTCTATTCTCTAATTGGTAAGTTTTATTTTTACATATCAAAGTCAACACAATTAATACACAGTTTAAAGCCCTACTATAAAAAAAAATAAATGACTCATTTTCCATAGCGTGGAATTCAACGAACTTTTACTCAGATTAGCCACATTGAAATTAGTGGACCTAGCTTAGGCATGTTCACTAATTTCGATGGATTTACTTCGAATACATTATTGAATTCCATCCATTATGTATACTGCGTGCTACTGGTTTTTGTTCTCTAGTTGTCCAACATCTTAAATGCACTAAATAAAAGAAAACTTGAAGAGAGATCAAAATCAAAACCAGGACATGAAACAAAGTTATGATAATTAATGCAAAATTATGAAAGTGATATGTGCGTGTATCAGAGAGAGAGAAAAAAATATGTGCTTTCCCTTGCAAGGCTTAAAATTTCACAGATTATGAAAGCCTTATTTCTTGAATGTAAATGACGATTCACTGTAGGCGATGCAAATTCTGATGCCTTGATATGCTGTGGGAACACTGTTCAGCTCACAGGAGCCTCATCCATGTTTGCCTGCCAAAAAGTACAAAAGGGATATCAGTAGTGACAGGAGCAGTTCTGCTGCTGTTGCTGTCAGGAGGATATATTGGAAAATCCTGTGAGGAAGCTGCAAGTAGCTCAGCGCTATGAAAGCCGACAGCAGCTGAACATCTTATGTAGCAGGAAATAAAAGTAATAAAAAATGCCCTAGTTTATAAAACTATGCAGTTGCATCTGAGCGGATGAATAAAAAACAGTGGGGAATGTCACCAGCAAAAAGGTGATCTGAGACTGGACATCACCAGGGCAGCCAGGTCACTCTGGTGACTAGCTGTGGGACCCCTCCTAAAATGCGGCATTTCCCAGGCAGTGTCCATCCTCAAAGTGAGCCCTACTGATGAGACTGGTGAGACGTTTTTTCCTACACCATTCCCTTAAATAAAAAAGACAGAGGCCTGAATATGTTATCTACCACAGGGGTTCGGAAACCTTAACCTCTCTATCTGACCCTTGCTACTCTCTCCAGGCCACACATCTTCTCCAGCTACATCCTTTCACCCCAGACCCCACCTTTCAATTAATTTGACATATTATGCCCCTGGCCCCACTCACCTTTTGGCTTGTGGTCCCTTGAAGGTTACTCAGAAGGAAATGTGGCCCTCAGGTTGTAAAGGTTCCCAACCCTTGATCTACTGGACTAGCAGTTAAATATTTATTGATGCCACCATGCTTTGCTTGTAAACTTATGGTTGGCCACTGCCAGAGACAGAAGGCTGAAGCAGATCCAACAGTTTTTATGATCGGGATTGCATGCGGCAACCACCCCGCCAACATAAGGCCGCCATCTTAAGTGTCTTGAGTTTCAAGCCCTGAACACTCTAACAGCTCAGGAGCTTCAAGCCCTTTCATCCATTCAGTTTTGGCATCTGAAGACTTAAGGTGGGCATTAGAAAAATGGATGTCTTGGTTCTACAGGCTGTAGACAATCAGGGATAACCAACATGGCGCCCTATCTCCATATATTGTTGGACTACAACTCCCATCATCCCTGACCATTGGCCAAGCTGATGCATCACATTAGTAATTAAGTGAGATACCTTTTCACATTCTGGATCTTTTCCACTCTCCAGTTTGAGGAACCTTAAGTTTGGAGCTACTCTTCCAAGCTCCAGGGCCTTTGGCTACCTGTTTTCCAATTCCAATCCTCATCTCCTGCTACTACGTCTTGTCTTACAGCTTTACTCCACCTTTACCCTGGGCTGTCTACTACCCCTAATACTCTTGGAATGTCCATCCCACACCTTACTGCCCATCTAGATTTCATGCTACAGTTCTTTCTCTGGTACAATATTCAGCCACACTTGGGCTTTTAGCCCAGTTAATTGACTAGGAGTGCCACCCTAGGCTGCAGATTTTCTTGGGCATCAATGTATAAACATTCTTTCTACAGTGGTACCCCAGGTTAAGTAATTAATTCGTTCCGGAGGTTCGTTCTTAACCTGAAACTGTTCTTAACCTGAAGCACCACTTTAGCTAATGGGGCCTCCTGCTGCTGCCGCACCGCCAGAGCACGATTTCTGTTCTCATCCTGAAGCAAAGTTCTTAACCCAAGGTACTACCGTATTTTTTGCACCATAACACTCACTTTTTTCCTCCTAGAAAGTAAGGGGAAATGTCTGTGTGTGTTATGGAGAGAATGCCTACGGGTGGCATGCCTACGGATTTTCCTCCTGTAAAAACTATGTGCGTGTTATGGTCGGGTGTGTGTTATAGAGCGAAAAATACGGTAATTCTGGGTTAGCAGAGTCTGTAACCGGAAGCATATGTAACCCAAGGTACCACTGTATTTTCATTGTCCTTTTCGTTACAATACACATTTTTTGGTAATGTTATGGAGCCTCTTAAACATGACATAGTTTAGGGACTCAGCATGTTTTAATCTTTCCCTGTGGTCAGGGTCCATTGGCAGCACTCAATTCTGGTGGTAGCCCTGCATGTGAAATTCAGTGGGATTCTCTGAGGGAGAGTTAGCTTCTGATTTCACAAATATGGGGTGTGAAGGGCAGGGGTGATTGTTTCATTTTTGAAAGCTGGCAACATTTCAAAAAAGGAAGTTTAGTTTTTTTATCATTTGCTAAAAACAAATGATTGATTCAATCTTAGTCAAAGATCAATTAGATTTGCCTATGGCTGCCTTCGCTTCCTGTAATCCAGCTAGGAATTGGCAGTATTATCAACAATGTAAATGTATTCCTAAATCTATATTTGCAAAGAGTTTTGTGACTAGGGTTACTGGTTCCTTTATATTTTCTGATCATTTAATTAAAATGTAAAACCTGCACTACAATTTAAAATGGTTTGCTTCTACTTTCCATTCAACACTGTCAAAATCTAATATAATTTGTTGATGATACTAATAGTTTGTCTTCTGGTTTCTTGTTTAATCCTGCTATCTTCTGTATGCTTTTTTCTTAAGGCCATTCTACTAGTTTTAAATGGTTATGAGCCTCTTCAATATAACAAAATAAATATGGGCGCTTTTATACATGACATTAAAAAGCCATTCAAGCTTCTTCCCTGCCATTTGACTCATATGTAAATATTGTTAATATGGAATATGAAGCATAAGGTAGCATTTTTAAAATCCGTTACATTATGATTATGACAAATGTAGTTTTTACATTCATATAATATGCCTGTTTGGACTTATTCATTTAGTATATCCCCTTAGACGATATATGTTATTTATTTCACATATGTAGATTCCATCTGTGTGAGTGACAATACATTATCACATCTAGCAATAATACTTTGGTACCAGAGATTTTCTCTCAGCACTTAATACTGCTGTACCCAAGTGTAAAAACATACAAGTGTAAAAACGTACAAAGCTTAGCTAGGAAAATTTGAATTTTTCAAGTTATGTACAAACACATGCCAGACACCAAGGACACAACTGGATATGTATTTCCAGGGGGTGTTTTGGAGATCAGAAGAAAATGTATTACAAAAGCGACAACAACTACTTCCTGAAAGGGAATAGCTACAATGACCAAGACAGTGTTGGTGGCAATTCAAACATTGTGGCATTGGCAACCTAGTTAACACACCAAGTGCAAACAAACACTCACGATCTCAATTCAAAACCACAAATGACTGGATTGAATTGCCCTGCAAGGCACTTTAGAAATAATACCAGATTTACAGCTCACTCCTAATCATGGCCACATCCACATCATATATTTAAAGCACTATGACCAGTGCTTTTTTTCTGGGGGGATGCTGGGACACGAATACCCCTAAACATTTTGTGAATCTTTGTCCTTTCGCTGTATTTATTTGAACTATCAAATTGTGATTTTCCTGAGTCAAAATGAGAGTACCCCTGAACATTTTTTTTAGAGGAAAAAGTACTGACTATGGCACCAGAGTCATAGCTTTCCCCCCAGAAAAAGACTTCTGGAAGCTGTAGTTTGCCAGAGGTGCAGAGAGTGGTTTATGAGACACCCCCTGTTCTCCTCAGAAGAACTACAGTTCCCAAAATCCCCTATGGAGAGGAATTGCTCCCATAATTCTCTGGGGGAAGCCATGGCTCCTTACAGCGGTACAACGGCGCTTTAAACATATAGCGTGAATGTGGCCCGTGTCTACTCAGAAGCAAGCCCTACTGAGTTTCACTTCCAAGTAAGTGGGGGTCAGAACTGCGGCCTTATTACGGCACCGCAGGAACCAGCTGCTGGGATAGGACGCTCCCCGACCCCCGCTGCTCTTCTCCTTCCCGTCGGGTTTGGCGAGCTTCCGCCCCAAGTGGCCCAGCAGCCAATCAGCACCTTCACCTGCCCCAAGCTTCGGTCCAATGGAAGGTTCCCTAGAGCCTTCTCCTTCGGCCCGCCCCTTCCGGCCCAATCGCACGCGGCGATTGGGGTTTCGAGCGAGGGTTTTGGCAAGGAAGGCGGCCAATCGGGGGAGGGGAAATAATCGGGCTCCGGGTCCTCCTCCTCCTCCTGCCCTGGTCCCGCCCCTTTCCTTCTCGCCTCATCCCCCGTTACCTTGGAACCTGCTGTAAATATCCCGGGACGCGCGAGATGGTGGCGGCGGCGCGGCCCCTTTAAGCTGAGCCTCGGCAACCGTCCGGCTCGTGCAAGGGGGTCGAGGAGGCAGGTAAAGCCGGGGCGGGCCGAGGGGCGGGAGGGGGCTGGCGGCGCCTGTTGCTCTTCGGATATATTCTTACCCCCCTTCTTCTCCTCCTCCTCCTCCTCCTAACTCCGAGTGTTGTCAAAAGGCAGCAGTGCAACAACAACAACAAAAGCAACAACGCAAAAAATCCCTATAAAACACCCACCTCCCTCTCTTCCTCTTTTGCCAAATGTTTCCCAAAGGCTTAAAGCACCTTAGTGCGAGTGGGCGCGAAATAAATCTTTTTGCAGTAGATGAAAGCAAAGGTTTCTGACTCAATTACACACAGACAGAGAGAGAGAGAGAGTATATATACTGTCTGGATTAGGCTGCAAAAATGAAGAAGAAAAGCTAAAAAGCAAGCCATAAGTCTTAACTCAAGTGCAAATTCTGGTGCTGAAAACGCACCCCATGACTCCTAACATGCTCATAGGCACCCTGCTCTTTGAATTCCAAGCTGCAGGTCGTTGATATCTGGCTGGTAAAGCCTGAGGTCCTGGTAAAAAAAATAAAAATACAAAGTGTAGAACCAACAAGCCTGAGGACAACGCACGTCTGCCGCCAGAACTTAACAGGTTTGTTGTAGTATATGTGCTTTCACAAACTATCAGATGTGGGATGAAGACAAATAAATATTTGGAAGTGCATCTGGTGAAGTGGGTGCCAGTCCTTATTTCCATAGTAAAGTTTGCTGGTCCTTAGGCTGCCTCTTTGTTTATTCTTTGTTTGCTGCCACAAACCAACACCTCCATCCCCTTTGGGAACTTGGAGATCTGTGGATAGTATTTTCATTTAATGAAGCAGGACTTCCTTCATAAGTAGACATGCATAGAATTGCACTGTTTATTTCTGATCTTGCATATATTAGGGCTGGGGGTTGAATCTCTTGTGTTTCATGGCCTCCTGTTCTCCACGTTTGCAACTCTTTTATCTCTATGTGTGTATATCCGCACAAGCCAACTGAGCATATAACACTTAATGCTTGGGCAGTGTTCACAAAATCCTATTTCTAGCTTATGAAAATTTTCACCGCAATAACAGTGCAGTACTATGCATGTTTATTCAGACGTAATTCCCACTGTGTTCAATAGGCATTACTCCCTTGTAAGTGCATTTAAGATTTTCAGGGGAAGACTGTTAGTTTTTAAGATAGCCTAAAATGCTTGGCTGTTTTCATTTAATCTCTGAACGTAAAACCTTTCTACCCCTGCCCACTCCACCCCCACCATTCCAAAACTAGAAGCTGTGGTAAACAAAACCTGCCTGTTTTCATAACTCTTTTTTTACTTTGTGGACAGGTCAATTAGGTACACCCGGTTCAGTACTCCAGAATACATAGAAGCTGTACATTTTTGCCGGCACAGTTATTTGAGGTCTGGTTACTTGTACTATTTTTTATATTCAGAAAATAATAGAGAGATGTGTTAACCATTCATAGGCAGACATTTATGGCACCTGTGCTGCAATCCTAAGCACATATGCTAAGGAGGAAGGCCAACTGAACACAGTGGCACATAATTCCAAGTAAACATGGATTGGATTCACTGGTATTGATGTAAGGAATTGTGCATTTAGATTCTGCTATTTCAGAACTTTCTTGTTGAAGCATGTAACTAGATTCACAACTGTGGATTCTTTATATTGTTGACCATGATGCCATGAATCCCTTGTTTATTTACCATAAAGCAACGTATCTTCTTCTGTCAAATACTGTCAGATACTGGCCTGTATGTATACATATGTTGCAGAATACTAAAATACTTGTCAAACATTAAAAAATAGATACATAGAATAAACATAAAATGAAACAAAAAGTTTTCAAGCATGTTCACCCAACAACAATAATAAAAAGGACAAATCCTATCTCACCTTTGGCCCTCCAGATGTCAGTGGGCTACAGTTCCTATTGTCCTTCACTGTTGGCTGTGTTGGCTGGGGTTCATGGAAGGTGGAGTCGGGCAGCATCTGGAGGGCTGCTGGCTCCCCACCCAAGTTATTCCAGGAAAACACGGTCTTGTTCCCAGCTTGCATTCACCAGTGAGCTTTCTTCCATTATTTTTGTATGTGAGGTGTTTCTGCTTTGGTTACTCATATGTGCTCGCTGCCATTAGTGACTATTCAATGTGATGAAATAATTCTGCACCTCATTGCAAGAATTCTTTGTAATCCCTTGCCGTTCGTCCAATCCTCATACTGTTAAGCCAAGTTGAAGCCCCACTGAAATGCAGTGGTACCTCAGGTTACATACGCTTCAGGTTACAGACTCCGCTAACCCAGAAATATTACTTCAGATTAAGAACTTTGCTTCATGATGAGAACAGAAATCATGCTCCGGCGGTACAAGGCCCCATTAGCGAAAGTGGTGCTTCAGGTTAAGAACGGACCTCCGGAACGAATTAAGTACTTAACCCGAAGTACCACTGTAAATGGAGTTTGCATTGGAGTAACAGTCTGAGAATTACAGTGTTACATCCGAAATCCTCAGCTGAGGAGGAGGCATTGATTTTTGATGGGTCAGAATTGCAGGCTGAGGCTGTGATTCTAAGCATACTTGTTAAGAAATAAGTTCAATTGAATGTAGTGGGAATTACTTTCAACTAAACAGAGTAAAGCTACAAGTCAGCTTTGTTCATCATTGACATCCTGTACTGCAACATCCTTAAGGAAGAGACTTGGAGTGCCTCATGTTCTCTGTACCTGTGAACATGCATTAGAAAATGAAACCTATGAGGAAAATGGAGATATTAGTTTAATAAGGCCAAAAATAGCCCTTCGTGGCTTTTATTAACTATATTGTACTGTTGTTACTTCTATAGACTTAATTTCAGTACATGCATATTACTTGCAAGTAAGTCTGTAAATGACTGGAATTTTGAACAATGTTATCGAAATTGCCAAGGAAATGCAGATAACCTTGAGGATTTAACTTGCGTGTGCTGAAATTAAAAGGACTTCATAATTAAATGAAAGTGTTCCATGATAGTTAAAGGCAATGGACCAAGAAGTTTCTTAATTATAAAAGTCCTCATACTTGCTGAAGTAACTCAAATTTCAAAGCAATTCATTAGCCTCTAAAATGAACAGTACTTCTTTAGGATGAAGAAATTGCTTACAAGTTGGCAGGGTACCAAGCTGGGCAAAACTTGGCAGATAATATTCTGGATTTTCAATGGAAAATAAACCTGTTCCTAATTTATAAAATCCACAATTGTATTGAGTTGGCAAGGACCCTCAAACACCCTTTTACTGATTTGACCATTTACACTGGTAAATCTGCCTATAACGCCACAGTTGTGTAACAGCAGTGTTTGTTTTGTTATGTGTTGCTGTTGGTTTTGGATTCTCTGCTCCTGTTTGTTCTGCAGTGCTCTTAAGCCTTAGGACTAGAAGGATACTTTGACAAAATATCACTTGGACTACTTTGAGACTAATTTCCTTGATGTTATATTTTTCTGTATGTTTCCCTTTGAAAAAATGTAGCGAAAATAGCAAAATTATGTGGGAGCACAGCAGTGGATTGGAAATATGTATTTTCATCATAGCATTTTCTGTCAGCTGTAAGATTCTGACAGCTGGTGATTTTCTTTTTAACATTTAATTCTCGGTTCAGTTTAATTTCCACATTGGCCATATATGGTGTGTTTGTATGTATACATGTACAAATACATATACATATACAGTCATCAGGGTAGCCAAAGTAGAATAATATGTCTGATCAAATAGTTCAGTAGGAAAATATGCATATTTTAAATGCCCCCAATATCAATCACTTTCTTTTCTACCTTTTGCATCTTGATTGCATCTTGATTTAGTCTTTCAGTTACACAGATCTTGCTGCCAGCATAATTTTCAAGCTAAAGATTGCATTTGTAACCCCACCCCCAAATTAAAATCAGTCACAAGATTAAGTAATAAGGAGAATGGGGAAATGCAAGATTGTCCTAGTACTATTGAAAACCTTTCCTTAGCTATCAGAATATTGTCATCTATATCTTTGTTTCCAAAGGCTTCTTCAGTCACAGGTGACATTTTATTTATTTATTTTTTGTTTCATTGATGCTACATTTAATGGTTCTTATTATTTTAATCATTTTCCGCCCTTTGAGTATGTTAATGTTGGGGGAAATACTAATCAATGTGTTTGAACTAAGAAGAGTACTTTTAAATTTGCTTGGAGATACTCATTGCCTATTTCTGTAGCCTCTCAAACTGCATTAGAAAATTCAGTTTAATTCATTATAATCTTACCATATCAGCTGAACAAGGCATACTGTATTTATATACAGGAGTGTGGATATTCATCTAATTAGATTAAAATGTGTTTCTCATATTGGAAAAAAATGCTTCTTTTCAATGAAAACACCAATAACGTATTAAAACTAAAATCTCTGCCTATTCTTTTCTGCATAATATACTCACTGAGAAGGACATTCTAGTTTCTACCACTTTGTTTTCCCTAATGTGTTTCTTATCAAAATTCCACTGGAAAAGCACAGAGGTTGGACTAATCAAACTACATATTCTGGAGTAGTTCCAAGGACTTCAGTGGGATTTTAGTGATTAAATGGTTTCTGGATCATAGCCAGAATGTGTGGGAGGCTAGAAAGGTGACTCCTGCAGTTACAGGCTAGGGTCATGTGTAGTATGAGATGGTTCACATCTGTGGAAATGAATGGAACGCTAGTTAAGGAGTTCATAACAATAGGAACTTTGAATCCTCTTGCCCTAGGGAATGAAAATAAGCCCTTGAGGGTGAGTGACCCAGGAGCCACGTGGGAGATCCTACTTCTATCCAAAGGAATAAAGTTATGAAGAGAAAAGGATTCATAAAGTTATAGGTTCAGACAGCTGTAAGTATTTTGAGGTTGATTTCATTAGAAGACTCAGTGAAATTTTGTAGAATGGTTACTAAAATCATTAATAGGCTAGAGTTCCTTTCCTACAAACTTCTGAATCATTTTGTTCAAATGACAAAGTTTTTAAATAAGATCCCGAACAATATAGAGACATTTTTTTATCATCATCATCATTGTACCTCACCCATCTGACTGGGTTGCCCCAGGCACTCTGAGTGGCTTCCAGCATATACAAAAACATAATGAAACATTAAACATTAAAAAGCTTCCCTATACAGGGCTGCCTTCAGATGTCTTCTAAAGGCTGTACAGTATAGGTACTTACCTCCTTGACATCTGATGGGAGGGCATTCCACAAGCCCAACAGGAATTTAGGGTTGAATCAAGTTGGTGGATCAAGTAGAAGATTTTGAATTTGGCAGGGTTAATTTGTTTTTTAAATTTTGTGTTCTTTTGTTGTTGTAAGCCACTTTGAGACCTACATGGTGAAAAGCAAGGTACATTTTTTTAAAAAAATAATGCATGGACATAGGAAGCTGCTTATAATGAATCAAACCCCTGCTCCATTTCTTCAGAGTTTAACACCTGAGCCTACCCTGGGAAATAATTATTTCGCATAACGTTCTGGTCCACATGGCACATTAAACTATAGTTAATGTTTAACTATGCCCTAACGTGAAGGAGCAGAATGCTGATGCACACTGTACCAAAGTTCCCACTTTGCTCCTCCTCTTCCTCACCATGTTGTCCTGGGAGCTGCATCCCACAAGCCTGATGATGCCCAAACCCAGGCTCCTGGTGCTTTCCATGATCTTAGGCAGCTTTTTAAACGTATTAGACAAGTTTAGGAGAAATCAGGTGACAGCTGTTAGCCACAATAGCTAAATGAAGCCTCCATATGTTGGAAACACGCCTGGGAAGACCTCCAGCTTCCCAAGACTCCGGGGCATCTCTCTGGTGGTCACACTCTGGCTATAAATCTCCCTCAGTCCAGAGAGACCGGTGATAAGCGACCCCTCCCTCCTGAGAGGAGCACGCTCGTCTTCTGGCATCTCATAGCAGAAGAAAGAGTCAATCAGTAGCTCTAGTGTGGTGAGAGAGCCAGTGTGGTGTAGTGGTTAAGAGCGGTAGACTCGTAATCTGGTGAACCGGGTTCGCGTCTCCGCTCCTCCGCATGCAGCTGCTGGGTGACCTTGGGCTAGTCACACTTCTCTGAAGTCTCTCAGCCCCACTCACCTCACAGAGTGTTTGTTGTGGGGGAGGAAGGGAAAGGAGAATGTTAGCCGCTTTGAGACTCCTTCGGGTACTGATAAAGCGGGATATCAAATCCAAACTACTACTCCTCCTCCTCTTCTTCTTCTTCTTGTCCTTTAAACTACTTTATTTTACAGTCTATATACAGAGAATCCATCAGCACGTCTGTGCTCTTTGAGCACCAGAACAGAACAGAAAAAACACTTTCAGAAGTGAAACTAACTTCCAACAGTACAGTGGAACCTCGGGTTACATATTCAGGTTACAGACTCCGCTAACCCAGAAATAGTACCTCGGGTTAAGACCTTTGCTTCAGGATGAGAACAGAAATCGTGCTCTGGCAGCACAGCGGCAGCAGGAGGACCCATTAGCTAAAGTGGTGCTTCAGGTTAAGAACAGTTTCAGGTTAAGAACGGACCTCCAGAATGAATTACGTTCTTAACCCGAGGTACCACTGTACTCCAACAGTACTCAGACTTCCTGTCTCACACTCTCTCAGATACTCACATGATATACACAAACATAGTGCCACTGCTGGAGCTGCACGGATGGATAAAAATCCTAAAACCATATTCCAAGGTGCCATACACTGATAACATACAGGACAAAACCATCACCTGCAGGCCTGGCTTGTGATCTCTCTACAGATCACCGGCAATTGTAAGAAACAAATGCTTGATTTCAACCAGGTCTGGGGAACCTGTGGCCCTCCTGCTGCTGCTGGACTGGGGGTAGATGGGAATTGTAGTCCAGCAACGTATAGCAAGGCCCCAGCCCTGGTCTATATTCACCTTTTGTTGTTGTTGATAGGTTTGCTATTATAATGGTAGGGAAAGTATTCGAAATATAAAAAATCTGATTACCACAATCTTAAATAGTAGCTTATGTAGAGCTTGAAAATGTTCGATTATTCTGAAATCAAACCACCGTACTTTCAATTTTTATAAAATAATGGTTGATGAACAGATGGGTTCTTCTGCTCTGGTTTCCTTGTTTGTTTCCTTGTTTATTTAAACAATCCAGATACCATACCTTTTAAATTATTTTGTTTTCAAGTGATGTAATGCACTACTTCAAACACTTTTTAATTTTTTTTTGTCTCCTCTGCCATGTTACCAAGAATGTCAAAAGTGTACATATTTGACAGCAGCTTTTAATGAACAAGCCAAAACTGCACTTCTCTGATACACACAAACACTAATTTCAGTGTTGGATGCAGAAATAGCTAGCTACTTTTTTGCAAATTATTTTATCTGTTATAAATATGTGTTTGTGGCAGGTGGGTTGTTGTTTTGTTGCTAAAAATACCTTGTATTTTTATCTTGTGAACCACCCTGATATCTTATGATGAAGGGCAGTATTTAATTCTAATAAATAAATAAATTAAAAATAATTTTTAAAAAGTTACAAAATGAAACGCTAAATCACTTCCATTCCCCTCTCTGAATTCAGAAACAAACATACATTCTGAACAAAACTACTGACTGCCAAAGGGAGAGGCGGCAACCCTCCTTCTGAATGTAGGGTAATGATGAATTGGCAAGCAGCCAGCCAGCACTTCCACTGTGACTCTGTGAGCCGTCCTCTGGCAAGATGAATATTCCTTGAGGAAAGGTCTTGAACATTATTTTTATTTAGAATGGGGGAGAGAGGAAGGAGTCTCGATTCTGGACCCAACAGAAAATCAGACAGTGATAAAAGCAGTAACTCTTACTATTCTGACGACGAGTCATCTCACGGCTCTGACCATTCGCCAACGATAAGCACTCAGTCTACAAACGCTGGAGAAAAAAGCAGCAAATCACAGACTTTGAAAAGCCTCGCACATTACCAAGGTAAGTGGTAGGTAAAATACAATTTCTAAGCTAAACTGCAAGCCTAAACATATGCGAAAGTAAAATAAGTTTTGCTGAACCTTTCCTTCTTGTGTAAGCATAGAAGTTATATATATGACTGTAGGTCAAACAGTGCTCTATTATTTATAGTCTATTTTTTATATTATAGATTTATAAAAAGTTGTTTTTATTTTTAATAAGAATGAAAAAGAAAAGAGTTTTCTGTCAGTGGGGGGGATCCTGTAGTTCCACAACTTCTAAATGAGCAATTGAAACCTAATTCTTCCCTTATTTTGCTGAGGCATTTGCTCAAAAGACTGACCCACTTGCTTCGCAGAGCTGTTCTGGCACCGTTCTCCTTCCTTTCCACTACACAGTTTTTGGTCTGACTTGCTCAGTTGTTGTGCTCTCTTGAGCAGCCAGCCTCTGACTGTGGCTGTGTAGAATCCATTTGGTGCTTCTCTGCTATTGGAAGGTATCTGACGGGAGAACCAAGAGGGAGGCAATTTTTGGCGATTCCCTTCTCCCCTGCAATCCAACCCCGCTCGCCCAATATCTTCTCTAGAAAGTTGGAGGACTTTGGAGCAGATTTGGGGAGCTAAGTGCCGGGGGGGGGGGGGCTGGCTGGACGAATCTCTGAAAACTGCCTCCTTCACCTTCCATCAGTAGAGGCACAACAGTAGGATATTACCATATTACCCACTCTTGAGGTGATTTGCTGGGATCAAAACACCTTTAAAATAGATCTCCAGAAGTAATATTCAAAGTTTGCTAAACCAGTTTTGCTATACAGCTATCCTTTTCTCTGGAAATAGAGCTGAAATTATGTGTTTAATGTCTTAGAAGTGGTACAGAACTTTTGTTGCCTGTTACTAAGGGACATGCCTATAACATGCCTGCAAGGAGAGCTCTTGTGTGTCTTAGAAGTATAGCAGTGGGTTGTTGATTTTCATTGTAACACCAACATCATCTTTTGTTGCAGGCACTAAGCAAATTGCCTCTAAATATGCGCCCAGCAAAAGAGGGATCCGCTGGGGGTTTCGCTCCCAGAGCCTCAACAGGGAGTCTCCTGCCAAAGATATTAGCCTAGTTACAAAAAGAGTTCTTTCTGCCAGGTTGCTGAAAATCAACGAGCTCCGTAATGAGCTGACGGAACTGCATGTCAAGCTCGATGAGCTTCAGAAAGAGAACAGGGCGCTCAAGCGTCTTCAGTACAGGCACGAGAAAGCCCTGCATAAGTTTGAGGACACTGAAAATGAAATCTCTCAGCTCCTGGCACGGCACAGTGACGAGATGAGGATACTGAGGGAGCGCTTGAGACGATCTCAAGAAAGAGAACAAACGACGGAGCGGAAACTCCGGGCTTCGGAGGAGGAGCTGTACAAGGCCAAAAGCAACTTGCAAAAATTGAGAAGGCTTGCTGAAGACAGGCACCTCCCGGAACGCGATGAGCTGGCTAAGAAGCTGGCTTTAGCAGAAAACAGGCTGGATGACACTGAGAAGAGAATTAAGGTAGGGGACGGTGGACGACGACACTCAAACTACTTCTTATCATTCTTAATAAATTTCTCATTGTATAGGATTGCTTATATAGAAATAGCCAAGCCGTTGTTGGCAAAAGTATAGCAGAGAGTGGGGAAAAGAAATGCAATGTAGAAATACTGTATATACCCGAGTATAAGCCGAGGCACCTAATTTTACCACAAAAAATTGGGAAAACTTGTTGACTCGAGTATAAGCTGGTTCACCACACCACAAACCTCTCCCTGCCCAGCCCCTCCTGTCCCCCTGCCTTCCTAGGGTGCTGCTGAGAGGCAGAGGCTGGTGGCGGCAGCAGCGGAGGAAGAACAAGCAGCCTGAAAGGGCTCCTTTTGGGCTGCTTGTTCCTCCTCCTCCACCTTTGCCACTGTCGGAAATGCGCTTAGGTGGAACCCTCACTCGAGTATAAGCCAAGGGGGGCTTTTTCAACATAAAAAATGTGCTGAAAAAGTCGGCTTATATACATGAGTATATATGGTAAATATAGTAAATGCTAATTTCACCAATAATTATGCTCCACCAATCATTAATGCTGTTGTTATTCACAACGTCTTGAAATCTCAACGACTGCATTCCCATATGTACTTACCTGGGTATAATATTCCGGTGTATTCAGTGGGATTTACTTCTAAATATAAATCAATAAAGTAAGTAAGTAGGTATGTATAGGACTGCATAATAGATAAAGGGAACTTCTTTATCCATCTTTCCATTTTATTTACTGGGTTGGATTGTAAGATCCTGTGAGCAGAGTTCCCCTCATGATGTGACTCACCCATTGCTTGCTACTGGAAGACAGAGAGGCATATTTTTTTTGCCAGTTGTCCATCTCCCCCATCCTTGTGTCCTCTTGCCCCCCCAAAAAAATTTTCTCTGGGTTTGGAGTCCTCTGGAACACCATGAAGGATGGGCAGCTGGCTAAAATTGCCTCCCCACCTTCCCTCTGTAGATCCCTCTACTGAATCAAAGGTCCCTTCCATTCATGAAAGTGCCCCTTCGATGAACAGAATGGCACCTTTGGATCTGACCTTAGTTGTTGAATTAAAGATTTAAACAAAGTATAATTTTACAAAAGCTTAATTAATGGGATGAACAAAGTCTTTGAAGATATGTTGGTTTCCTGCTGCTGCTTTTTATGAAGCTGTTTATGATGATGATTAAATTACTGTTGATAGTTTGTTTCATTTCATTGTCAGGATTTTTTCCCTTTTGTTCTATATTTTTATGCATAAGCTGCCTTGAGTTTGATTTTTCTCATAGGAAAGCAGGATGAAAATGTTGAGATAAATAAAATATAAGTAAAATGAAATAACATACCAATTTGTAAAATAAATGGACAAGATTCCTTGCACCACCATGAAGATTGGTGTTGAGGAAGGTCCTGTGCCCAAGGGTTGACAACCAAGAACCTGTCACAGTGGCACCCCTCTCTTGTTAAATAATTATTTCATGTTGTCCAAGTTTGGAAAATTAACAGACATTTGGAGAAATTGATATTTCTGATATATTCAATCATAGGACTTGGAGAAGAACCTTGACCTCAGTAATAGTAGTTTCCAAAGACAGTTGCATTCTGAGAAAAAGAAATTATGTGATGCCCAAGAAGAAAATAAAGTTCTCCAAGAGGAAGTCCAACGGCTAGGTCAAAAATTAAAGGTAAAAACTGCAACTTTTCTTGAATAGAACAGCCTTAGCACATGATTTTCCAGGACCAAGATAGACCCACTGGTGGCCCAGGAGTTGCATCGGGACTGCACCATGGTAGTATTTTGAGCTTTAACCAAATGGATGGCATGGTTATGCATTTGAATAATGTGATATATATTCCAAAACACCCCACAGCACAGAATATGCCTGTACAGGCGAAGTTAGTTTTTTCAAGGACTCCACAGTAATGGCAGTCTAAATGAGCTGCAGTTGGTTGTAGTGAATCTGCCTGGGCACTCCAGTGGGTGTCGGACACAAACTGGGGACTACAGCTAAAGAGATTATAAAGTTGCTGTACTGTGCTAAAAAGAAAAAGTCACTGCTTCGGAGCATTGCTCAGCAGCATGCATTCTACCCAAGCACATGGAGAAAAGCTATTCCACGGAAGTGTTTGTGTGTCATTATGCACCCTGCTCATGTGACTTCCATTGTCATAACTGTGACTGCAGCATTCATGAACAGGATTTGAGTGTTTCTCAAGTGTTGAGTGAATAAGTTTGCAGTGGCAACTCCTGTTAGGGGGCTGCAGTGAGTGAATTCCTAAAAGCATTCTTGTCTTTCATAGTTGTATGTTTCTTCATTGAAGCAAACATATTGCAAGATGAATGTTGTTGTTTCAACATGGCTTGGATCAGGAGTTGCATCAACAATAATACTTTGGCTAGTGCTACATAAATAAAATTATGTAAAATAAAATAAGAATAATATTATTATTATTACTGAATGCTCTCCCATCAGATGTCAAGGAGACAAGTAGCTATGCTACCTTTAGAAGACATCTGAAGGCAGCCCTGTATGGGGACGTTTTAATGTTTAATGTTTTGTTACACTTTTATATATGTTGGAAGCCACCCAGAGTGGCTAGGGCAACCCAAACAGTTGGGTAGGGTACAAATTGTTGTTGCTGTATTGTCCTTTATAGGCAAATTTGCTCATTTTACACCTCCAGTTGTGTCTTCATTGTATGTCAGGAGGTAAAGCACATTGTAAAGCAAGACTTGCAAAATAATTGTTATAGACGCTGAAAAGCAAATATTTTTAGTACATAACTTTTTTGAAGATCGTATCTAGAAATTCTGTAAAACAAGGAAAGTGAAAAGTGTTTCTGATTAGCCTTTTGACAATTCACATTTTTTATTAGGAAAAAGAAAGAGAACTGGATGCAAAAAATATATATGCTAATCGGATGTTAAAAGTTTCACCCAAAAAAGATGTTGATTCTGCACCAAGGAAAAAAGGTAAACACTTTCTGGAAAGTTTTATAAGCAAATCTATTGGACAAGCTGAGTTTCAGGGGTCATATAAGTCAATAATGATCAACGCCTCCAGTATTTCTGGAATTTTGACCCCACAATTTATCCTTTCAATGTTTAGGTGTTTTTTTAATCAAAATGATATTTATCCTGAAGTGGCACAATTAAAAATTCAATGAATGTCATTGTATGGCAAGAATATACTTAAAAGAAGAATGAAGTCTAGTGTGGTAATGAATGAGATGGGCTGACACATCAAGAGGTTTGAGTTTTGAATACATTGGTTTTGATAGGGAATGAAAACTAGCCTCCAAAGATATGTAACTTTCCCCCTTTATAGCTCCAAATTCCATTATACATTTTCTAATATGTGGGCTTTGAGTTGTATCCAGTGGTGTTGCTCAGCTAAGGCTTCCATCAGTGAAACAGCGAGAGAACCCACTTTTGGTGATTCCTCCTTCTCCCTGCAAAACCCTTCATCTGCCCTTCATCTGCCCTGGAGGGTCCCCCAACACTCTACAGCAGATTTTTGGGAGAGGGGGGGTGTACTTGAAAATTGCTCCCCTTATTCCACAGACAGACGCCTGACTATCAGGTTAGTACAGTTGTAACTTGGATCTCAAACGCCCTGGAACTTGGATGTTTTGACTCCCAAACGCTGCAAACCTGGAAGTGAGTGTTCCAGTTTGTGAACGTTCTTTGGACCCAGATGTCTGACAGGGCTTCCGTGGCTTCCGATTGGCTGCAGGAGCTTCCTGCAGCCAATCAGAAGCTGCGCTTTGGTTTCCAAACGTTTTGGAAGTCGAACGGACTTCCGGAATGGATTCCGTTCTACTTCCAAGGTATGACTGTATATGTTTAAGACCTTCAGATGACTAAGGAAACACGGGCCTTCATGTTAGACTGTTTAAAATGAATCTATTTTAAAAGTGATGTGAATTGAGCATTCATCTATTTACAGCTTTTAATAAGAATACTAAACGAGAAGTACAGATAACAAAAGGAGTCCAGACTACTGGATGCTCTTCTCCAGTAGAATTTCCTCAACCACCAGACTTTATTTCTGATGGAATACCAGAGGAAAAGGAAGATGATGCACATCTCAGAATGGTGAGTTTAGCCCGCATTCTGCAAATCACTGTTCCCAGTGCAATAAGGATAAGTTCCTAAAGGGTGGTTGAAAATGAGCCTTGTTATCCTTTGTACCTGGGGTGAAGGTAGCGCAGACTGAAAGTATGAGTTTGTTAATGAGAGGACTCCCAAACAGTGTAAAGGACAAATTCAGGATTGGTCCAGTCTCCAGGGGTCACCTGCTAGTGGTGGACATGGCCAAAAGGAGCTGTGCCCTCTCATAGACATGCCCCACGCATACAGCTCAGAGCATACATTTTCCTTCACACACACGTAGGCACAGAGGCTTCTCTCTCATGCACATACCACACTCATCTCCATCCCATCACTGGGCTCAGAGAAGATGTTTAAACCTCTGCTCTCTGCCCAGCACTGAGCTGAAGAAGGAAGACTGGAGCTGGCTGACCACTTTAAAAGCCTTGTGCAGTGAGGGAGCTCATCCAGCCTGTGGGTTGTGCATTCAGCACCCTTACACTGATGGGGGAGAATAATAATAATTGAATGTTTGGATTAGATATAATCCTCTGCCTTGTTGCTGAAGAAATGCCCTGGAGTTCACAGGTTTTTGCCCCCCCCAACCCCCCACCCCCAAAAAACCATTTTCATGTGTGATCCAGATACTGAAAATGTTATCACTGCCTTCAGGATGTTGTACTGTGGGATGGAGGAGAACATGGGTGGGGAAGCAAAAGGGGATGGACAGAGCACACTGCATATTAGAAAACAGAAAAGGAAAGAGAGATTGTCCCATCTCTTTATTTCCATAGGCTTTTAAGTGTACCATGTCAGTGTTTGAATTCTCCTTTCAAAACTGACTCCAGGAGCAATGAACTGGAGCTCTTTTATGTTTTTAAAAAACCACTGCTGTATATTTTGATGCTACAGTGGTATATAAATATATAAATTAGTGTTGTGAGCACGTCCAGTGGTAAGTGAGTGGAGGATTTGCCCTGAAGAAACAGTAGGTTTGGGGAAAAGTTGAACAGTCTGTTTCTTAACTGTTTCCCCTGTGAGGTCTTTTATTTGTTTTGAGGATCAGGCTCTGTGCAGCTATGATATGATGCCAAAGTTTCCATTAGTGGAAATTAATATAATGCCATTGAATCGACTGGCTATAGCATATCCTTTTCCAAATATCTTTTAAAAAAAATAATCCTTCAGGCAACATTCACCTAACCAGACCTGTCAACGGAAGCCCTGCACAAGGACTTCCGCTTGCTCAGTGGGGCTTCTCCCCTCTCCTCCCTTGCTCCCGTGCCCTAAAAATTGGTTTTGCAAGGGCACACAAGGGAGGGGGTACTGTTTGATCAGGCACGCCTACACAGATGGAACAACAGGAAGAATGTGATGTTATATTCCCCCCCCCCTTCAATTCTATATTTAAAACTTCCTACAGGAACGGTCAATTAAAGACTGGAAAGAACAAACAGAACGCTTCAAGGAAGAGCAGAGCAGAGAAAGAGAGGAAAGACTGAAAAGTGATCAAGAACTGCAGGCATTGGAAGAGAGAGCCAAGAAACTAAGAGATGGTAAGAAAATGCACTTAAATTTGCAACCGGAGGCTGCCATCCTATCCACTTTTCACTTGGACATAAGGCTCTGTGAACTGAATAAGACTTACTGCTTACTCTGAGTAAACATGTACATGATTGCGCTTTCTTTTAGTAGGCAGGATATTAATTCATATGTGAAACACTTCTTGCTAGTAAGCATAGGAAATTTTATTTTTCTTGAAGAAAATAAAACGTGTGATTCTTAGTATTTATTGGCTGTGCTGCTTGTGAAAAAATTATGGGCTGTGTTCAAAATAGTCCTCTTTGCGGGCGGAACAACATACGCCATGCAGTGGGGCTTGTTTTTCCTCCCCCGCCCCCTGCATACCTTCCAAATCTGTTCTGATCTATTCTTTGAGGTAGATTTGTGGACAACACAGAGTACATACAAGGAGGAGGGAGCCCTATTTTACCAGCAGAAGTCATTCTGCTCACACATTTTTTTAGCCCTGTTCCTTCTCAGATTATACTGAGTTCTCATGTTCTGCATTTATTTAAAGGAGTGCAAAAAGGTAAATAAACATGCCATTAACATTTTGTTTTTTCATTTCATACAAGAATTGTCCTTTGGAATTATATTTCCCTTTAGAAAGGTTAGTGTTAAGCTTCAATACAGGAAACTTGTGTTTTTTGTGCATTGTGGAGGGATGTTTTTATCAACAGTGACAGGTGAGTTGTTTCAGTACCAACACAGTCTAGGTCACTGCATTTGTGGAACAATTTTGCTCCAGTTTTCAGTTTATGTGTGTACAATGCCACTGAAGTCAAACCTGAGAAATGTGTGCAGAACCAAGTGCAATTATTGGTTGTGGGAGGCTATCCAGCATGGTGAAGCCCACGTATGTTCCCCATACCTGCTGTGTCATGGCACATGGGCTCAAGCATGTTTAACTAAACATGGGGTTCCAACCTCACTGCACAATTCTCAAAAATCGACCAAAACTCCAGTAAAAAAGTAGAGTTGGGGGGGGGGCGAGCTTTATATGATGTTAAGTTTTCAAGTGGAAATAGTATTTCACCTGGTTCACAGACTACAGAGTAAATGGAGTTCTTTTGCATTTGGACTCTGAACTCTCATCAGCCCCAACCAGCATTGACAAAGGTCAGAGATGTTGGGAGTTGGAGTCCAACAATTTCTGCAGGGCCACAGGCTCCTCATCCCGGAGTTGTAGGGATAGTTGTAGATCATTTGCAAAAGCTTGATGGTGACAACATCAGTCAACACTGAGCTTTATATAATTGTTTGAACTCAAAGGGGAATGGAATTCTGTAAAATAAGCAAGTACGCCTTGGGTTATTTAGAAACCAAGAATGTGTTTCATTGTAAGTCATTCACAAAGGTGACTTACATAATAATACATCATTCTAAGTCAATGTTTTTGATGCTTTAACCCACAGAATGGGAGAAGGAAGAATCTGAGAGAAAAAAGAGGGAAAATAGTCTTCTGCCGGAAAAAGAAGAAAAAGCAAAAATGGAGACAGACATATATAGTTTGGGAAATGGGATGCAAAATAATGAAAGCGAAGAAGAGGAAAGACGGAAGGCAATTCTGCTTTCTAAGATGTATGAAATTGACAAGGAAACGCAGATCAATATAAAAGTTACTTCACAGGAGCACACTTCGGAGACGGCAACTATACCATATTCCTTGGAAAAAAGTAAGAGGCCGTACCAGAGCTCAGAAGCAACTGAGAAATTATTCAATGGTTTTCTGGAATATGGCCAGCACAATACGGCTACGAAAGGAGAAATCCAGAAACAGCAAAATATAGAGACCACAAGCCCAAGCAGCAATTTGACATTTGGTTGCTATGTACCTTCTTTTGGGAAAGTATCAGGGAGGCCAAGTTGGGCTAATCAAAAAAGTGACTTCCTTGACGAACCCACTAAGGAAGACTTGGGTCTCCACACAAAGAGAGATAAAAAGGCCAACTTAATGGAGCAGCTGTTTGGAAGCGGTGCCAGCACCATCACTCCACCTAAGAAAAATGATTTGGGTACTTTCCGACAAGACAGCGGCCCAAACAATGGTTTCCAGGATAAAGGCTCTACGGTCAATGTAAAAGACGACGGCGATCTTTTCTTCAGTGAAGGGAAAAACTTCAATCCCAAAAGGCACCGACTGCAGCACACAGCAAGCAGACCAGCAGTGAAGGCTTTTGATTACTTGGAAGACGAGATTGAGGAAGTACTGTTGCAATGATTATATTCTGCAAAAGTCCGTACGTGTAAAGAGTACATGTATTTAATGAGCTATTTATAGTTTTTAAAACTTTTCAGATATCGTTATAAATATGAAGTGACTGAAAATATTTACGTGGGGGGAAATGGGATATGTAGCCTGATGTGTCATCAAGAACGCAGCTTTTTTATCTAGGGTGCCCTAAGCAATTGAAAGTGGTGACTGATATAGGTATACCAATCTGTTGGGTTTCTTAGCACAATCCTACCCAGTCTATTCAGTATTCTCTGCCCGCCCACCTTCATAATAATCTCCCCATTTTCTCTAGATATTTTCCATCCTTCAGTTTTAAATGTACACAGCTTGGTGGCACAGTGAGTCAGGGTGCTTCTGCGTGACATCATTAGCGATACATTTTGCATGTGGCCACAAAAAGAAATAGCTGAAATTCCTTTCTCCCCCCCCCCCCCCCAAAGTAATAAAGTCGGTTCCATCACTACTCTTCTTTAAATTGTTTCTCTAGGGCTACAAATGACTTTAACCAGTTCTGAGGGCAATTTTAATCCTCCCCCTGTACCATCAGGGAAGGGAGTCTCTGCTATGGTGAGTCTCCCAAGTAGTATAGTTTCAATACAGCAGAGGTTAAATGCAAACATTTTGTTGAACTAAGAAATGAGAACAATTCAAAGGAGACGGCATATTATGACTTTTCAACCCATCAGCTTGTTCATCTGGTCTTGCATAATAAGCCTAAATATTGAGAAAAGCAATACCGATGCTATTTTTCTTATAATAGAAGGGAATCTGATTTTGTCATTCAGTCAAATAGAATGTAGGACTTGATGGGACTCTAGATAATTTCGTAATTTCTCACCACCTGTTGGAATGCGTATGAGAAAATGGTTTAATGGTGAAGTGAAAAAGTGTTGCCACATTTTAGGTTAACCTAGCACTTGCTTAATTTGTCATCAGCCACACTCCGGCATATCACACCAATCCCATTAACAAGCCTTCTCTGTTGTAAATGGGCTGCAGATTGCAGCCATGAGCACAGTCCACTTAATGAAGTGGACTTGTCCGACACAACCTTGTGCAGTTGTTCTTAGTGGATTTATTAAATAATGCCTGATGTGATATCCAGTGGTGGCTGTTGGAGGATGGAAGAGAATTAATCAATGGAACTGGAAGGAAGGCAATTATTTGCAGTCCACTTCTCTTGTACAGTACACAGCTCTCCTTCTAAATCTGTTCCAGGGCATCCTCCAACCCCCCTGGAGCAGACTTCAGGACGGCACTGAAAGGGGTACAAGTGACTGCTGAAAATTGCTTCTGTCCTCTTTCTAACAGATTCCTTTCCATCAGCAGGCGGTTAGCCTGCAATGCCATAATGGAAAATACTATAATATTTGAGCAAATAAATGGGATTTGTTTTAATACTTAGTTTTTGTTCACTTTCAAAACTTTAATGTAATGTTTATATGAGACTTAGGAAGATCTAGTGCTATGGCTGGTAAAAATGTACATTTGGCTGTGTCACTTAGTTTCAGTTCTTTGGTTGTGTAAAATGCTCCGTTCATACTACTTATATGGAACATTTTGAATAGGAAGCAATCTAAAAACATCAGCAAAAGAATTGGTTAGCAGCAGTCCAGATCTCAACTTAAATACATCTGTTGGACTTGCACTATTGTGCAGCTAAAGCAAAGCACCAACTTCACCTTTTGGGGCTGTTTTTATTTTGGCTATAGACAATTGTCCCAATCTAGAGAACATAGTTGAGTTGGGTCAGATCCACATAAAGTGCAAAAAGCTGTTGAGAGATGAAAAATAGCCTTTCACTTTGGTGTGCATGTAGAACTATGCCACCCTAAAGTTTTTGACCTCCTTAGGCCTGTCAGAGGCTTTATGAGCACTTGCAGTTGAGTCTCCTAGCGATGATAAGGAGGATGCTTCAGCCTCTGATGGCAACTGTTGAGTAGGAGAGAGGGACAGGGACTAAAACTAGGTGCCTCTGTGGCCCCGCTCCCCTTGCATGCATCCATCTAAACAGATAACTCAAGCTGTCAGTGACTTTGTTGGGGCAAGAGATATTGAGTAAGTGCTCACAGACAGACGAAAGGAATACTGGTGTTCTAGAATGAGGTTAAAGGCAATGCAAAGAAGGAAAACACTATCATTTGCTACAGAATCAAATTAGGAAACAATTCCACAGTGAGAAACAGTAACTGTCCATTTGGTTCATGGCTATTACGCTATGTAGCTACCAGTTGCCATTTTCGTTTTTGCTGGCTAACCTGGATTTTTTAGAGATGCCATCTTTGCTTGACGCAAGTCGTGGGTCCGTACAGCTCCAAAGTACCCTCCGGTTTTTGCCAATCTCCTCAGCTACTAGTTTAGTTGCCAGGATTTTTGAAACCTTGTGGGAAAGACCACAGCGGATTTTTGGGGCAGTGCAAATAGCTATTGTGGAGGTTTGATTTTAGTATTCTGCTCTGCAATATAGATGGAGCTTGACCATTTCGAAGTTTCCAGTCGGAATCTCAGCAGACGTAAGTCCATCTTGACATTTGTTTGTGATCCGCCTGTGAGAGCTGGTGGGAACTTTTGACAAGTGTTTCGCTGTGGTCTTCCACGTGTCATCTGTTGGCACCCTCTTGTGCAGCAGCTTCAGGGTCCCAGCAGCTGACGTGTGGCCTGTAGCCTGGAGAGGGAGCTTCTTAGCACTGAAAACCTTTGCATTTCTAATGCAACACTAAAGGGCGATAATGTTTTTTCTTGTAATATAAAACAAAGCATTTTTATGATTCAGAAGAAAATAGTATGTATTTTAAAAGAATTGTTTTAGAGCTAATGCTATAAAAATATTACCATCTGTACTGATTTTTAATATCTATTTATTATGTAATGTTTAATTTGTTTTTATAACTTTATATTTTGTGTCAAAAGTTCTACCTTGGAACAATGCTTGGGTGTTTTTTTTTAACAGAATGATTTATATTAAAATATTTCTGTGATGGGTTTGTGTAGATCATATCTGTTTCCAAAAAAAAAAAAAAGTGTTTAGACCTCTCCATACCTTTCCCACCTTATCCAAATCTTGGGATGGGTTACATTAAGACTTTACGTAATAACAGTCCTATGTGATCAGGATGAAACAATGTGGAACGCCAACTTTCTACTTCCAACGCTGATGCCCTCCTGTACCTTTCTGTCTCTGACATCTTTTAATTTTACTAATGAAACCATTTTTCACTGAAAGAGCATGTAAAGATTCCGTTCACCACACATGGGATACCAATTGGTTGCGGAGGTATGAAAAGAATTGTGCTGCTGCACATGCATTAAATGCCAACATAGCATATCTCTCAAAAGTCAAAATTCTCACTTCTGAAATAGGCACGTGCCATATTTTGTTCGTTTTCTAATGGCTTATTCTAATTTACTTATTAGAAGAAAATATCCTTTCACTTTTACTGACCCCCTTTATTCCTAACACAAAGCTTCTAAGAGGCACAGAACATAGAAACTTCCGTTTTTCTCCAGACCAAATGTATCCTTCATCCAATAAAATTATTTCTTTCAGTCAGGAATAAAATCTGAGTGATATCTGTACAAAAAAAGCAAGCCGTCCTTCGGTACTATTGTCAGCTGGCTACTAGCATGTTGCTAGGATACACACAGTAGATTTGATTAACTGCAGTTTGCATGAGAAATCCATCCACATATTTGTTTTGCGTTAATATAACTCTCAATGGTACATATATTTAGAAAGAAGTAGGTATTTATATTGAGCTTTTTGGTTTTTTTAGCTTTGCCATTTCCATATCTGATTTTTCTCAAAGCCTTTGCAAAATGAACGCTAACAGCAACTGTTGGCTCCGCCAGTTAAAATGTGCTTACTCTACCCTAGTTGTGGGAGAGTGGTACCCAAGTTATTCCAACGAGAAATGTGTCTGTGGGAAATCCTGCACTGGGAACAATCCATAAGAAAATCTCCTTCCCAATAAAGTTCAAACTGCTTCTAGCGGTGGACTAGACATTTGGCCTTGTATCTTCTGTCCTAAAAAAGGACAGTCCTTGCACATGTATCAGGACCTGCATGTACTAAGCAATGTGTGCAGATTCCAATAAGGGTTAACAGATCTTATTAAATGTTTCACAAAATCATGGAATTGTAGAGTTGGAAGGGACCCCGAATCTTTTGCCCATCATGGGGCTCGAACCCATGAGCCTGAGATTAAGAGTCTCATGCTCTACCAACTGAGCTATCCCAGCAGGATGGTGAGTTTTCTACACTGGTGCATTTGTGATTTGATTCAAAGACCTGTTTGATGTTCACTCTTCTTGAGGAGTTTCATTCTGTTTGGAGTGCAGATCCTAGAGGGTGGTGATGGGTGTCTTCTTGGAATCGTCCTTTTGTTTATTGTTGGAGAAGGCTGACCTGTAAAGAGACAAACTCAAGCCTACAAATACATATCCAAGTGATTGCAGCCTTGTTTTTCATAACAAAGATTAACAGGTGCAGCAGCTCAGTTAACCAGGCCTCATAACAAAGGGTGCAGTTGCAGAGTCACTTTTAACTACCACAACTCTATAAATAAATGGTTTGTTTAAATGACATCTTGGCAAAAAAAAATTTGATCACATATTCGAAGAGTATATGATTTTGAGGCACAATTTTATGCACCCTACTCTGGCATCAGAACTTTCCACCAACCGCCTCCCATTCTGTTAACTCATCAGAATTTCTGGTGACAAAAAAGAAGTCGTTTGGGGAATAAAGCATTCCCTAAAAATGAATTAATTGCCAATGGCTGTGTGAAGTTCATCTTTCCTTTCTTTAAATAAATTGCAGATCTTACTAACTCTATGACTGGTTAAATGTTGAGGAGAGTCTGTTTCATTCCACCAACTTGAAATTATCTGGAATATTTTCCATAATGGTGTCTCTCTCTAGTTTCTAGCTTATGACTGTTATTTTCCTGGACAAGGAATTGGAATGGAAAAAGCTATTTAATGAACTGTAATCAAACAGAATTCCTTTAGAGGGCACTATTTTACTTCCATAGAGTTGTACGAAACTGCTGATATGAGTAAGATTTAGCCTGCATGGGTAGATATTTAGAGTATATGTAGTCTTAAAAAAAGAGAAAGCTTGGTTTTTAAAAATTAGGCATGCATTGTGTCATGTCTCATGGATCTGTAGAAAATACAATTGCTAGTGGTCTATCAAATATTATGTCATTCATACATAGAGTTCTCACTTTTGCTAGGCTTCTTCCTTAGGGCTGATTCCCACTTCTTTGCCAGAGTGAAAAATGTCCACAATGCTCATTAAAACATTCATTATATTGCTCTTTAAAATATATCCAGTAATATTTGAGGCCCAGTCCATCTAGGGGGTGCTGCAGGGCATTGCAACTATGATGTATTGAATTAAGCAGAACAGAAGGCATGAGGCAGGGGGTGCTGAATTTTGGCCTTGCACAAGGTGCCGCTGAAATTTGAAATGCCAAAGTCCATCCCTGCACTAAAGAGTTATTTCAGAAAATGCATAGTTTCTCTTGGTACTATATGGAGCATCCCCTTGTCACCAAAGATTGCATGCTTAAGTCTTGCTCATCACATCATAGGCTCTCTTTGCAGATTGTTCAACTGCAAATAGTTGTTGTGGCCATCAAAACACACCAAGGTGGTGTTGCCAGTGACTTGAGCCATGAGACAGAAGTGTTCTTACAATTTTTTTAAAAATCAGCTTCTTAGATACGGAAGAACTATTTAGACTTCCCACACGCACACTGAAAAATATAATTTCCAAATGTCAAAAAATAATTTGAGCAATAGATTAGGAAAAAATCTAACAGTGAGAGAAGGGTCCTAATGCCCTCCTATCTTTCTCCTTAGTGATTAGTTTTATGTGTGGATGTTGACAAGATCTGAGGGATAAATACAGCCCCAGTGCCGATGTCTAAAATAGTCAAATTTTTTTTCCAAGCCTTCATAGAGCTTGGCAGCTCTGTAGTTTTACATTCCAAAAACCGAACAGCAGCATCAAAACAGCATTATTTTGTCTTCGCCTTATCAACAACATCCTTTATATTTGGAAATTCCAATCGCTTTCCCAGATGCAAACTGGGTAAACATTTCCCCCTGGAAGCAGAATAATCGTAAGAGAAGAAAATGGGGCCAGGCTGAGAGAAGGCTCTGGTGCAAGAATTTTAACTAGGCTAAAATTTCAAACAATTCTCTGCCTCACTGGAGAAACTGAGAAGTCGGTCTCCATCTCCCACCCAGTATTCCGGCTCGTATGCCAAAGATGCCGTCACGTGTCTGCAGCCATCAGCTCTTAGCCATGCTGAAGAAAAAGTGTGAACCAAATGTGAGTTTTTCTGTGGCACGTGGGCATGCTGCCAAGATACTAATGAAGGCTCATTCCAAGGAGAATTGTCGGCCTTTTATTGTACTGTTTTTCAGTATTCCACCTACACAAAGGCTACAGCTCATTTGGTTCCATTCTGCTGTTGGGTATTGTAAGAAAAGAGAGTGGCGGCTCCCTTTGTGACATGACAAGACCCCTTCCGGCTTTAAAAACAAAACAAAACAAAAAACTCACCTGAACTTTGGGTTGAAAGCATCTTTCTGCTTTCAAATGTTAATCCATTTATTATCCTGAGCTCTTTAATGTCTCGCAAAGTATTCTTTAATTCAAGACGGGGGGGGGGGGGGGGGAGAACCTGCTGTTCCCGCTACATTTTCAGGAAACCCCACAGGACCTCAGGGGCAAAATACAGCTGAAGATGACACAAGCTTCTATACACCAGATTGGTCTGTTTGTTCATCTAGCTGGTACCCAGTTGGCATTGCCTCTCCAGAGTCTCAGGCAAACCCCCAGCAGATATAGCCAAGGAAACTGCCTTATATTGAGTCAGACCATCTTGCTCAGTAGATTGACCATCAGTAGAAGAAGAGTTTGGATTTGATATCCCGCTTTATCACTACCTGAAGGAGTCTCAAAGCAGCTAACATTCTCCTTTCCCTTCCTCCCCCACAACAAACACTCTGTGCGGTGAGTGAGGCTGAGAGACTTCAGAGAAGTGTGACTAGCCCAAGGTCACCCAGCAGCTGCATGTGGAGGAGCGGGGAAGCGAACCTGGTTCACCAGATTACGAGTCTACCGCTCTTAACCACTACACCACACTGGCTCTTGTGCCTCTCTAGGGTCACAGGCATGGTTCTCAAACCTACTTGGAGATGCCAGGGATTGAACCCAAGACATTCTACATGCAGAGCAGATGATCTGCCACTTCTCTTGACTTCTGGCTTTGGAGCCCTACCAATAAAAGCATCTGCACCGACGGCAGAAAAGCACGGTGATTCTGTTCTGTTTGCCTAACTGCACTTTAAGTTGCCCTTTTTCTTTATAGGGATTGGGAAGCAATTCCATTCTGACACATGGATCTACTGCTCTCCCATGTAGCCTGACCATAAATGATGTCAACCATTCCCACCCCCACCCCCTGGATTAGAAAATGCCATTTCTTTTCTAGAGATGTCATTGAAAACAGATGATTGGGGATCCAATTTTGGTTTGACATTTTTAACCAAAGAGTTCAGGTCCCATCACGAAAAATTCTCAGAATAGCAACTTGTGTTTTGTTTAATGATTTATAGGAGCCATATCTGAAGGAGCTAGGATTGCAAGTCATGTGGTAAAAATGAGATTTAACTGAGATTCTACCAGCTGGAATGTCAGATTAGATCCAGTAGTAAGTTGTGTTTGTGGCGTGATTCATCCTACACCCCATGTAAGCTTTTTTGGTAACCATTGTTTCTTGTTCTGAAAGCTGTCTAAACACTCCTTCTGCTTCTTGATACAAAATTGCTATAGTGAATGTCTAAAAGTGTCCTAATAGAATTGTATTCCCACCACTTTTTCTAGACGTTTTAAAGAAGTGTGTGGCGCAACAGCTTCTGTGGAACATTATCCTGATTTCCATATAGGTATGACTGTAGAACAGAGAATAATTGCACCAAGGATTTGATGTTTCTGGAAAAATATATAAATACAATGTATCCACATAAAACTTCACTATTGCTGGGACTAGTTTATCATCCCTTCAAACTGAATTTATTAGTGACCATCATTTGCATTAAAGATCCTAAAAGGGTAAAGAGCTTTAATACTAACGCATTTGCTGTGATCAGCAAAGTGAAGAACACTCTGATCTCAAAAATAATCCTTTATAGTTGTTATATTGTTATGTAGATATACTGATAGCTTTGTCAAGGGAACGGGGCACCTCATACGAATAACTCATAGGAATGTATTGTTAGATGGCACAGTTCCATACAAGAAGACCTGTCAAGAGTATAATGTGTACTTTACTGGTTGTGTACATTACTGTTTACTCTGCCTCCAGCCCACTTCTACTGCTGGTGTTTGAAACAGTGTACACGACATTAGCCGCAAGCTATATCTATCCTGTAGTTTTGTGAGACATACCAACGTGCTTCCCATCGAACCAACTTCCATCCCATTTGAAAACATAAGCCACATTCGCTTTGCAGTTAAACTGTGGTGTGCACATTTGAGACAGACGTTGCACACAAGCAGATGGCTGCGCAGGTGACAGGTTCACTCACAAATAGGTGCTGGGGGGGGTCGCAGGTGTGGGAAAACCAAACAGGTGAAGACTTCTCTGACCTCTCTCTGGTGCACACAGTAACATGCAAATGCAGTTTGAAATGCACTGGTGGGGTGGGGGGAAGACAGCCCTGCTGCATTTTAAGATGCTAATTTGTACAAAACCAAACACGAGGAAGTTCTTTCAAATCCCTTTGCTGGTCTTTGATTTTCATGCCACCATCCTTTGAGCAAATGAGCCAAAATAATCTGGGCTTTCACCGAAATAGAGTTGACAAGTGGGAACTGCAACATAATGTTCCAGTATGGAGTACTCAGTTTAGCATTTCAGCCAGCCATTTTTGCAGAACACTCCATTCCGTTTCCTCCCTGCCCCCATTTTCCTACCCTGCCCAGCAGTCACCGAGTATTCTGTGCCAGATGAGTATGCTCAGTCCTCATTTAGATTATTTTTTGCAGGCAGGGGTGTGTATCTCCAATTCAGAGTTGTTGTTTTTACCTCTGAATGATATTTCTGCATAACTTGGGTTTTTCCCAGGCCTACCAATCTACTTCCCTCTTGTGTGTGAATGGGGCCATATTGTCTACATCAGACCCAAACTCAGAGAATGAGTCCTTCCTCTCTGCCTTGACATTTTTGCCAACGCAATTTCTCATACATATTTTACAATGTGTTAACTGAAATGCTTCTTTGATGCGTCTAGATCCAGCCCCTCTGTCCTTCTCCGCCTTTCTCTCTTTGATGGGCCCATTTTATCCAAGTTAGCCATAGTTACAGTATGGATTTTCTCCAGATTATTATTTCTATTCTTAATAATTGTAATTTTGCTTCTTTGTATTTAGCATCTCAGCAGGAATATACCACACTGTGTGGCTTGAAGACTGTATGTAGCTCAAGTCAATAAATATACAAATATACATCAGCAAACATTCTAACTTTGCAGCTCCAGGTATTTTTGAGTTCCAGTTTAGACCATTTACATTTCCCCTTTCTGGCTGCTCTCAGGGATGCATTTACACTGAGACCCTAAATCTTTGGATTTCCACAGATCCCATTTCTATGGTCACTAAGTTACAGGCAAGCATAATTAAATCTATGCACTGCAGAATGCAGAGGCTGTGTCCCCAGAGAGGCCTTGATGCCACAGATAGTCAAAGTGGATGCGTTCCAGGAGACAGCTGGAAAACATCCTCCTTTTGCACCTAGAAGCTCCTTCAGCAGTCCTACTGAAAGTTTGGCTAGCTTTTATATTTCATTTCGTAAGTCAAACCACATGTGACTTTCTGGCTCTGAAAAGTTATTATCCATTTTGTTCTATTTCGGAATGGCACATCAGTACTGCGTAACGATGAACAGAGCACAAGGAGGATGAGAGAACAGTCAAATGACAGGTCTCAAGTGTGGGGATTCCCACAATTGAAGATCTGGATGAATCACTGGAAAACAGGCTATGCTCAGTAACCCCCCTCCCCCAAAGTCTTTTTTTTTTCTTTTTCAGCCTAGAAATATCTAACATGGTTCAATTTATCCATCCTTTAAAGACAGCACAAAGGAGGCAACATACAGAAGAAAATATAACTGCCAAACTCTGTAGTAAGATTACTAAAGTGAAAGCGCTAGGAGACTGAGATCCGGGGACTCCTTCAACTACAAAATGTTCTACCACTGAGCTATGCTCTCACTTACCTCTAACAACAAAGGGAAGTTCAGATACAATTGGGGACCACTTGATCTACATGCATGTAGCCTACAAATGAGCTATACCTCCACCTGCCTGAGAAACCTAATGTCTTGCCTTGGGAATGGGGAAAACATACTGATTTCTTTATGAGTAGGTCTCAGCTCATTGCCAGAAATGACCTAGAAACTTCTACAGCCACTTAGGTGTGTATGTATATATTCCATGGGTACTCGCTCGCTAGGAATACTTCTTTGAAAGACACACATGATAGGTTTAGCAATCTGGAACAGTTGAGTAAAACTGAAGAGCTATCTTCTGTTTATCTCTATGCAGGAATCATCAATCAATGAGTTGAGAATGGAAAAACATGGGGAAAGTAAAATAAACTTTTACTTATGTAGAATTTTCATAAATGATATGGTTGATCCACAAATCTGGTCAAAGCAGGAATAACATCAGGCCTTCATTCCCATCAAGTTGACTTGTGTTCTCACTGATCCAAGATCTATGAGCAATAGTTGAAGGAGCTGGGTGTTTGGCCTGGAAAAGAGGAGACTGAGAGGAGATATGAGAACTATCTTCAAATACAGTCATACCTTGGTTGTTGAACTTAATCTGTTCTGGGAGTCCGTTGGACTCCTGAAACGGTTCAAAAACCAAGGCATGGCTTCTGATTGGCTGCAGGAGCTTCCTGCACTCAATTGGAAGCTGCGGAAGCCGTGTAGGATGTTTGGCTTCCAAAAAACATTCACAAACCAGAACACTCACTTCCGGTTTTGCAGTGTTCGGGAGCCAAAATGTCTGAGTACCAAGGTGTTTGAGAACCAAGGTATGACTGTATCTGAAGGGCTGTCACATGGAAGAGGAAACAAGCTAGTTTTCTCCTGCTACCAATGGCTTCAAGTTACAAGAAAGGAGATTCCAACTAAGCATATGAGAAAACTTTATCCTTTTTGAAAAATGTGTTTAATACAACCACATTTACTTTGAAATAAAATCAGATGCATGGAACCTTGCATCAGTTTCCCACCTAATATCACCGGGCCCTTCCTTCACTCTTTCTCCCCTAAGGTACTGTCTATTTCAAAAACAGCACTCCTGGAGCACAAACAGCAGCTTGGGAGAAAGGCATTTTTGGCAATGAACTGGCATGGAGCCCTTATGTCAATTGAGAACACAGCACTGCATCAGGACTCCACACTTCTCCTGCAAAATAAAAGTGGCAGTGCTAAGCACACTTTTCAAAAAGCATGATTAATACAATGTGTTGTTAGGTAGCTGCAGAGATCTTATGTGAGTGCACTGAAAGGTAGCTGCTCTTCTGAGGATGTGTGATGGGCAGAAGAAAACAGTGAAAGATTGAAAGACTGAAGTAAAATGATCTTTTCTTCAGCTAGCATATACTGGTAGAATACTTACACCCTCATTTGTGTGAATGACTACAGTTGAAGATTCCCCTGCCTCCTCCATCTAATTTGTGCCCAAATTTGGTAAGGCTATTTTAGTTTATATTGCATTTTACTTTGAAACCGTAAAAGCATTCATCTCACAAGAAGCTGAAACTACTCTCAATCCATTTTTAAAAATCTGGATGGGCTACAGTACTGATCGGATTTGAATATGTTTGTTATCGGAAACTAATTTGGCTCCTTAATAGTGAATATTCTATTTTCCAGATTCTCCAACTGACTTGAGATAAAATATTAAACATGGTCATCCCTTCTAATGAAACAAGATAGCATTTCTGTATTAAATTGTTAAAGATTACATACCACACCTTCTGAGAATATTTCTTTCAAAAGAAAATTATTGTTCGGTTATTGATTGTGTATTTTTTATTATGACCTATGCATTTGACAATGTTCTTAGCTTGGGACTTCAGAAATGAAGGGAAGTCACTGGCTAGGTGGTCAAGCACTGTTGAGAAGTTGCACCCAGGAACAATATTATGACAAGGGAAAGACTAACCTGACCCGATCCGTGTACTCCATTTCTTGGTTTCCTCTCCCCCCTCCATGCATTTTCCCTTTTTTATCATGTCTTATTAGACTATGAGCCTACAGGCAGGGAATGTTATCTTTTAGCATCCGTACAGCACTTAGAACATTTTAGGTGCTTTAAATAAATACATACATACAGGGCCGGCCCACCTATGAGGCAAGATGAGGTGACTGCCTCAGGCAGCAGGATCCACAGAGGCAGCAGATTCCAATGTAGATCTTTATCCCTGCTTTGGTCCTGATATTTATCTTCACTCGCCGCTTCTTCCCTGGTGGAGAAGGGGCACCATTTTGTGGTTCACCTCAGGTGCCAAAATGTCTTGGGCCGGTCTTTCATGCTCCTTTCCCCAGAAGTCTCTCTTCCTCATATAGCTCTACTAAAAACATATTTATGAGAGTGTTAAAACACTGCCTACATTGCATGCCATGGTTGCTGTTGCCTTCCCAGGCTACACAAAAAAGGCATCTTCCGGTCAAAATAATCTTGCAGAATTTGACAACAGATCTGTCAAAAGTAAATGAGAGGTTCTTTCCAATTTGTCACATGCTGTCTCTATAAAAACAGCAGAAATAATGGATATGAATTTTAGGTTCTTGCAAATGAATTTAAATGCATCCTCCCTTTCCTCTTTTGTGTCTAAACTTCAGGATGGTGAGAGGAAAATGAGTCAGAAAAATCAAGAATTCAGAAAGAAGACTGGCAGTGAAGCTGTGGGGACTTGGAAGCTCCCTAGACACTATGACTAATGGAAAGCTTGAGATTGTAATAGTAATTTCATCCTGTTCAGATATGGGAAACGCCTGCTTTTCAGGGAAAAGGTTCTAGATATGTATATTTTGTATTGAACTTCTATCCCAAAGAGGAAAAATCCATAATAAAGCAATGTAAAGAAGCAGCAGCAACAATTAATTTTTGAAAATCGAGTGAGAAGTTAAAATTCTGTAAACATGAGAGGAAAAATTGAGCTGCTCATCGTTAACTATTTCATATCTGCTAGCAAGTACTCTGGGTTACTTGTGCAACACACATTTTACAGAAGTATTTACTATTGCAATTGATGTACTAACTCTGCATGTTTGTGTGTGTGCTGGGGGGAGGGGAGGACGTACACTGTTTGTTTGTTTGTTTGTTTGTTTGGCATACATCTCACAAGATCTCAGGGCAGTTCACAGAACAAAATATTGACATATGTGTACTGGAAACACACCACACAGTGCAAACAAAAGGAATACCACCTTGAGGGAAGACATCTGGATGCACTCTAACAAATGAATATAAACTGCTCACTTATGGAAATATAAAATGGCTGTTAGAAAAAGACATTTCTAATACCAATAAATGGAAGTTTTCATTTTGCCAGCATGGGTGTGTTTCTGGGTCCTGGAAGGGAGCCCTCTTCCCCACATCCGAGTGGAACAGGCCACTGCGCTGCCACAGGCCAACATCCCATCTCTTTAGAACTGCTGGGCCTCTTTATTAAGCAAAATTTGTACCTCACGTTTGTTTAAGCATTTATTTCATTTTGACAGCTGTGACGTAAAGAAGTCCCTTAAAAAAACACATTTTTTCCCTAGTAATAAAAATGCCTTTGACTACCAAATATCAATTTCCTGAGTGACCTGGAAACACCATAACCATAATATTTGAGGGCAGTAGTGTTGCCAGGGCAGGATTTGAGGTGACAGCCATTCAAGAGGCAGGCACTCTGTAGAATGAGCAGGACTCCCAAACCAAGAAGAGCTGACTTACCAGATTTTGAAATCGTTTTTGTTGTTGCCATGTTACAAAGTTCCCCCTCCCTCCCGCTGCATAAGACCATTTGAAGTACAGTGCTACCTCAGTTTAAGAACGTAATTCATTCTGGAGGTCAGTTCTTAACCTGAAACTGTTCTTAACCTGAGGTACCACTTTAGCTAATGGGGCCTCCCGCTGCTGCCGCGCCGCCGGTGCTCAATTTCTGTTCTCATCCTGAAGCAAAGTTCTTAACCAAGGTACTATTTCTGGGTTAGTGGAGTCTGTAACCTGAAGCATCTGTAACCTGAAGTGTCTGTAACCCGAGGTACCACTGCAAAGTGAAGTAATGCCTATTACTTCCTACCTTCCCTCCCCCCAACCTCCAGTAAATTCAGAACATAAAATTACCTAACTGCACCTCTGCTTCAGGGCTATTTAGACACCACCACCATTTGGACGTGTTATGAATGCAGCAGGGAGGAATGGGCTCATGCTTGCTGGAAACCAAGCCAAGTTCTTCAGAATGGAGAGTTTTAAGGAAATTCCATATATTGCTGTTGTTGGTTTTTTTAAAAACACATTACAAACAGGACCATTTCTTGAGCCAGGTAGCAATTTAATCAATTTAAATTGTCCGACGCTGGAGATAGTGACACTCAATGTTACTCACTGGGCTGTTGTTCTATAAACTGTATATATAAGGAAGGCAATTTCTCTCCCAGCCCCCCAACCTTATTTGACTACAAATGGTATTGGAAAGGTTACTTGGAGTTAATGGATTTTAAACAAACCACAGGGGTGGTGGGTTGTTTTTTTTTAACCTCCTTTCCCCTAGCAAAGCAGATGGCATTGGCAGGTGTTGTGCCTCACAGGTCTTAGTATAAATAAAAATTCTGGCTATTTGTTGGACAAAAAGGGGATGTATAAACAGACCCGGGCAGTCAGATGACCTGGGACAGGGAATGTAAGCACTTCAAAATCAAGTCTAAACCAAAGTTGCATGGACGTAAGGACAGGCTGAATGATGTAGCTTTGGGCTGCGTAACTTGAAAGGACAGACCTTTGTTCCCTACCCTAGCTAGGTCTTGTATACATTCCCTGTGATTTTGATGGCCAGCAGTTACCTGGAATGCTATGCTCCATCGTGGTTGAGGAGGCAAACCCTGTGTAATATGGCAGGTCATTTGGGGTTCTCCATTAAGTGGAAGTACAGTGTTAACTTGTGCTGTCAAGCAAGCATTAGTGTCCCCAGAATCTATTCTTGCCGTGTCTCTGTGGTCTACTTTGTTTTCTTTGTGATAGCAGTGCTGCTGGTACAAGGGTATTACAACGCATGATTTTAGAAACAAGCCTTTCCTTAGCCAGCAGTAATAGTAGCTGAAGGTGAAGCTCTCGCTGGCAGCCCCATTGAGTTCAGTGAGAAAGTAAATAAAGGAAGTACTCAACTCTTCCATTAAATCAATGGCATTTAAAAGTGCTCAGTCCCAGGCAGGGCTTTTTTCAGCTGGAACTCACTGGAACTCAGTTCTGGCACCTCTCTGGTGCCTCCAAAAGAATAATGGAAACTGTAGTTTGTTAAGGGTTTCAGAGAATTGAAGCTGTGAGGGGCAGAAAACTACTGTTCCCGTGATTTTTTGAGGGCAATAATGTGCTTTAAACATGAATTGGATGTGATTTATAAATGTATGGTGTGGATCTGCCTTAATAGTCCCAAACTAATATATTCCACTATGCAACTTTATCATCGCTTTCTGCTAAGAGGGAGAAGAAACCTTAAAAGATCTGTACCTAGGAGCAGTTCTGTTTACAAAATACAGTACAAAGCTGTATGAAACACGAAATGCAAAAGTGTGGGGTGGGAATGTGAGCTTTCACAAACAGGGGATAGAAAATGTAAAGTTATGACACAAAAGGCTGAACGTTATTTATCACAGGCAGGGAGGGCACATCCTGTTTCACTGATGCCCTGCCACTGCCACTTTCTCCCCCTCCTTTACCCAGATTGTGCAACCGAGCCTGTGAAGCCTTATGACCAAGTGATACTAACCTAAGGTTACCAGATGTCCCCATTTCCCGGGGACAGTCCCCGGATTTACAAATCAGTCCCCATACAAAATCCATTGAAGTTAAAGAGTGTCCCCGGATTCATTGAAAAAAATCTGGTAACCTTGTGCTAACTGCTGGCAGTCATCTCCAAGGTTCCTACTACACCTTTTCATGGTTCCTCATCTTAAAAACCAAATTTGGGTGGGCTGCCCTCAAACCGGGATACTGTCCAACAGAGGACCGTCCTTCAAAACAGAGGACTGTCCTCTATAAAAGTAGGACACAAGGCTAGCCACTTCCTGCTTGATATAGGCCTAATTTACCGGTATGTGAAATAAGGGCAAATCCATGACCTGATGGTTTTCAACTGACTGTTGAAATCTCTCAGATTATATGCCCGCCATATTTAATGAAGCTAGCAGCTTCCTCCGGAGCAGGCAGCAGAAACAAACAATATCGTAATTTGAAATTCCCTTGAAGTGCATGGCCTGAAGAGGACAACCGACATCTGCTCTCAAGAGGGAAGCAATCCGGTGCGTAAAATTAAAATAAAAGCATCAGAGACGAATGGATCAGGGCTGCAGGGATTTATTGCCAACCATATTTCGTAGGCTACAGCATTTTACACACTAACTCGGTATAATAATAATAATACCCTCCAAGTGTCCCTATTTTCCAGGAACAGTCCCGGATTTACTGAAAACGTCCCTGTTTCTGATTTGATTGCGAAATGTCCCGCTTTTCCTTAGGATGTCCCTGTTTTCACTGGAGGGTATGGTCTCGATATCAACATTATGGCAACAACGATGAGGTAGAAGGACATGTTAGGATCTTGGGAGGGGGGGAGCCAGTTGTGCCAAACGCGGAAGAGTGGAGAAGGAAGCAAGCCTCCTCTCCCCGCTACACTCGGGGTAAATGGAGACAGGGCGATCCGCCTTTCTCCTTCCGACCTTCCTTTGGGAAGGAAGCCTCCGCGCGCCGCCGGCTGGCCAATGGCAGGATCCCGCCTCGCCCCTCGCCCTGCGCGATGCCCCTGCATCTGAACCGCAAGGCCTTCCCCTCGCTAGGCGTCTGCGGCGGAGGGGGGGGGCTACCGAACGGGGGAGCCAATCGCGATTCAGAAGTGTGCAAATCCCCCCCCAACACACGCACACATGCGCGCGCTTCTCCTTCGCTCTCCGGACGAGGCGGGCGGTCGCTAGTGGCAGCGGGTGGAGGCCGCCGCTTGCGCCCCCAGGAAGGCTCCGCCGAGAGCGCCCAGGCTGCTGCCGCTGCTGCTGCCGCCGCTGCTGGTTGGGGCCGCCGCGGATCGGGGACATTTCGTAAGGCACCGCCGGAGGAGGACGCGAGATCTGCGCTTGTGCAGCGGCGGTGGCAGTCATAGCAGCAGCAGCAGCAGCGAGCGAGCAATAGCGGCAGCCGCTTCTTCGTCGCTTCCCTTCGGCGGCCCGCAGAAGGGACATCATGCCGAAAAGAAAGGTGCGTGGAGGTCGCCTCCAGGTCTGAGTTAGAGGGAGGCAGGGCGAGGGGAAAGAAACGCACAATAAAAAGAAAACGCAGCCTTTTGCAACGCGCGGCATTGGCGTGGTTCCGGGAGGCCGCGCGGGTCGTGCACGACTTCAGCGTTGCTGCTGTTGTTGTTGCTGGAAGCGCCTGTTGCAAGAGGCGGCTTGTCGGGAGATCTCTGTAGTGTGACATGTGCGTGTGGCCTTCGACGTCTTGCACGTTTTAATGGCGTGTGTTTGTGTATGATACAACCAGCAGTGTGGGCTCCTCGCTCCGTCCTTATCTAGTTGTCCCCGGAGCTGCTTTTGCAGCCACAACTCTTGCGCGCTCGCTGGCGCAACGTCGCGGCGGCAGCGCTGCCGCCGCTCCTTTCTCCGCCGGGGGAAGAGTTGGCTGCTGACAAACTCCGAGCGGGAGGCTGTGCAAACTGCCTCTGTGTGTTGTTATTGTGTGTGTGTTTGTGTGTGTGCATCTCCCCCTTCCCTCCCCCTTCGGGGACCTGCGCCCCTGCCTTGCGCCTGCCTCTTGTCTCCCTTGCAGCCTTGATGATGGTGGTGGCGCCAAGGTAACATGGAGAGACGGGGAGGGGGCAGACCAGAAAAGCCATATTTAGACCAAACGACACCCTTCTCCTCGCCTCCCGTGACAGACCCCGTATGTACCAACTCCGGTGTCAATCAGGACAGGAGGCGGCATCGACGGCCTTGGGCAGCACAGGCTGCCGGGGATCTGCTTGCGTACGAAGGCGGCAATAACAACGGAGAGTTTCCAAAGAGCACCCAGGGAGAGCGCTCTGGACGGCGGGGAGGAGCTCGGCACCCTCGGGGAGGAGAGAGGGGAGCCGAGAGGGAGGCCTCCTCGCCGATGCGCCGCTTGGCCTCGGAGAGTTTCCCACCTCCGCTGCCCATTCCTCGTTTCCTTCTGCGGCTGTTGGGGATTTCCTGCGCCCCCTGCACTGCACTCCCCTCCCTCCCCAAATTCAGATCTCGTGCCTCCCCCTGCACGCTTGGATTTGGTGGTATGTTCCTTCCCTATCTCTCGATGCGCTTGTTTCTGGCAGGTAGTTGATTTTGCATTTCACCCAGAAGCCAGCAAGGCAGGGCTGAAATGCTCAGAGGCAGTGCTCCCCCCCGGGGGTACTTAAGGGTACCCCCGCCCCCAAAAGTTAAATGTTAAAAGTGTGGCACTTACTGTAACAACTTCATGGTGAGTACCGGCACCTTTTTTAAAAAGAGCATGAAAATGTATTGTTTTCCCCAAAATGGTGCCCTGAAGAAATTTGGGGCTGGGAACTTCACGGGGTAAATTCTGAGGAGTTTGCAAGTCTATTAATCCAATGTAAGCATGTGTAACCAAAACAACAACAACATCTGTGGCACTCCTGATACTACAATTCCCAGCACCTCAACCATTGGCTATGCCAGCTGGCTCTGATGGGAGTTGGAGTCTGCAGTGCCACGAAAGAGGGCTTTCTCTACATAGAAATGGAATTTCTACAGAGGTTCTGTAGAAGTTAATATCTGAATAAAAGGTGCCGATGGTTTTCTAAGGTTGTTTAAAACATTGAAATAAAACATGCTGTGCGGTTTTGACAAGAGGAAGAGTAAATCCAAACTTGACAAAGTAAAACCAATACACCTGGCTTTGGGTGCCTTTTCTTGTCTCTTAACAGCTTGTGTCCTTTCCTTCTCAACCCCTCTTTTTATCGCCCTCTGTAATACAGTCGTACCTCAGAATCCGTTCCGGAAGGCCATTTGACTTACAAAATGTTCGGAAACCAAGGCACGGCTTCCAATTGGCTGCAGGAAGCTCCTGCAGCCAATCAGAAGCAATGAAAGCCGCATCGGACGTTTGGGTTCCAAAGAACGTTCGCAAACCAGAACACTCACTTCCAGGTTTGTGGCGTTCAGGAGCCACAACGTTCGACTGATAAGGCGTTCAACTTCCGAGGTACGACTGTAAAGAATGCAGATAACCATATTATCAAGAAAAGTATGAAACTCTAGAGCCAGGGATTTCAACTCAAATGGTATTTAGATATATTTTGAAGTTTTAGCCATCAGTGGACTGGAAGAATCAAAGTATTTGTGCAGAAAGAAACCTATCAATTACTGAACTATAATACAGTGAAGGGTCCGCGCTCTAAGCTCTTCCAGTTAGGCTTTCACATGTCTGCTGCTGTACTGAAAATACTGAATTAGCACTAAGTAAACCAGAGGGACGCGGGTGGCGCTGTGGGTAAAACCTCAGCGCCTAGGACTTGCCGATCGCATGGTCGGCGGTTCGAATCCCCGCGGCGGGGTGAGCTCCTGTCTTCGGTCCCAGCTCCTGCCCACCTAGCAGTTCAAAAGCACTCTTAAGTGCAAGTAGATAAATAGGGACCGCTTTATAGCGGGAAGGTAAACGGCGTTTCCATGTGCTGCGCTGGTGCTGGCTCTTCGGACGGCGCCGGCTCCCGGCCTCTAGAGCGAGATGAACACGCAACCCCAGAGTCGGACACGACTGGCCCGTACGGGCAGGGGTACCTTTACCTTTAACCAGAGTTTTAGTATGGGATTTATAGCCCAATACTGCACTAGAACATTTGTTTTCCCCAAAACCCTTTCATATATAATGCTCAGAACAAATGTGCCGTCGCCAAGACTGGAAGAGGCCAACTTTTGAGGTTTACTGTGAAGCTATATGAGTAGTGTTTTGCACCGTTTTGCACAGTAAAGAAATCTTGTCATGTGACATATTAAGCTAGAGGGATGCAGTTATGCTGTTTTGGACACAGGACTTGGTGGTCTTATGGTGGAGCCCAATGGGTTTTACTTTACTTTCTTCAGAATTGTAGTAACTGGGGAACTTGGTCATTCTGTAAAGTAGGACCATAAATTACTGCCCCAAACACAACTCTTAACAGCAGCACTGTGCAATTTGCTGTACATAAAAGGGAAATTTGTTTTTAACGCTTTGCCTTTGCAGGTCTGGGTAAAGGTAAAAGGACCCCTGACCATTAGGTTCAGTCGTGACTGACTCTGGGGTTGCGGCGCTCATCTCACTTTATTGGCCGAGGGAGCCGGCGTACAGCTTCCAGGTCATGTGGCCAGCATGACTAAGCCGCTTCTGGCGAACCAGAGCAGCACACGGAAAGGCCGTTTACCTTCCCGCCAGAGTGGTACCTATTTATCTACTTGCACTTTGATGTGCTTTTGCACTGCTAGGTTGGCAGGAGCAGGGACAGGGATTCAAACTGCTGACCTTCTGATCAGCAAGTCCTAGGCTCTGTGGTTTAACCCACAGCGCCACCCGCGTCCCTGCAGGTCTGGTTAGGTGACAGTAAATGCAAATGCAGCTTTAAGTCAGACAGTGTCCTGGTTTGTACATAATACTAAGCTGTGTTTTGGACAGACAGTGAGCTAACTATGAGTTGTTCTAGAGAAAAACAAGCTATGGCTTGTTTCTCTAAAGTTTGCCCTGATTTCCACCAGCTCTTGCTTCATGCTCTTGTAGTTTAGTGAGCTGCTGGGGAAGGATGGTCAAGCAAACCATGGTTAAAGAAGGGTGCTTGGTGTACATATAATGCCAAGCCATGGTTAAAAGAAATGGATGTTTGTCTAAGCCCAACAACAAACCATGGCTTCAGATCAGCATTATGTGTGAGCAAGCCACTGGTTTCAGATGCTCTGTGGTTCTTTAAACTCAGCTCCACCCATTGTTACAGCTTTGAATGATTTGTTGTTAGACCATTTTATTTTTAAAACATTTTATTTACAACCCCCCTCAGTCGTTGTAATGTTATCTTTAAATAAGAGGTTGGCGGAGGGGAGGTTTCACTAGTAAAGCAAGCACATTGAATTGTTTTTAGGGTTTTCAACCTGAAAATATCAGCTCCTGATGTAATATTGGATCTTTATAGTGAACAGAGCAATCCCGTTTTGCATGTATGGGAACCAGTAGCTCTCCAGATGTTGTTGGACTGACCACTGGCCATGCTTGTTGACACTGATCTGAGTTGGAGTCTGCAGGTTTCCCCTATCTGCTGTACAACAGTTACATTGAGGGGGCAATCCCTGATTTCCAACCACTCACCCACTAGTTTACTTTCTGTCTTTGTCCGGCCAACTCTCTGACCACGCTCTCTTGAAGTTACATCCTGAAGCCAGTTGAAGCCAGATCAAATTATTATAGAATCATAGAATCATGTGAGTAAGCGGATCCCTGTCTACCACTTAAAAACAAACAAACATGTTATTGTAAATATAGAAAAAGCATTTGTGATACTATACTCATTCATCATACTATAAATAACAAATAAAGAAGAGGTTATTCTAAACCAGAGGAAATAGTAAAAACAGATTTCAGACCTTCAGATTTTCATTCCAGTAAGGTTAAAAACCACACACGTTCTCTGTTGGACAGCATCTAGGATGGAGGAGTTCCTGATGGGGAAATAAAGAATTGGGTGTCACTAGAATTGCAACTTGCATGTGCATGCAAAATGCAACTTAAGACTGCATGCACACTGCAGTTTACTTTCCTCCTTGTGCCTTCTCACTACTAGTTTGGGAAGTAGCTTGCACAGGGCTTTAGCCACAATCTATCCTGGTGTTTGTACAGTGGTACCTCGGGTTACATACACTTCAGGTTACATACGCTTCAGGTTACAGACTCCGCTAACCCAGAAATAGTACCTCGGGTTAAGAACTTTGCTTCAGGATGAGAACAGAAATTGTGCTCCGGCGGCGCGGCAGCAGGTTAAGAACAGTTTCAGGTTAAGAACAGACCTTCGGAACGAATTAAGTACTTAACCTGAGGTACCGCTGTACTGCCTTTTGATGGGTTCTCCCCTAAACCAGCTTTGATCTGAATAGAGAAAAAGAACAACCTAGCTGCATTATAAGCTGGTAGGTAATGTGTACACAGCCTTGTTTAGTGAACAGTATGCACACCCTCCAACGTTTCTCCAAGGAAAATAGGAACGTCCTATTCCATAATTATTTTATTGTTTATACCCCACACATCTTACTGGTCTGCCCCAGCCACTCTGGGCAGCTTCCAACATATATAAAAACACAACAGAACATTAAACATTTTAAAAACTGCCCTATACAGGATTGCCTTCAGACGGCTTAGGGGGTCGGATAATTCCATACACTCCCAACATTTCTCCAATGAAAATAGGGACATCCTAAGGAAAAGTGGGACATTCCAGGGTCAAATCAGGAACTGGGATGGCTTCTCTAAATCAGGGACATCCCTGAAAAATAGAGACACTTGCAGGGTCTGCAGTATGAAACCAGTGACTGAAAAAGGACTGTGGCCCTGCTTCTTTGTATTCCCAGCAGAGCAGCAGTGTACATGTGTATGTCCTAGTACCTTGTACAACTAGGCTGCAGTTGTAAAATACATTCCCAAGACAGTAAGTTCCATCTGCAACACCTACTTCTCTGAAGAAGGAAATTTAGGATGGAAGTATGTCAGGGATTCCCATCTAGCCCCACAATCCTAAGTGAAAATGCTTTGAAATAAAACCTATTAAATTTAACGAGAGATTTCAAAGTAAGGCCTATTGAAAGCAATGAGGCTTCTAAGTCATTATAATTAGGCATGGGAGTTCAGGCCTGCTAACTATATGGTGAATTTCTTTTTTTAACCAACATCTCCTGAAGTTTTATTGTTTTTTTAATTATGTTTTATGGGTATTTATGGACTGGTTTTTATTATATTTTGTATGTTGCAATCTGCCTAGAAATTCATTATTAAAGTGCAGACTGTAAATACCTAAATAAAACAAATAAGTATCAGCTTCTCGATGGGGCAGACCTCTTCACTTTGGCTTCATTCGTTTATTTCATACAATTTATATACCCCTCGGTTGTAAAAAGAAACCTCAGAGTGGTTTACAAAAAGAATAAAACAATGAAATTATCAGTAAAAATAATTAAAAACAATTAGTTTAAGCATTCAAATGATAATTAAAATCTGCACAAGCTTTGTTGTTGTTGTTTAGTCGTTTAGTCGTGTCCGACTCTTCGTGACCACAGCACGCCAGGCACTCCTGTCTTCCACTGCCTCCCGCAGTTTGGTCAGACTCATGTTTGTAGCTTCGAGAACACTGTCCAACCATTTCATCCTCTGTCGTCCCCTTCTCCTTGTGCCCTCCATCTTTCCCAACATCAGGGTCTTTTCCAGGGAGTCTTCTCTTCTCATGAGGTGGCCAAAGTATTGGAGCCTCAGCTTCAGGATCTGTCCTTCCAGTGAGCGCTCAGGGCTGATTTCCTTAAGAATGGAGAGGTTTGATCTTCTTGCAGTGCATGGGACTCTCAAGAGTCTCCTCCCTGCACAAGCTAACAACGCATTAAAACACATAGAAACATTCTACATATCTGGGTAGGCTTGTTTAGCTAAAAATGTTTGTAACAGCCGCCCAAAAAGAGTACAGTAAAGGCGCCTGCCTGATGTCAGTAGACAGGGAGTTCCAAAGTTTGAGTGTTTCCGCACTGGAAGTTTGAATTCTTACAAATGCAGAACAAGTATTGTGTGGCACCTATAACAGCTCCAGCTCCGCAGATTGAAGCGGTTGTGTGGGCATTCTGTCCTCGCCTCCACTGAGGTACTTTATTGGTGATATTGCTGTTGACAAACGGTAAATTGCCTGATAGCTGAGCTTGTTAGGGCTAGATCAAAAAAGAGCACTTATGTAAAACAAATTGCTCAGATGGGGAGCCGGAGATTAATATAAGTAGAAGTGGAATGTCACGAAAGCTGGGTGACTTCTGAAGCCCAACTCCCTGCTGCTTTACAAAATAAATAAATAAAATGTATTAAAAATATTCACGACCTGGCATTCCGCTATACACCTCAAGATGTTCTGTACTCTGTAACATTGGAAATCACCTTTCCAGAGTCAGCTTCTAAGTGTGCTGTTTTTTTTGTAACCCTGTTAAGCAGTGCTATCATAACTTACACCTCTGCCATTGAATATCCAGCAGTTTTGCATCCACCTACTCCTGGGTAGGGGTCCCTTTACCTTTACCCCTGGGCAGTCCTTAAAGACCTACCAAAAATGGTGGGACGTTTGCTTTTTAAAAAGAAAAAAAAAAGACCACAATTCTAATGGTAGTGTTTAAACTTTATAGACATGGAAGCAAAAGTAAAAGATAAACAGCGTGTGCGTATTCAGGAGCTTTAGATATGCTTTCACAAAAACTCGTTTGCTGTACTGTGTTCAGTTGTAACCTCTGGTATGTTGCCTCGTGTTCTGTGCTACTCTGCAAGGAAACCAGTGTGTAGGTAGCCTTGGCCCAGGAAGCGAAACCATACTACCTTCATATCCTGCCCTATACTAAATCTGCTGGTTTGTAATGACAGGTACCTGTCAAGGCTGTGCAGGCCAATAAATCAATACAGAAATCTTCAGCTTTTTGCCAGGTACAGCAAACAATAATGTTCTCTAGATAGCAGTTCCCAATTTAAAATAAGCAAGTGTCCATAATCCATATATACACACAGGTTTTTTTAAAAAAAGAAAGGATGAATCAGAGATGAGATTGCAAATAGGTTTTCAGCAGATCAGTAAGAATGTTAGACTCAAATGGATCAATTTCATTGATAAGCTCTGTACTCCCAGAACAGTTTGTACAAATGTAAAAGAAGACTGTTGATAGTTGAAATGTCCTACAACTTACATTCTCATTCTTGGACCACAATTTAGTTACCCAGGACTGAATTGGATGGGGTTGGATCCAGGCTAAAGTTATTTGAACCTGGTTCTTGTTAAAATCAATGGGATTTGAGTTAAATTCTGACTAATGGCTGATTAAATTCAGTGGAACCCAAGCTTAACTAACTTTGTCTGAACCCATAGATTACAGTGAAACTTTTGAAGCATGTTCTGAGGTTCTAGGCTGCGAGGCTGAGACCTGAAGCTGCATTTTATTTGAAAATCAACAGTATGTAATTGCTCTGTTCATTAAAAGGGTGCCTCTTTATTAATCAGGGCAGCAGAAGTTTTTTTAATGCAAGTGTTGGTAAAAACTGCAGTAGCAAGGACTATCTTAAAAGAGGCATTCTCTCTTTTCACACGTACAATAGGAATGCCGTCTTTTAAATGATGCCAGGTATTGCATGTGTGTGCATTATCTAAAAACAAAGAAAATGTGCCTCTGTCTTGTTTCAGAAATACAGTGGTACCTCGGGTTAAGTACTTAATTCCTTCCGGAGGTCCGTTCTTAACCTGAAACTGTTCTTAACCTGAAGCACCACTTCAGGTTAATGGGGCCTTCTGCTGCTGCCGCACCGCCGGAGCACGATTTCTGTTTTCATCCTGAAGCAAAGTTCTTAACCTGAAGCATTATTTCTGGGTTACTGGAGTCTGTAACCTGAAGCGTATGTAACCCGAGATACCACTGTACTAGTTTGGATTCAGCTAGAGGCGAGCAGACAGAGGTGTTGTTTTGTGAACTGTTGTGAAATGTCGTTTACAAATGGAAACACACCTCTGGTTTTTAGTCGTCTTTTTCTCACAAAAGGATCTTGCACTAAACATGAAAAAGCCCTTCCATGTGTGGAGAAGCCCTTTGCTCCCGTCTAACTTAATGTTTGTACCTATATGCACATTTAACTGGTAGATGTATTAATCAATTAAACACATACAACTTATGATTAAAAATATTTAAGAAGAAGAAGAGTTTGGATTTGATATCCCGCTTTATCACTACCCGAAGGAGTCTCAAAGCAGCTAACATTCTCCTTTCCCTTCCTCCCCCACAACAAACACTCTGTGAGGTGAGTGGGGCTGAGAGACTTCAGAGAGAAGTGTGACTAGCCCAAGGTCACCCAGCAGCTGCATGTGGAGGAGCGGAGACGCGAACCCGGTTCCCCAGATTACGAGACTACCGCTCTTAACCACTACACCACACTGGCTCTCTCTTTAACTGGGTTGCAGCCCTAATTTAAATACATTGTTTGTCTAACAGAAGATGCAGCAAACCAAATGCATATATTTTGATAAAGAGCAATCACTTTGATCACCACCTAGAACCTGAGGACAAGCATTTGAGGCCTTTTTGTGCCTGTAAGTCTGAGTTTGGGAACCTATGGATATGCTACAACTTCCATTATCTCTGACCACTGGTCATGCTGGTTGGTGTTGATGGGAATTGGGAGTCCAACAATATCTGGAGGGCTACACAGGTTCTCTTTCCCTGCTGTAAATAGACCTTGGAGGCTGGGTATTGAGTGGTGTACTGTGGTTGTTGTGCACAAGTTATACTTGCTTCAAATTTATTTATATTATATCATATTTTATTTATTATTTTCATAGCCCACATTTCCTCCCAAGGAGCTTAAGGCAGCATACATTATTATTATTATTATTATTATTATTAATACCCCACCCATCTGTCTGGGTTTCCCCAGCCACTTTGGGCAGCTCCCAATAGAATATTAAAACCATGATAAATACACCAGACATTAAAAACTTCCCTAAACAGGGCTGCCTTCAGATGTTTTCTAAAAGTCAAGTAGTTGTTTATTTCTCTAGAAAGGGTCTTGGGGTCATCTAGACCAACCCCCTGCAGGCTGAGAGTGAGTGACTGGCCCAAGGTTACCCAGTGAACTTCATGACCATGTGGGGGATTTGAATCCTGTTCTCCCAGGTCCTAGTTCAACATTACACTACGTTGGCTCTCAGAGTTGGCTCGGTTGGTAGAGCTTGAGACTCTGGATCTCAGAGTCGTGAGTTTGAGCCCTCCTATGGGCAAAGATTCCTGCATTGCAGGGGGTTGGACTAGATGACCCTTGAGCTCCCTTCCAACTTTGCTATTCTATGATTCTGAGCTTCAAAAGTGTTGGTCCTGTGTCCATTACTGGATCTCTTGAATTTACCAGGCTAGATTCCAAGGGCAAAGACGGATCAGGAAGGGATCAGGTACAGTGCAGAGGAGGCACAGGGGTTTTTTCTGTGTCCTGCAATCAATTGTGTGTGAGGGTGTACACACTCTTTTTTAATAATAATTTTTATTAGGCTTTCGAGAATAAATATAAAAGCGGTGGAAGTTACCTGCAGGATAAAGTACAGTACACTGATACAGTTGCAGTACACTTTTATACTTCACTTAGCAAACATACATAGAACCACTATAACAAATAAACAAACTAATTGAAACAAAACTAAATCCCCCTCGCTCCCCTCAGTAGGGTTTTTTTTTTTTTTGTTCTCTGTTCTTTTGATGAATAATTCATGGAGTAATTTTGAATAGATAATTTTGGCTGTAGAAATATAGCAAAGATTTAAATGGTTGTGGTTTTTGTGTGTGTGTGTGTTTTTTTAAAAAAGGGGTTAAAACTGTGTATGCCTACAATCCATATTCTACTGAAGCGCAAGCTCCATTGAAGTTAATGGGACTGTCTTCTAACTAATAAACTAATAACTAGGATCAGCCTGTATATCAGGAATGGGAAGATGCTTGAAATTCATAGGGTTGCGTCCAAACAAATCCTTTGTGTGCACAGAGTGAATTCTGCAAGCACAGTGGAATTTCCATTTACTTTCTTTCCCCTGGTGTGCTCCCAAATCTGCCCTGGGATCCCCCCCCCCCAATTCTCTGGAGTAAATTTTGGGGTGGGGAAATAGATGGAGGGGTAGTTCAGTTTTGCTCACAGAAGTGATTTGGAGCAAGCAGTGATTTATCTCGATAAAATCCATAGTGTCAGGTTTTTAGCTTGGTGTTGATGTGCCTGGAGGTTTTTGTTTTTTAGCCCGGTGTGTAGGAACCTGCATGTGTTTTGATGTCTTCAAGTCATGTGGCTATGTCGCCATGATCCAAAAATTTCCTGCAGCTGTTGGAGCTCTGTCTCAAACATGGTTTCCACATCCAGAAATGTTGCCCAGTTTGTTTCAGCGAAGGCTGTCAATTGCACATACATTCCTTTGTGTGACACACACACAGATAGATAGATTGTATTGACGTAAACAAGAAATTTGGCTCACATTGCCCACTGTTTTTCTGCTCTTGGACTCTTCAAGGCCAAGGCCTCACTTTATTGAACTCTGTGGGCCTTGCTTCTGAGTCAGTGTGCGTAAGATGGGACTGGCAGTGTATTAAGCATTAGCGCCTAGTTCATTCTCATTTCAGGAAAGTGTCACTTCATGATGTTGACATTACCCTCTTAAGGATTAGAAAATTATCATTCTGCTTCCAGTGCATATTTTTAGAATTTAAATCTTCTCTGTGAAGGAGTGAAACTGTTTCAGCCATTTTGTGTGCTTTGTTCTTGATTGTAAAATGGTTTCTTTTAGTTAGTTTGCTCTTTGCAGGAGGGTCAAATTTTCAGCCCTAGAAAAGGAAAATTAAGAGTGAAATGAAACAGTAAAATAAAAAGAGGGGGCCGGGAAAGAAAGCAAAGAAATTGTGGGAGCGAGAAACCCACAGAGAACTCGGCTGCCCTTCTGATTGGCCAAGACATTGGAATAGGGAGCGGAAATAATGTATATAAGTAAAGCTGATAAGTATCGTTTGACCTTTGTTTGAAGAAACGAGAAAGCTAAAATCAGAGAAAAGAAGCCAGGATGGAGAGGAGGGATGCAGTAAACCTAGAATCCAGAAGCTGAACTGAGAGAACTAATGACTTGAGTAAGGAAACAATATAAACTAGGTTTATCTGGATGTGTTTTCCTATTTTATATTTCAGGAGTAGCTCACCTAGTGGGCAGAGCTGCAGCAGTCGCCTCCCGGCATTGGTGTCAGGTTTGGGGCCCTGCTCAACTTGGCAAGCCACTCCTGATATATTTTTTAAATTTGCTCTTTTGGTTAACTGTTCAAACTGTTACTAAAAACCGGCTCACTTTATGTGTGGCCTTACTATTCACCCCATGCCTCCTGGCCAGGCCATGCTACCCAGAGAAATGGCTAGGCCACTAAATAATTGGCAGAGGTGAACATCCTGTTATATGCAAGCAACCAGGGAATAAGGTATCTTTTTGGTGGTAGTGTTCAGGACCAAGGAAGAAAGGGCTGGATTAGCGGGTTTCCTCACTTACCTGCTTCTTACAGTGCAGGGCAGGCTGCGGTCCATGGTCTCATACTGATATTTTCTTCTCTTAGATTTCATTACGTATTTCATGGAAGCATCTACATAGCTGTGGAAGCACCTTTTATTACTGTATGCACATTTAGTTTGAAGACGCAGGTTGCAACTCAGAACTCTCAAACTACACTGGTACCTCGGTTTAAGAACAGCTCTGTTTACGAACTATTCGGTTTACGAACTCCACAAAACTGGAAGTAGTGTCCCGGTTTGTGAACTTTACCTCAGTCTAAGAACGAAATCCGAACGGTGGAAGGGCACCGGCGGTGGGAGGCCTCATTAGGTTTTGGTTTAAGAACGGATTTCCGGAACAGATTAAGTTCGTAAACCGAGGTACCACTGTACTAGAATAAGGTACAAATACAAAAGGTAGTAGTCTAGAGAGGTGCTTTGGCCTACATATGCTCTAAAGGACTTTGGAAAGAAATTAAGTGGCAATGGTTCATGCCAGAGAAGAAGCAATTCTCTGGGAAACATTTGTACTGACTAAGGGTGGAATCCTTGTGTTGGCTGGGCTTTCCAGCATGGCCACATCTCTGCTGCTCATAGTGTCCTCAGCCAAAGGGGCAGGGCACTGATCTGATCAGGTCTGATGCTGTCACATGATGGCAGTCAGACCAGCTTGGCAGCCAGCAGATCCACAGCTAGCTCAGCCCCACCCTGAGAATGCCCTGTTTTTTGAGGCCTCCCATTGGCTCTCACCAATGGATCTCCTGCCCACCTGCACCTTTGGCAGGTGGAAGCGGGATATTGGCAGTGATGGAGTGACATGGGAGCCACGCTGAGCCAGGGGAGGACGTAGCCACAACTAGCTTTTTAGCTAAATCAAGATCTGGGTGTTTCAAAACAGACCAATGATGTGGGGGAGAAAACTTTCCATTCCAGTCCCTTATTTTTCCACCAAAAGAAATCCATTTCAAGAAGATTATTCGTTCCATCAACAGTTAGCAGCAATGACAATATTGTGTAAGCTCTAAAGTTGTAACTGATGATTTTCTGGATGTTTTTCTTAGGTAGTATGTTAGAGAGCGTATAACATGCTTTATTGATTTTTAGATAGAGGTACAGACAAGTGCATATACTAAACCAAACTCAAATTCATACTGTAAATTTACCTATTTGGCTGTGCAGGTCAGATTAGCACCAAACCTGAAATTGTTCAAATTGCTAAAATGGAATGGAAGCATATCCTGTTGTTTACATATTACACTTAAGCTACATTTAAGTGTGCATTCTTTATTCTTGAATCAAATACTATTTACTGTTTATATACCTGCTGCTTGGAGAGTTTTATTTTTTTTAATCCTTCCCCAAAATAAATCAAACATGTTAAAGCAGATCACACTGTAAATATTTAGGGCGGATCAGAAAAAACCATCCAGTTCAAATCACAGGATATGGTAAAGGCTGCTGTTTAAATTTTAAATGTGAAAATTCTATTGAGCCCATGCAAGCATGTAGTTTTTATACATCGAAAAAGAGGGCTTGTATTAATGCTTATTAGGCAATTGATATATACAATATACATACATTGAATATTTCAGAATCTATGGAATGCTAGTAGTTGTTCTATTTTAATACTTTTTAAAACCTTTCTGATGTTTAAAAGTCACACAGTAGCATTGTTATTTGTAATTTTCATGGGTTGTTTTAGGAAGAATGTCCATAGTAAGTAAAAAGCTGGTTGAGTTTGCCTAGGTTTTCTGTGATTGCAGAATTTTTATGTCCCACGGAGAGCAATAGCCAGTATATCAACAAACCAAACTAGTGAGATTCCCATTGGTTTTTTGAAATACAGAGTATTGTGGTAGTGCTTTTGATCCATCATCTCACTCTGAAAACCGAATGTGTGGTTTGAGAAAACTCCTGGTTTCTTAAAAAAATAATTATGGTTTATTTGCCATGCCCAGAGGTGCTAGTCAAAATTCTGGGGCGAACATTTAAACAATCCCCACCCCATAATAGACATATATTAAATACATACGTAATTCTGATGCCTACTTTAGAAGCTTAGAATAAATTTATGGACTTGTTAAAGGTATTTCATAGGCTAGATAGAAGCCCTATTCACATGTTACTCTGTTATTAGGAGAAATCTCTACTACCTGTGTTAGACTGTCTGTCTGTCTATTTTTGTGAAGTGTGGTGCTTAGGAAAGAATTCCCTAGAAATGCGGACCAATGTAAGTGCAGGATTTTTAATTGTGCACAACAACTCAGAAATCTTTATGAAAGCGTCCAATTTTTCATGTTTCAGATGGTGGGGAAATCTGTTTGCTAATACTGTACTACTATATAAATAACTTTTGAAAAAGCAGTTACGAGTAATCACAGCTTCAACAAAACGTGGACAGCATACTGTACCAAGTTTACAAAATATATTTGGTCAGAATATACATTAAGGCTGCCATTTTGATCCTGCTTCTCTAGGACTGAGCCCCAGGGAACTTACTTCTGAGTAGGCATGCCTTGGATAGCATTATAAGAGGCATTTTCATTTTGCAGTTAAAAGGGAACAAAAGGAGGAAAGGAAAACTAGACACATGCTTAGAACTGTAGGAGCCAGAAGTCCAAAATATTCTCCCAGTTCTGTTGTGTCTTTCTCTGTGTTGGAGAGGATGAGAGCAGCCATGCCAATTGTATTTTAAAAATCATTTTTCCACACCTACAATTGCTGAGCTATTGGCCTGGTTTGGGAATATTTTTCCCCTTCAGTCAGCAGTAATGGTAATTGAAGCAGTTAATAAGGCAAGGCTTATCAATACATTTTGTCTCGTCACTGGCTCATAGCAACACTGCATTTAAATTCAGGAGATTCTGCAAAAGAATAATTTACAATTAGATAAGAGTGTCTTAGAGAATCCAATTTCACCCTTCACCTCCTTCCACTCATGCCCCTCAACTTTTGGCATTTACACCAAATGTTTGCCACAATAAAATATTCACCACAGCTTATGATGAAGCTTTTATTATTACTAAGGCTTTTTATTAACATGCATTTTGGAGCACAAATCTCCTAACTTGCACTCTCTCTCTCTCTATTACTAAGTTATTAACCTTGAAGAAATTGGGCATTAATTCTATACAAGGGGCTTTTGCACATTTTGTTTCTTTTGCGGTTTCCATCAAGAGTAATATATTAATACAGTAGATATTTAAACAGTTTAAACTGTTACAGTCTATATATCATTACAGTCTATATAGCAGAACTTTTTTTTTTTAAGGAAATCTTTTTTCTTGAAGCGTTTGTTCTTACCCTTATGGTCACAAGACTGCAGCCTAAATTTTCGTTCCTTTGCCTACTTACTTGGAAGTATTTTGTGTAAAGTTTAGAGTTGTTTGTATGATGACATCTGTAGAATAATGTATTTTTAACATTGGCTCAAGAGAGCCAGTGTGGTATAGTGTACAAAAGTGGGATGTGAAATTAAGGTGTGAAACTTCTCGAACAGTGATCTTGGCCCCTTCATAGGATTCTTGTGTGGATGAACTATATGCTACCTTAAGTTCCTTTGTGGAAGTCTGAGATTTAGACTACTGGCTGATTTGGAAGGTCAAGGAATCAGTTTGATTGCTTGTAAAATAAAGATGGCAGGAGCTGTGAACAGCTAAGTTCACCTCCCGCCCTAGTCAGTGCAAACATAGCAGTAACTGATCACATCTGCCCTATTTACTGGTGTGGCTGATCGGAGACCATTTTTGAGGGAAAGCACACAGGATACTTACCATGGGACAGGATAATATCCCACGCACTTTTTCTAAACATTTGAATAATAATATGATGCTGGTGCCTGTGAATTAATTTCAGTTTTGTTTTCCCTGCCTGCTGAGCAGCTGACATCTAATAATCTAAAATAATTCCAGATCTGGGACTCAGTAGAGTTCCTTCTTCTCTCTCTCTCTCTCTCTCTTGTTAAGGTTTTGCCTCTGAAATTTCATTTTATCCATCGAAACCTTTAAACAAACCAGAACACACTGGTAAATTCTAAAAATGTAGGCTTTGGTTATCTTTTTATTTTATTATTTATTTGTGTTGCATTCTTTTCAATATATCTCGCCCAGTGGCAGCTTACAAACATTGTAAAAGACTGTACACAGTAAAATCACAGGTGTTTTTATTATTTTTAAAAGCCATGATTTGGAAAACAAAACACACAGGCCTATATTTTCCTGAAACGTGCAATTCCAGATCACTGGGCAAGTCTGCCTTGTAAGCATGCGTCATCTCCGCAAAGTTCATTTCCCTCCTTTTGTTCTCTTTCCTTGTTAAATTTGCAAATAAAAAAATGAATTTTTAAAAAAAAATCACTAGGCCATCCACCAGAATCGAAATATATGCTGGTTTAAGAATTTTACTGCTTGTAAACCATACTTGTAACTGCCATGGCATGCTCAGTTCTTGTTAGATGATAAACAAACCTTGGTGTTTGGGGTTCAGTTAAACAAAATAAGCCTCTGCGGTAGGCTCATGATAAAATACTGAAAAGTGGGCAAGGTTGAAAACTGTTGCTTTGGGTAGAGAAACCAAGGAAACCTGTTTATGTTATGCATCCTAAGCTGGAATAAGCCCCACTAAACTCCATGGCATTTTACTTCTGCGCAAGAAGTGTGCATAGACCAGGCAACGTCAGTCTCATTTCATGGCTTCACTAATAAGAGACGTTGTTTGCTTTCATTTTTGCAGGCTCGCTCAGGTTGAGTAATCAAGCAGTGAGAAATCAACTGTTGTACATGCATGTGTCTGAGCTGCCTATTGCTCCCTCAGCTCCTTTCTCAAAATGATTCTATTGATTACTTGTTTTCATTACTTCTCTCTTCACTTCTCTTCTACAGTGACTTGTAAAATAAACTGGAATACTGTACATGCGTAATTGAATGGTTGTTCTACTTGAAGCTGCCGCTGAGTCTTCTTCTGAAGCCATTTTAATTTTAATTTACATTATATTTTCCCTGATGGCCCAAAGCATTTCAGGGTCTGGAGCATATCAGTTTTAAAGAGTGATGTGCTCACTTTCTAGGATTGCGGCTTGCAACAGAAACCTAATTCAATTTTCTTTGCTGAGGCATTCAGGTCTCCCTTTAGCAGAAAACTGTAAATGAGATGTTAGTCACTAAGACTGCAGGGCAAGCGAATAAGCCTCGTTGAATTAAGTGGGACTTGCTTCTGAGTAGACATGTATATGAGTCTCCTGTTATTTACTCAGTGGCCACTCCCACTGAGCTTAGTCCTGAGTATTGAATTGCAGTGGTGCTCGGTAATGCATCAATACATCATCCAAAATCGGCTTGAAGTCCACATCGTGATGGGGTTTCATAATATTTGACATGGCAATAGATCGTAATTCACAATGTGTTTGTGTGCTATGTAAAAAAAATGTGATGTGGGAAAATCTGTGAAGCTGGTTATCCTTTCTCTCATGATTCCTGCTGCCCTGTTGCTCTGTATTATAAAATAACAGTTATAAAAATATGTTTAAGTAAAAATGTATCAGTTTTAGACCCCCTAAGTAGTAGCAGTTGCCAGGACATTACAGTCGTACCTCGGCTCCCGAACACCTTGGGAGTTGAACGTTCCGGCTCCTGAACGGTTGAAAACCGGAAGTGACTTCCTGCAGCCCATCAGAAGCCGTGCTTTGGAAGTCGAACGGACTTCCAGGACGGATTCGGCTTGACTTCCGAGGTACAACTGTACTCCGTTCGCCTCTACATGGTTACATCCTTATTTCAGACATTGTGATACGTTGGTGATATATTTAGCTGGTGATATATCGTGATGTTGAAAGCTGGACATCACTCAGTCCTAGATTGTATCCTTTGTCAGTTTGCCGGTGACATTACTTGTGTCCTGGGGAAAATGGGGCGACCTCATGACTGCCTACATGAGAGGCAGGATGAATTTGAAAATCAATTCCCGTGCCATAGTTTGGTCCATTCGTCATTTCTGCCTCATGGATCTCTTAATATTGGAGGAGCCCATGCCTGTGGGAAGCGAAGCATTTGGTGTTCCAAGAGATTTCTACATCCTTGTTAGGTTAAGCCTCAAGGCTCCACTTCATTCCCTTATCTTATCAATCTCCAGCTGTTGCATCCCTCTATGAACGCACCTTGTTAATCAGCTGGAAACTCAGCTGAGGAATATGAACGCCATCTTTTTTAGGCTGTAAGGCAGCCAGTGTCATATCCTTGGGGAAAGCCTGATTCTTGCCACAATGAAAAACTTACATAGACAAGATTTCAGCACTGGGGTTGTAGCCTGAGAATTCTGAAGTGCCTTCAGGATGTGTCTGAATGCCGTCTTGTAAATCTGCCATTTTGTTTAAAGTGATGTTCTGTTACTGTCATGTGTAGAAGCAAGGGAAATACATATTTAGCCTGTGCTTTTCTTGTCTCAGTGTTTCTCTGTTATTGAGGGAAGTTTAAATATATTTTGCAATTGCACTCCATTACCCTGACCCCCTAGAGCTAGGCAACGCAATTGCTGAGCTACCATTTGACAGGTATTTTGATTGACTCTTGTTTGTTATTAAAACTAAATAGTGAATTTTGAAAGCATTTCAGGCAGTTTATTTCATGTGTAATTTAAAGCTACCTTTAATGGGAAATGCAAAGCCAGCTTCAGAGATGTTTTTAAAACTGGCAAGGTCAGATGCTCTATCCCTGATTAAAATGCGTGTATTAGAGACAGAGCAACCTATTGCTATCATGTTTCACCATGAAGTCAAGGTTGCGCTCATCACTGCTGCTCTGAAACACGTAAAGCACTTAAAATAAGAGTAGTATTTTAGAGGGATAGAATAATGTGTAATTCTTGGCTTTTGCTTTCTTATTTCTATCCTGCTTGTCTGATTTAAGGAAGTAGAGTGTAGTGTAACTAACTAAATTCTATCATTTCCTTCCTAGTCTCCAGAGGGTGCTGAAGGCAAGGATGCCGCGAAACTAACAAAACAAGAGGCAAGTGTGACTCCCTCCTTCGTTTCTCAACCATTCTTTATAAATTGGTGACTTTATAAGACAAAATACTAGCGAGACAGTAGAGTTAGCTCACATGTAGCCAAAGTGCAACTTATCCGCTAGTACATGCAACTATCTGTGAGGGGTGAGTCAGGCCTGAAATAGTTTGTGTGCTGTGTCATTCATATTCAAAGTTAACAGTACAACGACTAACTCATATTCTGGGTCAATGAACAAAACACACACACACACCTGTGACCTGATAATTTACATAAGTTAAAACAAATTTGCTTGCTGAGTCCGATTTTCTGCTGGATTTAAGAGAGCGACAGGAAACTGCAGACCTTCAAAACGTCATCTCCTGTGCTTCTGCATAGATTCCTCGATTCTGAAATACTATACTACAAGCACTGGCTGAATATATTTTCAGCAATAAGAGCCATAAGAAAAGAGAGAAATTAAACACTAAGATTGTGTGTGTGTGTGTGTGTGTGTGTATTGCTTGCTTTCAGATGGCGGCTGGCTGGTCTAGCTCCATCAGAGAGCACTCCCTTTGCATGCATGTTAAATCACTGGCATCTTCAGGTGTCCCTGGTCTGAAACTCTGCAGAGCCTGTGACAGCCAGTGAAAATCTTGATATGGCAAAATCTGTTTTCTGGCCACATCAGAAAAGCTATTACAGAAAGTTCATTTACACAGAAGATATTGAAAAAGCCACTGTTTTATCCTGTCTGGCATGACTTTATTATTAATATATAATGAGGAAGAAGAAGGACCCAGATACAACAGCAGATTATGGAAGTTTGTGGGCCTCTTAATAGCTAAAAGAGACTTGATGTGGAAGATCAGTGACCAGCATCTTGGAAATTCTGTGTGCCACTGGGGTGTGGGTTTGTTTAGAGAAACCTGGTCCTGTTATTCCTTGTAGGGTACTTGCAGCCATGATAATAGACTGAACCAAGCTATGATTATTTATTATTACACCAATTTTCTCACTAGCATGGCACAGATTGTGGCTGCATGGAATATACAAGCTCAGCTGAGACTCGTACTGTTTATTATGGATCGTATATCGTTGACACATTGTCTGAATGCCTTGGGAAGGCTTGGCTTTAAAAGCAGCTTATAAATGATGATGATGATGATGATATCACTAGGCAGTATAATGTGCTGCTGTTTAAATTCTGTAAGTTCCCACTTCTGTCTCCTAAATCTGAGAATATGTACAAAGGCACTGTTGAGTTGGAAGACTTAACTCTGAGGGCATGTCTGCTCTACAAGTGAACTCGCTTCCGTCTGGCACTGCCTTTGTTCACTTCACTGGTCTGCTGCTGAGGCAGCCTGGATGCCCTGGTCTGCTCCTTACGACTGGGACAGTCTCCAGCTTTGGATCTCTTTGGGGGGCAGCTTGAAGCAGCTTCTGCTGCCAGTCATAATCTTAAGGTTGTTTTTTGACAGCAGCCGCCTTATTTTGCATTTCTCTTACTCTTTAAAAACATTTTCTTCCTGGGAAGCACAGCTGATAGACTTGCGCAAATCAGACAGGTAGGTAGAAAACAGCAGCGTGGTGAGAGTTTATCATTGTTCCTGTTTCTATAAGCCTGGAACTTACTCAGGGGTTACATTCTGGGGATTGCAGCTAAAGCCAAAATAATGCATAGTTTAAACACATTGGGTGCAAGTGGGATTGCCAAAGACTTTTTTTCCCAGATGCCCATCCCCGTTTTTATTTTTTTGCCAAGCACATAAAGCTGAATGCACGCAAGTTAAACGAACATTAGTTGCAGGCACACTGTATACAGTTCCATGCAGACTGTATTTATCAGGTAGGGGCCATAGTTCAGTGGCAGAACATCTGCTTTGCATGCAGAAGGTTCCAGGTTTGATCCCCAGCATCTCCACTTGGGGATGGGAATGTCCCCTCCGAAATCCTGGAGAGTTGCTGCCAGTCAGTGAGGACAGTACGGAATAGATAGACCAGTGGTTTGACAGCTTCCTAGACACAACTTTTTGCAGAATTGTGCAACCTTAACGCCTATACAAGGGTCCATTTAGTGCCAGTGTAGATGATAGCAGGTGGGTGCAGGATATGTTTGTATAAGAGATGACACAGTGTGACCTAAGTAGCCAACAAAAAACCCCAACTTTTAGCACTTACACTCATTTAAAAGCAATCGATGCATTAAGCTAGTCTCAAAACTGCAGGCATTTTCGCTAACATTTGATTTACTTACGCGCAGTAAGGGAATGCTTTTCCTGATCGGATCAATGTATGAATGTCCTTATTTTCAAAGAAGTTACCAATCTGAAAGAACAAATTTTATTTACAAAACCAAGTGCCTGGGATAATTAACAATGAATTGCCTCTCTTCTGAAGCACTTTTAATGTTCTCTAGAGGGCATATTTGAACTTAAAAAACCTGAATGTTAATTGTGGAAATGAGAAATGTAAAAATTTGTGAAGCATGTGAGGGTAGTTGGCTGGAGGCAAAGTTGTGTTGGGTAGTTGATGTTTTTTTAAGATGACTGTGTAGAAGAATACACTTTTTTTTGAAACACGAGTAAAAGGCTAACCATAGCTGCTGAATGAAATGGTCATTTTTTGGAAAAATGGAATGTTACTTCAGGCTGACACTGGTGTGATAAAGTAGAATAATTCTCTTCGTTACTCTGACCTGGAGCTCAGTGCGCTGCGCAGGCTTATTTACGTCATGTGAAGAAATTTGGTTCTGGAGCTGAAAATTTATGGTCTGTGTGTGCTAAAAGGTGCCCTTCCGCAAGGCGAAGAAGGCCTCTTCAGTTTGCAGCAGCAGCTTTCCTGACTTAGTGCAAGATACTTGTGCGAGGAAAGCAAACTTTCTCAACCTCTTGAACGATATTCCTCTAGCTCTTGCACAGTAGTTCACAAACATCAGACTTGGCCAGAATTTCTTCTGCACATGCTCCTCCAGGTGCAACTCCATGTGTGCAACCATGTATGAGACTACTAGATTGAGATGCACGCATTTAGGAAAGAAAATGTGTTTTTCACACCAGTCCTGTGCTCATATCACATCATTGCTGCTTTGCCAGTGAAATGTCCAGTGCATGCCCAAGCCTGGAAGGGGGAAGAGAAAATCCTCAACCAGAAAACACAAACATGGTACAAAAGCTACAGGCATGCCTCAGGTGGCACACCAAATACTAATATTATAGTGTTCTCCCTTTCCTGTTTCCTAAGGTGTGGTCAGCCCTGTCAGTTCCGACAGTGCTACACGGAGCAGGGGATGCTTGCACCGAGATTGTCATCTGCTTATAGCATGTGAACAGATGGCTAGCACTGTGAAGAGCTACCCCTGAAGGGTTATCTCTTAGGTGGCGCAGGAGTACTGTGTGTGTCCCCTCCCCAGATGAATGTGACTTTCTCCCTCCTACTCAACCATGCCTGGCAGTTTCTCAAGCTTCCAATAGGCTTTCCATGGGTGGGACCATGTCCCCATTCATGGTTCATTTTTGTTAGATCAGAAAAACAGCAGAATGTGCTGGTGGTGTCGGTGTACCGTAGGACCACAGCTGGCCTTCACCTGAAGACATGCCTTTTGCCACGGCCTTTTTCTTGAAGGAGAGCTCAGTTGATGGGTTTGCTTTCTACAGCTGGACTTGGTGATATCTTAATAACCTTGGGTTGTTTGTATCTTTACCCCCTGTTTTTATTATTTTAGTATTTTATTGGAGTGTTTTTGATATCAATGTTTCATGCCGAACTTTATATTATTGTTCATTGCCTTGCAATAAATTCTCTAAAAGCGTTAATTAAAATAAACAAATAGAACATTGTTGTTTTAACTTTGGCCTGACTTACGTCACAGAGGAAAGCAAAAGTACTTCCGATTCAAAATTCCTAAATGAATGTGTGGTTTGATGCTTCACTCGCCAATCCATGAAGCCACAAATTCCCCTTAAAAATCATGGTTGTACTTTTCTCAGATTTTCCGCACAACTCTACCAGTTATTTACAAGTTACGACTTTTCAAGATCCTCTCCCACCAGATTCCAGTTTACAAAAGGAGCAGTAAATTAAAGATTCCGTGTCAGCACTGATGTTTTCTTATCATAGTATCAAATTTCAATCATTAGCATCAAGACTCTTTAGATTCCGTTGCAAAAGAATCCAAATTCCACATCAAGAAAGTCTAGTTTACTAGGTGTGCATTATTTATTCCCCAGTGTTTGGGTGCTCAAAGAATACGGCATTATTATTTTTAGAAAGCTCCAAAGGCCACCAAGTCACTCTTACTTGGGCTTTGGGAATGGGGGTTTCAGATTTTGTTTGTTCATAATGTGCCTTGGAGCACAGTCCCAGAAATAATTTCCACTGATCTTGCCACAAGAGGTTTCCACAACCGTAGAGAAACAAACAGGAAGATAAGATTCCAAAACGTAGTAAGCAAATAAGCTGAGCAAGTACATCGCGTACATGTAAAACAATAATCCCTCAGGATGCAAAGACCTTTGCATTTGGTAATAAAGACTTCTGTTGTCTTTCAGGTACATTTTATTTTGTTGGCAAATGAGTGACAGATTTTTGCCTTGTGTGGATGTGAACTGCTGCAAATCTACAAAGATATTTTCTTTCCTTTTTATAGCCAACAAGACGATCTGCAAGATTGTCAGCTGTAAGTATTTATAAGAGCTTGTTTGTGTAGATAGGAAGCCACATTCTTTCTCATGTCAAGCTTGACAAGGTGGCAGTGGCCATGCCGTGTGGCGAGTGGTAAGCCAATGTTACCTAGATTTGGTGTTTAATCCTTGAATGTTAATCAGGCGTCTGGAACGATCAAACTTTCCTGAGCAGCAAGAAGCCCCGGGACAGCTACGAAGGGTTTTGTTTCCTTTTGGTCTGAGCACAAGATCTGTAGCATTTTTATAATAATTTATTTTACCTACAAATATGCACATAGAGCATATTGGAAGGAACAGATCTTCCAATGTTGGGTATCAGCACTCCTGATCCTGCTTTAGATACTCAGCCAAACTCTTGCAGCCTCTCTCCCCTAAGGCAAGTAGTAGAACTAGCTCCACTATTTGTGGCCCCCTTCCTCTGGATGAAATGTGTCACTTTCCAAAGTCTGTAAAGGATATCTGGAGTGCACCCCCAGTCATTAAAGAATATTAAACTCCAGTTGTTAAAGTTTCTGAGATTTATAGCAGGCACAAGGAACCTGTGGCTTTCGAGGTGTTGTTCGACTACAGTTCCCATCATCCTTGACCATCAGCGATGTCAGCTGGGGCTGATTGGAACTTGAGTCCATCAACATATGGGGGACCACAGACTCCCCATCCCTGATTCACAGGAATCTGAATAACCAAACTCACATGTTGTGTTGGTTGGCTGGCTCCTAATATCCTTTCCAGAAAAGAAATGTGTGGTCATTTTGTGTGTGTGTGTGTGTGTGTGTGTGTGTGTGTGTGGAGAGAGAAATGCAACCTCTTTTGGAGATGACAGGAAACTGTTTCTCACAGTATATCTATAACGTGCAGAGAACCAGACTTTCAGACATTTTGATAAGATATAGAAGGTAATTTTGACTGAAGCCTATCTGTAGAAATGGCCTCTGGCTTCTTTGGTGTCCCATGTTAAGAAGTGGGGAAAGGGGAAAGATTAAGAAACAATTGGTAGCAACTGTGCTAATGCTTGGATTGTCTGAAATTCTTTCCTAGAAGCCAGCTCCACCAAAACCTGAGCCTAAGCCAAGAAAAACCACTAAGGTAAAAATTTATTTTAACAGTGGTTTGTTTTTTGTTTTACTCTGCCTACTGGGCGCTTTCTCTGTACCGCTATATTCTCTTGCTCAGTCTACCCAACATGACTAGAGGGTTATAACTGTTAATAGTTAATGAAATCATTACATCTTAAAGTAATTAAAATTAATATAGGATTAACATAAGAAAAGGCAGCAACTGTGGGTCAATTCTGTGAAACTTTTGCAACAGTAAACAACCTGAGTTGTAGGCTCACAGCCTGGGATAGTTGTCACATAATGTATTGTTATAAGCACAGATACTAACAACATTCAGAGGTGAAAACACAGTATCTATTTATGGGAAAGGGAATGATGAATCAATTTCTTCAGTTTAGCAAAATTTTAAGTTAGGAGACTATATTGGGCATGAGCTCTGTTCCATGATTGCATGGGCATGTCTCTGGAAAACAAATTAGCGATAGTTTTTGTCAGAGTATATTGATTTATTGCTCAGATAAGCGTGAGGTCCGGCACACTTCCCTGCGTAGGCCTCTGCATTCCAATGTCCACATATCTGAGCATAGCAGAGATCGTCAGCGGCAAGAGGAAACTGCAAAAAAAACTCCAGTGCATTCTTCAGTGTGCTTAAATAAAGTCCACTCATGATCTTAGCAGCTAAAAGCAGTTTTATTTACAGCAGGCTATCCATTATCTATCACAGCGAACAGCATCGCGAAAACATGTCCTCTCTCCTCAAAAGCGAAAGTAGAGAGAAAGAACAAAGACTTGAGTCTCTCGGAACTGACGCAGAAGTTCCCTCCCAACAGTAGGCAGGGCGTACACACTGAGCTGTTTAACCCTGTAAGCTCAGGTTCTCCTCACAGTTTTTACTTTACATAGTAAGTACCTTGCAGTTCTTCATTGCTGGTGCACCTATACCACATTTTAAATTTTATTTTGTCACGAAAGCCAAAAACATCTAATTCTCACAAGGTGCAAAAATAAAATGGACACTCCTGAGATTAATTCTGCGCCCCCTCCCTTCCATCAGATTTAAGCCTGATAAGCAGTAGCTTTATAGCCCGCTCCACAATCAAAGGAGCCCCAAGAGAAATGATATCCCGCTTCTCTGGAGTCTAGAGCTGTAGCAGTCTCCCAATTAAGCTGTCAGCCAGTGTCAATTGAAACCGAAAAGCACAGATATGAGAGGTCTGCTTTGAATGGGCATCCCGCCAGAGCAAGGGACTTTCCGCCTTCCCCTCTTTCCTTTTCATGTACCCTGCACCCTCCCCAAATCTGCTCTGGAGAGTTAGGGGAACATCTAGAGCAAATGGAGAGGGGAATTCCTGTTGCACAAATGGAAATTGTTGCAGCGATGGGACATATTACTTTGCGCTACCTTGGGATAAATGCCCAGTACTTCACAAAGGTGGAGCAACACTGATGTATGGTTAGCATGTCAGACTAGGATTGAGGAGGCCTAGTTCAAATGCTCCCTCAGCCATGGAGCTCACTGGTAGACTTTGGGCCAGTCACTACCAGCCTAACTTACCTCACAGGGTTGTGAAGAGAAAATGGAGGAAGTGTGTGCCGCCTTGAGTTCCAGGAAATAAAGGCGGGATATAAATAATACCGCCGTGGCAAAGTAATTTGTGTTGTTATATTAGCCTGAGATAAAAGAATAATAGAAGCATTGAAAATAGTTGATCATTTAAGGGCTTCACACAGTTTGGTAAATCCTAATTAGATAGAGCATGCAGTTGTTTTCCAGGTGTTCTGACTTCAGCCCTGTCTTAAACTCACTTGGCCTTCCACCTTTTTCTCCCAAGCCAAACATTACTGAACACTTGGCGAGCCAAGTATGTAATTGTATATAGCTCTGGAGCCATGTATATATATATATATATATATATATATATATATATATATAGTCCACACACCCACTGCCCTGCATACAGTGAGGGCTTGGTTTGGCCTGAAAGGAGGGCCCCCACCTCTGAGCTGCAATATTTGCAGTGGGCTACATTATAGGGCTGGTGTAAGCTACTCTCAGCATAGTCCTCCAACCTGCAATCAAGGCAAAACACTTAACCGCCCTGCAGGGCTGTTGTACCCCGAAGACTACCAGCCTATTTATTTTTATTTTTGTGAGCCATCTTGAGTCCTGGTTCCGAGGAAAAGGCAGGAGACAAATTGAATGAATGAATAAATTAACCTGGTTATAGTACATGGTTAAGGGTTTTTTTGCTATGGCCAAATCTGGGACAGGTTGCCTCCCCTTCCAGCTGGCTCTGATAAATGTTCTTTGCAAGTTTTGACCTTGCCTTCTAGAAAAGGAATTAATCATTTCTTGCAAGCTCCACTCTCCACTGCCCTTAAGAACACTTACAGGAAGTCCAGTGTTCCAATCTCCACAAATCCGATGCAAGTCATTGGGGTCCTCCAGCTAGAGACATGAGTGCTCAGCGAGTTAGGGAGCATGGAGAAGTTCTGCATGTGTCAGGCTCCTCCCCTCCCTGCTTTTCCTAGAGAGAAGCCTTCATGCCACCACATCACAGGAGAACTAAAGTAATACCACTTCAACTCGATTTAGTGCCTTAATTTATTTATAACAGGCATAGACAACCTCGACCCTCCAGATGTTTTCGGACTACAACTCCTACCATCCCTAGCTAACAGGACCAGGAGTCAGGGATGATGGGAGTTGGTAGTCCCAAAACATCTGGAGGGCCGAGTTTTCCTATGCCTGATTTATAAGGTCAACAGGATCAGTCCAGTGTAGAAACAGCTGTCATGCAAGAAGTGTTAGTCTGGATAATTAGTTGTTTGGAGTTTCACCTTCTAGCATATTCCATGTTTTTATTAGCCAGTCCTTAATATATAGGCACTTCCTGAGATGATAGATGATACAGTGGTGCCCCACAAGACGAATGCCTCGCAAGACGAAAAACCCGCTAGACGAAAGGGTTTTCCGTTTTTCGATGTGCTTCGCAAGACGAATTTCCCTGTGGGCTTGCTTCGCTAGACGAAAAAGTCTTGTGATTTTTTTTGCTCCCCCCCCCCTCTAAGCCGCTAAACCGCTAATAGCGCTAATCGGGTTGCTTCGCAAGACGAAAAAACCGCTAGACAAAGAGACTCGCGGAACGGATTATTTTCGTCTTGCGAGGCACCACTGTAGATAGATAGATAGGTAGGTAGATAATCTTACCTCTCTACTGGAACCAAAATATTTTCAGTGCACAAGATTAAAATACCTTGTAGTTTTTTGGTCATCTTCCACAGAAGTGGTGAAGAAAGATGCTTTGGGTTCCTGCGTGCAAACACATGTACGCCAATCTCATTTCTGGACTGGCATATGTACCTTTCCCTCTTCACACAAAACCTGGAAGGGTGGAGGCGGAAAGGGATTGTGCATAGGTAGCTCAGCTGGTTAGAGCATGGTGCTAATAATGCCAAGGTTGCTGGTTTAATCCCCATATGAGACAGCTGCCTATTTCTGCATTGCAGGGGGTTGGACTAGATGTTCCTCGGGGCCCCTTCCAACTCTACAATTCTGTGATTCCATAGGAGCCCAGGTGCCTGTGGAATGTGCCAAGAGAGCCTCCAGTGTTTTATTTCTGATGGGTTTTTGCAGAGTGCTCGCAGTTCCTGGGGAGCTTTCTTGGTTCTGTAATGAATCCATCTCCCTCCGTTTGATCTTGTTTTCCAGAAGGAACCCGGAGCAAAGGCCAGCAAAGGTGCTAAGGGGAAGAAGGATGAAAAGCAGGAAGCGGCAAAGGAAGGTACTGCACCGTCTGAAAATGGTGAAAGTAACACTGAAGAGGTACTTGGCGCGCAGAACTCCTGCCGATTCACTCAGTTGTGTTTTGTAATTCGGTTTTTCCAGCCATTGCAAGCATGTTCATAATATTTCTTTTTATTGCCCCGTGATGTTATTACAGATCCGCATCTCTCGCTCCACTGTTAGTGTTTCAGCATCCAGAGGTGCCCCACCCAGCACACTGTCAGTAAAAGGGCAGATTGAAACAGTGAAAGTTCAGGGTACGGTAGAGCAATCTGCATGTGTGCAGTGAATAGAGGCAGATAGTAGTGTGGTGCTTTTCATTGTGAACAATTGAAGCTGGCAGGTAAGGCTTCTCTGGCTTTTGAAAATCAGGAACCAATGAATGTAAGATTATAGATGTCCTGTCTATATTAATGCAGTGTTTAAAAGTCTGGAACTGGGCTGTACAAATACTGCAAAAGGAAAGATTGCATATTGGTTGTGCTGCTTTTTTAAAAAAAAGAGACTTACATGTAGTGGTCAGTTGCCAAAACCTTCTTTTCCGTTTCCTTTTTTTGCAGGTACAGAGAACTGAATCAGTAGATGACAAGTGCGTGTGAACTGACATGAACATTTGAGGATGATTTTATGTACCTCTAGACAACTTTTAAAAGATATTTTTATCAAGTATTTTGTAAATGCTAATTTTTTAGGACTTAAAATAAGTTGACAAACTGTATATGAACATTTCCCTCCTTCCATACCCACGCTTCTAGAAATCCCCAATGTTGCCAAGTTTTTAAAAAGTATCAGCTTAACATTGGGGGAGGGGAAAAAGTGTTTGTAAGGTTGGACCAGCATTCCATATTCTCGCTTTTCAGAAATGTACGTCTTGTGCATATGGTGATGTTTTTACCGTGGGTGTTTGGGTTTTTCTTGCGGTTTTTTCTAGAGCAATAATCCGTGGTGTTTTTGTACTTAAGGTTTATGCGATTTTAATGAAACATGTACAGATAATGGCCACCTGCTGACTCCTTTGGGTTCTTTTCATTTGTTGACAATAACGACGTCTCCTTGCCAGCAAATATAACCCCCCAATATTTTCACTAAATCTGAGATATGCTGCCTTATAGATAACTTCGTTCTGGCTGGGAGGATACTAAGCACACTTATTTAGAAGATATGTCCCATTGATTTCACAACTTAATAATTTGGCAATACAGCGCATTGCTTAGAACCAGAGGATTTAAAATACAAAATAATTCCAACTAAGTGGGTTTTAGGTGAAAGCCAAAGCGCTGGGTGATCTCCATGGAGCACTCATAATACATGCAGATCTGTGCGAAAAGATTCACATATGCAGACCAGCACAGCTTGCGACAAGTTGTGTCGTAAGTAGCCAGCCAACCATACATTGTAGGCTGCTAGGCCTTTCAGAGGTCGTGTCTGCATATGCAAAACCAGAAAGCTTCTTGAGCCCTGGTGGGCTGCCATACATGGCTGGCTGGGTCCAAGGTCTGACATTTTAGCACAAGGTCTAAAATGCCCAGCCAGGCATGGCCAAACTTGGCCCTACAGATGTTTTGGGACTACAACTCCCATCATCCCTAGCTAACAGGACCAGTGGTCAGGGATGATGGGAATTGTAGTCCCAAAACACCAAGTTTGGCCATGCCTGCGAGGGGTCTTTTTCCAGCATTTTTGTTTCCTGCTTCAACGTAAATAGCACTGTAACAGCAGAAGCTGAGCTTTGGAAACTCAATTTCTTTATCGCTTACGAGATGCAGCTTTGATTTCACATCTCCTCTTAATCAAACCCCTGTTCCATGTAAACACTGGAGATTGTGCCACTGTAATTTCTGTTATGTTCCTGCTTTTAATCTCTTATTTGGCAATTCCACCTGCTTTATTGGAGGAATGGTGGTCAATGGAGGTTAAACAACATCATGTGGTACCTGGTAGAGAGGATGAAGCTGGAATATATTAAAAGGTCTGGGGTTGTAATGGTGGTGTTAAACAAGCTGAATGATTTCTAGTGCCCATGCTAACACTGCTTTGGTCCATTATAAGCATCTGGTCATCTCCCCCTCTCTATTTTTCTCCTATTATTTTGCCTGGAACTTGAATATTTCTATTGTTTGCAGAGTGGGAAGGGAAAATATTTCTTGTCTTTTCATAACATTTATTTTCATTGCTGTGCTGGTGGCCATAATGTCTAGGAATATATGCATGTTTCAGTCAATAAATGAAGTAATTATCACCTAACCCCTAGTGTCTTTATTTAGGACTGGGCAAAAATGGTACCACCTGCAGTAGCCTCCTACTTTGAAAAATATTGTTTCATTTCAGTTGGTTTAGCTCCTCTGTTATACACACACATTACAGAAATGGAGGGAAACTACACCTAACAAGTGCATCTCGTGTTGATATACAAGAATAAAGTGACATACAAAAGCTTCAGAACATGTTTATATGCAAATGCATTATTATATTTTCATTAATCCTCACCAGATCACAGTGCATTGCATTGGTTCTTAAACAAAACCCAGCTGTTTCCTTTAATAGAGAATGTCCTACCTAAGCATACACAATTGCCCTGTGATTTGCTTCCTGCCGTGAAGCTGTATCGACTTCGTTATTTAGCTGCTCTCACCAGAGTTTGAATCTCTTAACACACGCACACTAATGAATTTCTTTGCAACATCCCTTTGATGTAGGAAGGTATTATTATCTTCCATCTTACAGATAGGTAATTAAGACACAAGAGATTTTGCCCAGCCCTTAATGCTATTCTACCGACTGAAAATGGAGTGAGCAGAGATTGCCTTGACCAAGAGTTTGGGAAAGTATTCATGTGCTGGACAAATTAGGAATTAAATCTAGTCAGAAATCATAGCCTTCTAACCTTTTTGTGTCTCTGCTTTAATTTAGCTTAGAGCAGGTATGTTCCAGACGGGTTATTTCCCCTCCCCCCCCAGCAAGTCCATTTGGATTGCAGGAACCAAATGCTGCAGCTGTGAAACGCTAACTTAAAAGTGCCTGGTGCCTTAAGAGGGCATTCAGTTTGAAATAATATGTAAACCTTCCTTTCCTGGAAATGCTATCTTGCCTTGAAGAGAATATGTAGGAGGCAAGGTCAAAGGGAAAGTGATAGGATGTACTCTGAATGGGTGAATGTTCTCATCCATGCTTTTCTGCAAAACTTTGCAGTCTCCATTTATGTTATGTCTGTTATAGCTTCTTCCCTAGATCAACATGATATATTGCTGTTACATAGATTTGTGGTGTGACCACACTTGAAAAACTACAGTTCTGGTCACCACATCACATCTCAGAAAAAGCTATTGCAGAGCTGAAAAATATACAGAAAATAGCAAGCAAAATTAACCAGTGGCTAAAGTGAACTCCACTATGTGGAAAGATTACAACGATTTCGGCTTTTTAGTTTGGAAAAGATACAGGGAATTTTTTCTCCCTTGGTATTAAAACCGAAGGTCATCCAATGAAGCCAGATATTGGAAGATTCAGGGAAGACAAAAGGAAATATTTATTTACACAAATCTTTCTTTAAACTCTGTAATTTGCTACCACAAAATGCAGTAATGACTACCAACTTGGATGGCTTTCAAACCATTAAACTTTTATTTTGTTTAACACTGTTTAGGTCACTGCAACGTAAGGAGAAGCTCTTGGTGTTTGCAGAATCTGAGTAATATTTAATTAAAGGTTTTATACCGTTAGCAATACTTTCAGACAATTTAACAAAAGCAAGATACAATACCGAAGTAAAAATAAAGCATAGTTTATATGTTAAAATAGCACGCAGTGACGAAAAGATTGTGCAGCTGGTGTCAGACAAACATGTCTCAAAAGGCAATTTGATAGACTGAGCACCACAACTAACAAGGCCTTCTCTGGGTGCCACTCACCTGATTTCACTAGTAAGGTAAAGAAACCTCCCTCTCGAAAGTGGAAAAACATTGTCCATGGGACCATACTACCTAAAGAGTGCTGGGAGAAATGAGGAAGAGGAAGGGAGCTAACCCCCAAGATAAAATGGAGAACCCAGACCTTGGGATTAGGCTCTTAAGAGCGCTAACTCAACACAACCAAGTAAGAGATGCCTTCCTGAAAGTGTCAGTATCCTCCAGGCGCCTCTGATGAATAGCATACAATCAAACATAACTGCATGAGTGCTAGCTGGTGCATGAAGGGATTAAGACTACAGAGCTGGATTCCTAGACTCTCCAATGAGAGAGAAAGTAAAGCCTTCCCTTCCTGTTCCTTCTCTCTCTACGTCATGTAACTGACCAAGGAAGACCTGCCTAAGCAAGCGCCAAGCTTTGAACATGTGTTTGAAGCTATCTCTCTGTATTTTCGACCCAAGCGTATTCTGCCTATATTCTCCTTTGCTGCTGCTTCGAGAAATGCATGAATTTGACCCTTGGGACCGTTTGTAAGTAAAGCATTTAAAACTTATTTTGGAATGTGTGGGATGTTCATTGCAAGAGGGGTAGAAATAGGAGCACTGTTTCCAAGTGGACTAAACGGGATAAAAGGGTCTAACAACCTATATTCCCAGTTTAAACTCACAAAAGTTTAGCAGCAGTAAACTCTGCTACTGCCCCATGTTTTGAATCGAGGCACCCAACCAATGCATTTATTATTCACCCCACACACGTGGGTCACAGGGATTCATATTTTTCCTTCCAAAGATAACAAATCTAATATCTTTGAATTGAAGCGAGGTGTAAATTGTACTTGGAGCAGACTCGTTTAAATTAAAGGGGTTTTAGTTAATCACGAGCAACCAAAGTCCTACTAATCCACACTGGATTCAATCCATTGTAAGGAAACATTATTGGTATCAGCTTTTCAAACAAATAAGATTTAGTGGCTGTGTTTCAATGTACTATGAAACAATGATACTATGTGTAAGGGACAGAGCTGGAAATGGTCAGTGCTTTTTCTGGGAGTAGGGTTTACATTATAATGTAGAAGTAATATGTACACACAATGTATTTTGATGCATGGGAAATGAAGAAAGCGGCTGTATTTTGCTCATCCCCACCCTGCTTCCCAAATCCCTGGCTGTGGTGTTATGGGAACATGAACACACCAGACCCGCACCCTATCAGCTGCCTTCCTAATAAGGGAGCAGGTGCTGTTTATCTGCCTTCGCTTTTGTATCTCTGCTTTCCTGTCTGAAATAAGTCTCTAGCCAGACACATTAGTGTTTTTACCCTGGAACTCCCTAGGGAATGGAAGTTTTGAGTGTGACTGCTTCCTCATCGATGGTATAGCCTATTTTTAAATTAATCAAAGATGGACAAACATAAGAAACAAAAAAACACTGCAGCTTTTTTGTGTGTGCCGAGTAGTGTCTGCCTTACCACTTGCTTCTGTATCAGAGTATTGCTTAGGTGTACATAGATGCTTCTTCTTAGGGTATGTCCTTCAGACCAGCTGTTTTGTATGTTACCAAAGATCATGCAAGGAGCTGGTGCAGCCTGCTCTGCATCCTAATCTTCAACCATTATCAGACTTTTCTAATTTTTTAAACAAGACTTTAAGTAGGGATTCACGCCAACAGAGTTGTGTCAATATAAACCTTGTCCCTCTCACTCCCTCTCTTTGAAAATCATGGTTCAGGAGAGGAAAAAGTGAAAACCAATTAGTACATACTGTACAAGTGGCTTCAGACTAAAGGAAGCAATCAACTTTGCTGCTGGTCCACTCATATTGAACTATCCTCTCCTGCTGCTTAGTGGTAAAATATGCATTTGCACATTCTTGATCTACTACATACATATGACTGAGCTGTGCTTCCCATGGAAATGCATGGAGGTATTAAGGACACAGGTTCTTCATGTTAACAAAACACAGGGGTCCCCACAGCAAACCTGATCCCTGTGTTACATGTAACAGCTTTCTCCTTTGGAGAAGACTGCACAATAGGTCCAACATACCCTGCTGGCTTTCCAATTGCGTAGCCCAGAGCTTTCCAAACTGTTTTTTGCAACATGTCAGTGTGTTGGCTGCAGTTTGTAGGCGTGTCATGTGAACGCTCCCCGTGCTCCTCCTGGAGCTGGAAATGGGTTAGTTTAACCTCCGGTTTGCTAGTAAAACTGAATTACTGTGTGGCTAAATGATGCATGTATAAAAGGTGTGTCACCAACATGAGAAGTTTGGAAAGCTGATGCAGGCCCTCTGTTGCCCCTGCCATTTTACAAGAGCTATTTACAACAAAATTGATTCCTCCATTGCATGTCCTTTTTTCTGATTTTGCCCTGCTAGTGCTAGTAGTTCTTTAAACATCGGAGGAACTTCAAATAACAATGTACAAAATGTGACTGATTTGGGACACCTAAAATGTTACGATTTACAATTTTTTTGCACAACTGTTAGATTCTATCACATTTGTAAACACAAATTGAGGTAAGTACAGTTCTTGAAACCAGAAGTTCCAGAAAACCTTTATCTGGCCTTGACTTTCTTGAGAAGTCTGTTTAGTAAAGTAGGTTTTTATATTATTTTGTTAATAAGTACCGTATTTTTCGTTCTATAGGACGCACCGGCCCATAGGACGCACCTCGCGCGCTCGGCGGGACCTCCTGCCGGGTGCGCAAGGCTTGCGGACACTCGCCGGGGCTGCAGGCTGCTGCCTGCAAGCCTTGTGAGCCCGCGGGAACTCCCACCGGGCTTGCAAGGCTTGCGGATAGCTTCCTGAAGCCTGGAGAGCGAGAGGGGTCGGTGCGCACCGATGCCTTTCGCTCTCCAGGCTTCAGCGAAAGCCTGCATTCGCTCCATAGGACGCACACACATTTCCCCTTCATTTTTGGAGGGGAAAAAGTGCGTCCTATGGAGCGAAAAATACGGTAGTTTAATATATTTTTCATATTTTAAAAGGAAAAAAATTTAAGGATTCAGAACTATTTGAAAACATAGTTTTATTGCAGAATGATGTGCACCAGTAGCCTGGACAATTTCTGAGTTTGAATACACACGATAAAGCCTCTCCTTATTGCAGAAGACCGGTGTCAGGTAATTTGGATCCTACTATAAATGATGGATTCTAGAAAACTCATTCTGATATGTGATTTTGAAGCCGAGTATTATGAAAAGATGTACCGTATTTTTTGCTCTGTAAGACGCACCAGACCACAAGAAGCACCTATTTTTTGGAGGAGGAAAACAAGAAAAAGAATATTCTGAATCTCAGAAGCCAGAACAGCAAGAGGGATCGCTGCGCAGTGAAAGCAGCAATCCCTCTTGCTGTTCTGGCTTCTGGGATAGCTGCGCAGCCTGCATTCGCTCCATAAGACGCACACACATTTCCCCTTACTTTTTAGGAGGGGAAAAAGTGAGTCTTATAGAGCAAAAAATACGGTACTTTAAAGGTTAGATAGCAGGGGAATTTATACTCCTGCATCACAGACCCTGGAAATGGCAGAATCTTGTAATGTGTATTCTTAACTAGAAATCAAGAAAAATCACAGGTTCTTGTTACCAAGATTGAAAGTGCAGCAATGGAAAGTGAAGTAAATCACAATTTTCTGGATCCAACAGGGCAGCTTAAGTATGTCATGGAGCAGCTGATCAACATTACACAATTCTGAGTATGATCTCCAAAACAGACAAGATAACTTTTGACTTCTGCTTTGAAATGCCATAGAGTCCTTATGCAACTCAGGTGGTTAGAAACCATTCTGCCCCTCTCCTGCCCCCAAAATCTCCCTGTACCTTAAAAAAAGAAGTTGTTGCCTGTTTATCACAAAGCCAAGCTAAGTGGCATCACAAAACACTACTGAAAAATGAACTGTCTGTTGTATAGGAGGCGAGGGCTGATCTGTGAAGGAGGCAGGCTAGATGTTGGACTCCAAACCCCTACTGACCTTTTCCTGGCCAATTGGCTATACAGTGGTACCTCGGGTTACAGATGCTTCGGGTTACAGACACTTCAGGTTACAGACTCTGCTAACCCAGAAATAGTACCTTGGGTTAAGAACTTTGCTTCAAAATGAGAACATAAATCGCACTGCAGCGGCGTGGCGGTGGTGGGAGGCCCCATTGGCTAAAGTGGTACCTCAGGTTAAGAACGGACCTCCAGAACGAATTAAGTTCTTAACCTGAGGTACCACCGTACTGATTAACTGTCCTTGCTGTAGGATGGCAACTAGTGTGGCGGTTGTAGTAGTTGCAGACAGTAGCAAGTTGGATACGTAGTGTGGATGCGACTTGAAAAGGAGATACATTTTGGGGTTTAGAATAGTGGGCTGTGGCTGCAGTAAGAATGGATAGATTACTCTGTAGCAAAAAATTAACACAGTCAATAGAATTTTGAACAGCTGAGGTTATACTAATCCTTTTGTACATCTGCGAACAAAATACCCAGGGGATTAAATATTGAATGGAGACAAACCTTTGCAGTTCTAGATTCCCCCCCTTTCTGCTACCTGAAATTTGCTGTCAGAGTTTCAGCGTCCTGTTTTATTTTTCAACAAGCCATGTAGCTGATGGTTGTGTGTAGTTAGTGAGAGATATTTAAGGCCAGTGAAGAAGTGGGATATTTAGAACAACAACTAATTGTACACAAATGGCCCCTTTATACTTTGCTATGAAAGTAGAAGTGGGATTGTTCTAAATATCCCACTTCTTCACTGGCCTTAAATATCTCTCACTAACTACACCCACTTTGGCGCATGTGGCGCTGTGGTCTAAACCACTGAACCTCTTGGGCTTGCCAATCAGAAGGTTGGCGGTTCGAATCCCCACGACGGGGTGAGCTCCCGTTGCTCGGTCCCAGCTCCTGCCAACCTAGCAGTTCGAAAGCACGCCAAAGAGTGCAAGCAGATAACTAGGTACCGCTCTGGTGGGAAGGTAAACAGCGTTTCCGTGCCCTGCTCTGGTTTTGGTGTTCTGTTGTGCCAGAAGCGGCTTAGTCATGCTGGTCACATGACCTGGAAAAACTGTCTGCGGATAAACGCTGGTTCCCTCGGCCTGTAAAGCAAGATGAGCGCTGCAACCCCAGAGTCGTCTGCGACTGGACTTAACTGTCAGGGGTCCTTCACCTTTTTATATCAAAGTTTACCAGGCTTGTGTGTTGAGCACACTGCTTTATGGTAGTGAGATGTGGGCAACTTAACACCCAGCAGGAGTGATGCCTTAATGCCTTCCTCATGCACTGCATCAGGAAGATTTTGGGCATCACGTGGCAGGACAGTCTGAAACAAAGATGTGCTCTCCCAAGCCCACATTCCCAGATGTTTGCATTTCAGTCTCAGTGACATCTATGCTTGCTTGGTCATGTCTACAGAATGGAAGATTGCAGGATCCCCAAGAACATGCTCTACGGAGAGCTGGCTTCAGGTACCAGGCCCATTGGCAGACCAACTCCGATGTCTGCAAATGTGACATGAAGGCTAGCAACCTTAATTTGACCGTGTGGGAATCCCTTGTAGATGACCGCAGAGTCTGGTGACAATCAGCCAGGTTGTGTAAACAAAGCAGTAACCAGAGAAGGAATGACCACTGGGAGGAGCGCAGAAAGAAAAAACGCCATGGTACACATGCATCAGCAGAACCGGACACCTTCATTTGCCCCAGCTGCAACAAAACATGTCTCTCCTGTATTGGTCTCTACAGCCACAGCAGGTGGATAATAGCTTGACTTCACCCCCAAAGGCACACTCCTCCACTGTCTCCGGAGACAGAAGGATGCCAGCAATATCAGTTTACTTCTGCTGTTTTTACTTTATTTATATTCTACAACAGGAATGCCTTTTCTTTTACAGCTCCGTATTTCACCCATATGGTGAAATGAGATTCATTATGAGTTTTTACTTATCATTTTTTCAATTGAACCTTTAATAATTTTTAAAATGTAACTATTACTTTATTGGCATTTAATTAGAGGGAAATGGAAAACGCAATCAAAGCTGGTATACCTATAGCATACTACAATGTAAAAGAAAACTCTATTTTACATTAAGCTAAAGTACCCTAATTTAAGTTGAATAAACACTTCCTTTGCACATTTACTTGGAAGCAGATCCTACTGAAATTAATGGGGCTTTCTTCTGAGTAATTAGGTTTATGTTTGGATACAAATCCCATTGACGAGTCATCCAGCTTAAGTTCTTATTAGCAGTAGTAACTAAACGTGTCACTGGTTTATGTAGACTGCATTAAAAAACTACCACCATCCATTTTTCAAGGGCTGCATCACCAGTCCTACAGTCCTCATCTGTACCGGTATTTTGTTTCTTCTTCAAATGAAATGGTTAATCTCTGAGCAACAACATGCATAGGTCACTAAGCAGTACGGCAGGCTTCTACATATGATTTCATCAAAAGGCAGGGTAGAAATTTTGCTTAAGTATTCTTCAGCTGTTCAGAACTGTTTGTTTCCATTACGATGAAATGATAGCTTAAAAGTAGTGTAGTGTTTATGTTCAGTTTATTTCCCAAAAGCTACCTTCCATTTAGCAGAATATAATTTCTTATATATTCTATTACCTTCATATTGTCTTTAAAGCTGTTTTGACACTTTTGGTGCTTTTGCCTGTGTAAATTTCTTGACACCCCCCCCCCCAAGAGCTAAAGGCTTATCTTAACTCCTGCATCATTCTCTGCAGTGCCACTTTAAAAGGCGTCAAGAGTGGGAGGTGATCTGAATCAATGCTTTTAACTTTTCAGTACAGATAGACTGCAAAGGCTTCTCAGCCTTACTGTCTGAATCAACCTGTTTTACACACCTTGCCACACCTTCAATAGCAGCTATCTTTAGAAGGAACTTCTTACAGTTAGACAGATCTAGGGGGCTGGGACGTTGACTGAAATATTTACAACCATAGAAATCCTGTGCAAGAGGAGAAGTGGAAGGCTTGCTGGGAACTTCCTGTTGCACTACTTGGGGAAGAGCTGTGCTGAAGGGGATTGGTTCAAACACCTGGGCTGCATTCCCAGTTCTTCTCTGCTAGTTGGGTTGAGACTCTGCCTGCGTCAGAGGGGTTGCCATTTTGAAAGCCCAAGGAGACAGGGACAAGAGGCCCTGGTATACTTTTGTTGCTAGACAGCCTTAATGAAAAGACTGAGGAGCACCTGAAAGAGAGTCTGGGACCATGGTTCTCAATGGGCGTGGTGTGCCACGCTGGTGTGGCAGGAGAAGGTGGAAAGAGTGGTGGGAAGATTCAAGGACAATCAAAGCAACATTTAAACATTTCAGTGTAGTATAGTATTAAAAATAACTATTTATTTGCAGAATATGGATATGTTTTCAAAATGAGAGCAAGAGCATCAAATGATACTGAGGACTAATAAATAATAATAACATGCTAATTAATATGCTAATATGATTTATCAGCTACTTTTAAAATGAGGCTGCATTTTAAATTGCATTTTAACCTGTATTTTAAATTGTTTTTTTCTTTTCTTTTTCTTTTCCCCCTATTATGTTTTTACTGTGATTTTATTGGTGTTAGCTGCCCTGAGCCCGGCTCTGACCGGAGAAGGCGGGGTAAGAATAAATTTTATTATTATTATTATGATCCAGAATCACCATTCGAACATAGTACTAGAGACCAGCAATGGCTATTCTTCTACATTACCAGAAGTAATGTATTTAGTGTTAACTCCGGAAGTGTATACTCAATTCTGACCAAATCAAGCCTTCTGGTGTATATTGTGCTCTGGTTTGGAGGCTTAGTACCCACCCCTTATGCTGTCATGACTTAGCTGAATAGAGGTCAGGTGAGTGGCACAACCTCAACACTGTCCACTACTTTCTAATGCTAGAGGTGCAGCCCTGGCCTTTTATATGGCAAGTCAGCTGTAGCTAATGTGCCATGTTATTTCACGTAGAGAGCTGTATTGCCAGAGCAGACTGTGTGATGACTGAGATGCTGCTATGTTGCTGAACATAAATAACTATATAATTCCTATCATCACACACACTATTATCTACTGCACAACAGCAACATTTGCTGGTGGTGTTAAGACACATTCTGCTGTGATCTCACCAGCCAGCTAGGGACACAAATATCGTGGCAGTGCTTTGACTCTGCACAACCTAGAAGACGACAAGTAGACTGGATTTTAATTCAGGAATAATTTCAGCAGCTCACCTGCTGCCAATAGAGCTGGCATTTCTAAAATAAAGCTCTGCCTCAAAATAATGTTTTGTTTTAGACGGCACTAGGACTATATGATATATAAGAAAGGGATTATTGTACTTTTACTTTTCAGGGCAAGCACAGAAGAAAAGCCTCACTCAGCAGGTTTCTTCACATTAACTACCTTTTGGACAGAAACCTGCAGCGAAGCTTGCAAAAAACACTTAATACATAATTTACTATTGAATGAATGCACCGATTTGGGTGTTCTAATTAGAGCGTTTACTATACAGCAGTGGTGCAGGTAGATAATTTCGGAACCTGGACTTAATGGTCTTACAAGCTACCCTCACCCCCCCCTTTAGATGGCCGCATGTATTACCCCAGTTGTGAAACAGAATTAACATTTCTCTCCTCACCGCCCCAGGTCATTCTATGCTTTACAGCTGCTTCTATATTCCTGATATGTGAGATTGAAACACAGACAGCCCCAATTTAAACAAGAAATATTCTGAGCAGGTGTAGTTTCATGTTTTAAACTCAGTTAAATAATAGGATCATCGTGACTATGGGAATAAAATGGAGTTTGCTTCTGTTGCCCTGCTGCTACGCACATTTTTGTGTGAATGCAGATCACTTTGCTGTGGAAAATATGTGTGTGTGTGTGTGTGTGTATAAAATAATAATAATAATAATGATAATAATAATAAAGGTCTAGAACTCTGTAGACATACACGCTGTATTTACTTGAATGTAATGCACACCTTTTTTGGCCAAATTATGTCACGGAAATTAGAGTGCACATTAGATTTGATGGTGCATTTACATTTGCTAGTAAATACTTCTTTGGTTTCAAGGTTTTGAAAATTGAGGTGCACATTAGAGTCACATAAATATGGCATTAAAAAGAAAGGATATTGCAACAGTCAGCATCAGCACCATGCTGGTCCAGGTACTGACACCAGGCCTGTTTGCTGCTGCCCCTATCACCTACCACTCACTAGTTGCTGTCTGCAGCTGAAATACTAAGAAATACAACAACTGATTATCAAATTAAACAAACAACTACACTTGGATCTTCGGAAAGCAGACCATAGAGGTATGCATATTTTAAAAAAGAGTACCGTTTATTCATCTATGCAGATAGAAGTGTGTTGTGCTTTGTGTGTGTGTGTGCACTTGGGGAGGGGCAGGGAAGTGCTTTCTACTATGAAAACCCAGTATCCATCCCACAAAAGATGTATTAATTAATTTATTATTTTAGGAATTTATACCCCAACTTTTTCATAAAAATGTTTGGCTTCCTCCAGGATACCAACAATAATTTATTTGTTTTAAAATCCTTTTTTACCAATAATAATAATAGTAGTAGTAGTAGTAGTAATAATAATAATAATAATAATAATAATAATAATAATAAATCACAGTAAATGCAGCAGGAACAAAGTCAGGAAAGGCTCAATATGCTTGTATTAATTGCCAGGCAAAGCCTAGAATAGGAAGTAGTCATTCAGCAAGTGCCAGTAATGAAGGAAAAGTAGACGCTTGCCTTATCTCAGAAGGGGAGCTTTTCTATAAACCATGTGCAATAACAGAAAACATCCACCTCGTTGCAAATAGACCTCCACTGACTGTGGAACAAACAGGAGGGCCTCATTTGACAATCTTAGGGGAGAAGGCATTCCCTTAGAGAACCTGGTCAGAAGTTGCTTACGGCTTTATAGATAAATATCAAAAACTTAAACCTGGCCCAGTAGCATGCTAAAACCAGTTCAATTTTTAAAAAAATTAAAAAATGGTGTCGCAAATTTGCAATAAATTGCCCCAATTAGAAAGCTAGCCATTGCATTCTGCACTAACTGCAGTTTCCCGACTGTTGTCTTGTTGGGCTGTGTATAAGTGCTGCATTTTGACTAATAACTAATCAAGGATGTTACATATTAGCAGGAGGCATAGCTGCTCAGGACCCCTTCACATGCAAGCAAAATTGGCTGCTGCGCATTACTGCACAGACACTGTATCCGGAAGTGTAGCCAGCCTTGTAAGTTCACATACATCGCATGCACATATGTGCACATTAAAAACGTGTGAGCAGCCCATCAGAAATTTTCATAATTTCCTTGCTTTATTTCACTCACATGAGATGCTGACCGTACTTGCTTTGTGGTAGTTTGTCACATCAATATATGTGTTTACTTTGCCCACCACCACTTAAATATTTAATTGGCAATTAATATGCTGAATTTTTACTATATTAATCAGTAGGTGCAAATGTTAAACAGCGAGGCTGAGTCTTAAACACACAGTTCTTTTTAAAGCTATTTTGGTTCTAGTGTAACTGTAACAGAGAATGAAAAAGGATATTCTGAGTGATCAAAAATGAACGTCAGCTTTTCCTTAATCCACTGTGTGCTCTCATAGTTCCTTCAATATCTCAAAAAGGCCCCTTCATTTATATCAATTTGAAATTTAAATTTAAATTATTTTGTTGAAAGTCACGATGATTAATCGACTAAAAGGTTTAAAATCGGTAGATAGCTCCACTTATAATATGTAAGCAAAACAATTCAACAGCTGCAAGAGCCAATTCCCAAGAGACAAGACTGTGAAAGCAGACAATATACTGTTCTAACCAAGTAGGAATAATTGATCTTTCCCCCATATATCTTATTGTGACAAATGGAATGTGTTTGTACATTATGTGTTTTACATGTACATTAAACAGACATATGATGTAAGGAAACTGTATACTTGAATGCATAGTGAATAACTGATTTGGAAGTAGCTCATTTAGTGAATGCAAAAACAATAAATATGCGATAAAAGCTTTAGAAATATATTTGAATTCTTAATGGCTTTCAAAGAACTTCTGTTAGATATAACCAGTTCATATTAGTTTTATAAATACTTGATTTAGTATCAATTGTAGACAGAAATATAAACATTGAACTACATTAAAATACCTACAAATAAAGGAACAATCAGTAGATCTTCCGAGTCACCGAATTAATCATTCTTGAAAGATATTGTTATAACTTTGATAAAGGAAATCTGCAGTAAAACATTATTCCATTCTTCCTTAATTAAGTTGCTTCCTAGCAATGTGATGCTTCAGAAAAAAGTGCTTTCGCATCAGGAAAGGCTTGCATTATGTCCACAGAAAACTTTACTAATCTTGTGTGCCTAAACTCAGTTGATAGTAGTTTGCGGCCTTATCAAGCTTTTATGAATATATATGATGCTGCCTTATACAAAGTCTTTGGGGCTTTTAAATCTGAAAAAGGCAAGTAAAATAGAGGCATATAAAATTATACACACTGGCAGAAAGTAGAATGTGAATGTTTTCTTCTACTCCTAATACTAGAACTAGGTAAAGGTAAAGGGACCCCTGACCATTAGGTCCAGTCGTGGCCGACTCTGGGGTTGCGGCGCTCATCTTGCTTTATTGGCTGAGGGAGCCGGCGTACATGTGGCCAGCATGACTAAGCCGCTTCTGGCGAACCAGAGCAGCACACGGAAACGCCGTTTACCTTCCCACCGGAGCTATACCTATTTATCTACTTGCACTTTGAAGTGCTTTCGAACTGGTAGGTTAGCAGGAGCAGGGATCGAGAAACAGGCATTCACTCTGTCGCTGGGATTCGAACCGCCAACCTTCTGATCGGCAAGCCCTAGGCTCAGTGGTTTAACCCACAGCGCCACCCGCGTCCCTACTAGAACTAGGGCTCATCAAATGAAGATGAATGTGCAAAAGGAGGCATTTCCTCACACAGCATGTAATTAAAACTATGGAAATTTATTTCACAACATGTAGTGGTGGCCACTAACTTGGAGGACTTTAAAATTCATGCATAAGACTATCAAAGGCTACTAGTCATAATGGCTATGTACTACTCCCAGTGTCAGAGGCAGTATGTGTCTGAATCCAAGTTGCTGGGAACACAAGAGGGAAGAGTGCTGTTGCACTCATGTCCTCCTGCTTATGGGCTTTCCCTAGTTATCTGGTTGGTTACAGTGAGAACAGGGTGCTGGACAAGGTTGTTTTGGTCTGATACCAAAGGACTCTTGTTATATTCTGAAGCCAGGTTATAGGTCCCGCTAGCTCTAGGCAGCCTAATGTGACAATGGATGGGTCTTTTTGAATGCTGTTACCTGAGACTTTAACTGGAAAGGTTAGGGATTGAACTTGCAACATTCCATGCACACCATAACACTGTTTAAACCTTTCTCCAGAAAGCTCCCCATCCGATACCCAGAGGATTCTTAATAACCATAGGAGACTAGATAAATGGTTATTTACAGAATTTAAAAAGGAATGGCATATGTTGGAAAGATACACAACGGCAAGGTTTTGGATGACCAAGGTTTATGATTCTGGGAACAAGTGCTCCTTCTCTGCCTCACCCCTCAAATCCTGGCTCATTATCTTGGCTTGTTAACTAACAGTAAACCAGAACCATCCTGTTCAGATATAATGGGAACTTGGGCTTAGAGCAAGCCAAGAATGAAGCAGCTGTGTGAATGGAAGAACATTTGATCCAAATTCTCATTCCTGGCTTTATAAACCATGGTTCATCAACTTAAGAAATAGCTTGAACGCTGCCAGCAAATGGTAGTTTAAGATGATGCTAGTGATGTATCTTAAAATGAAATATCTAACGTAAGGAGGCTTAGACTTGAATAACTGTGTAGTATACAGTAGGCATACACTTCTATGTAACTTCTCCCCATGGGCTTATTATTGATTTTAGATAGTAGCAACTGATGACATTTGTAAAAGGAGAATGAAATATCATGCCATTCCACTCCATACCACCACATATTATTGTTAAACTGTTCTACAGGGCAAGTCACTCATCTGACCAATGTCTTGAAAGATGCAACATATTAAACACAAGGCTGTGTATTAAGATCAGTGCCCTGACTAACCCCTCAATCCATGTGGAACCCATCTTCCAAGAATTGTTTCCTCACTCTCTACAGATTCGTAGCAGATTCATTTGTGTGTATAAAAATTAACACTACTGAGTTATCCTCTCACATTCTACAGTTTAGGGACTGCACATGGGTAAGGTAACACTTCAAAAATGTAACATTTAGCTGATCAGCTGTTTAGAAAGAGACAGAGGTGCTTAATCCAGTCCTCCTGTCCACCAAAGAGCCAATTTGGGGGACTCCCCCTCCCCACACCACCTTTGTATCAGGGCACTGGTTCTGAGCTGTTGACACCTCAAATGTTGTTTTCCCTTCTATTATCTTGAGGCTTGCTTGGTGATGATACCAGAAAGCAAAGATCAGGATCAATCTTTGAGAAAGATCTTATTTGTAGCTTTGAGGAACATTTCTGTAATGTTGTAGAAAGTTGTAAGTTGACTCAAGCTTTCTTTCAATTAGTGAACAAAGCCCTTGACTTCTATGAAATAATCCTAATTTTTGAAATAGATACACAGCATCAGAAACTACATTAGCGTTAGGTAGCTCACTAGTCTGTTGTGTTGTAGCTTCTTAGCAGATTGGTTTAGCTTCATGACAGTAATTGTCATTAAGTAACTATAGTGAACTGAGCTAGGCAACTGCATTTAGGTACAAAAACCAATTGAAAGCAGTACTGTGAACTAAAAATTACAACTTTCCAAAGGTACAGGCCTTTAGCTATTAACTGACTGTTGTTGCAGGGTTTTCAGGCGATGAGTGTAATACTTTGTACATGTGTGTTTTTAAATAGTTTTGTTTTAGTGCTGTTTTTAATACGGTTATTTATTTGTTTTTTAATATTTATGTTGATTGTGTCTTTTAGTTGTAACTGTATTAATATATGCTGTAAGAAGTCTTGGGTCCCGCACTGGGCAAAAGGAAGCATGTAAATAAAATATAATAAATAAAAATAATATGTATCTATTTAGAACTGCTAGTATGCAGGTTTGCTTATTAATAGTCTGAGCCAAACTTAAGATCCTCTGGGATGAGAGTGTTTAGATCAAGCAGATCCTAGACTTTCTTTCTAAGCTGGGGCTTTGGTGGTCTAAGCCCCTCACCCTGGTTGGGCTGGAGATAAGGTGGTGGAACTTAGGACAACCTAAGTCCCCCAAAAGGGATGATCTGGGAGACAGGGCAAGCAGAAACCTATTCCAAAACCTGTTCAGCCCAGTCATGTCACCTAGGGCCCACTCCTCAAAACTCATGTCCACACTCACCTGCCAGTTTAGTTGGCAACAGTCCCTCCCAGAGGCTCCTAAATGCCATAACTTCCTGTAGTTAGGATTATTTTGCTAGTCCCCATCCACAATACTCACATGTCATGACTGAACTTCTAGGACTGAAATTACATGAAATGTCTAAGGGAAAATGTGCAAATGTTAATCCTGGACAATGTTTACATAATTAGCGTTTAGAATACTTTGATGCACACTTGTATGTAAAATTTAACAAGAGAGACAAAATAGTAAAAAATAACCATATAGGAAGAGAGCCAGAGTAAGAAATATTAAAAAGGCTATGAAGTTCATTGAAAAAAATGTTTGCAAGATATCTCAACTACAGGCATCAACCCTCACATATATTTTTAGCACTACTTCCCACTATAGAATGTGACAATTTTGGATAACTTTAATTCCATGACTATGTTTCAGGCCTTTGATTGTGCAACAAACAAATTCAAGAATCTACTCTCACATATTCTCAGTGTATTAGCCCTGGCAACTTGCCCATCGTACTTGTTCCTCATTACTAAAACTACAAGTTGAAAAGTACAAAACAGGCAAGGCAAGAGATTCTGGGTTTTTGCAGAAATGTATTTGTATAGTCATTTTAAACAACTTTTCACAACATTCCTCATTTCACCACTTTCCTCAACAGGGTGTGTGCCAGCAAAAACATTTATGCAAATATATTGATAATGCACTATAAGTGGGTCTGAAAATGGTACTGCATAACTTATCAATCCATATTCATTAGAGGTCCTTTACTCATACTGTGTTCCACTAGTATGTTAGTTATGATAAATATGTAGAAACATTGCTATTTCCTTTCGAAAATAAAGTATTTCCTGCTATTTTATTATAACAGTATGTTTAGATCCAAGTGTGTTGTTCCACAAGCAGAAAGCATTTTCTGCTCATGGAAGGGCTATTTCTGACATAGCATTATGTGAAAGAAAGTGCAACACAATTAGTGCAAATCACTGCACAACCACTTGTGAAAGACAGTTTGCTATATCTCTCTGGTTTCCATTGGTTGGCATTAGAGATAGCATGAGCGTTGCTCTCAACTTCTATGAATGGAAGGGGGAATTTGATTCTTAAGGATTCCTTAAACCTCTGCTCCAGAGGATTGTGAAACCTTTCAAAAAGCATGGAAGGTGGCTCAGGTTGACTGCAGAAGGAGGGAGAAGTAGGTGAAAATCACATTTTCCCCCTTTACATTTGCAAGAGCCTCTAGTAGAATAAAGGCCCTTGCAGATGTGGAAGGGCACCTTTGCATCTAGCTCCAAATCTTCCAGAAATGCTTATGTTTAAATCACACATTTGGAAAGCAAGCCCTAATGGATAAGGTGTGAGAAGCTCCGCATTGCAAAGCAAACCTTAATGGCTGGGGTGCAAAGAGTTCTGCATTGCAGAGTGAATATTGCAACGTAGAAATATTTGCACCCTAGATCTTAGAGCTTGCTTTGTACTGGGGAACACCTCTCAAACAACACGGGCCCCCCTATCTCCCTATAATTGATCATATGCCTAGATGCAGCGCTTATACACTACAGTATGGACCATACTTTGTTTCCATACTGTGGTGTACCTCCAGGTACTTTGTTCCATGAAGTTTTCAAACAGTTCATGAAACAATAATAAGCATAGTTGTTCCGCTCATGTTTCTTTGGATCCATCCCCCAAAGTGTTTCTCAGCCTTAATAAAAACATTTTCCTTTGGGGCAATGCCCTTGATGTTTCTCACAATTTCCTGTCTTGCTGAAAGAAATGTATATACAATGATATGCAGTTAATTATATCTATTTCTAATATTCCAGAAATACTACAGTCAGTGTTATCTACATTTGTTTTAAATACAGCAAATATTTTTATTGTCAAATATTTTTCTAAAGAAGGAGTTTCATAAACTGCTACTAAAGGTCTTTCAATTTCTCTGTAAAATATGGTGTTGCATCTACCATGGGGAAAACAAATCTTTGTAAGTTTCCTGAAACTCAGCAACCCTATAGTAATGAAAGGAATGCCAAACATTCATTTTCAGAAAGTTAAATTAAAACCATGTTACTACCACCTGTAATTATAACATGATTTTGTAAAATTAAAACCATAACGTCACTAGTTAGACTACATCGTTACATATTTTAAATAGCTATTTTATTCTGAAAAGGGGAATCTTACTTGTGTAGGACAAACCTCATTATAACAGAAGCAGTTCACAAAGAACCTATTACATCTCAATGACAGTGGAACTAAAATATTTCTCTTTAAGGATATTGCAACTCGACACAAATGCAGGAATTTCAAAATATACTACTGGAGACCGTGTGAGAGATTTCAGAAATACATTTTTCTAGCAAAGAAAACAATAACATTACTGGGACTTAGCACAATGCACTGCTGAGATATCACTGATAATAAGCTGTTACAATTAAAAGAACGAACAAACCTCAACATCCTCTATTCTAAATGTACAATACCAAAATAATTCTAAGACTTATGTAGAAGAAAAAACAACTTGCATGCAAAACAAAAGCCAATGATCTTATTGAAGAGAAATAATTTTTAAATGATAGAACTGCACCCTCTGCTTGTATTTTTAGTGTGCTATACTGGTGATAATAGAAATGTCAGTGTTTTTGCATGTGAATTCAATCAACAGAATTACTGTGGGATATATAATACAAAAAAGGAAAGCCTTTATAGTCACAATCATCCTTCTTCTAATTAAAAACTAATTTCTTTCAGAGTAAGTAACATTGAAATACAGATCCAGTATCAATAGATCGTAATTCATATAAATACCTTAGCTATATTTGTACACATATAAGCAACCATAAAAAGAGCAGGATAAACTTGCAAATCTTATTAGCACTGCCTATTAAGGTCTTTATTCACATTCTACATCTTAAATATAAGGCTCCAGAGTAACTGAAAAATATAGTACTTTATTAAAAGATTGATTAAATTAAAACCTTCATACAATTCTATAATGTAAAATAAAAGTATCAGGTTCAAATGGGGGCCACAAAAATAGTAGGAAAATGAAATGGTGAAGATACTAAAACAGAAAAGCTTGTAGTACAAAATCACTTCAGTTCTAACTTAATATTAATCCTGTATTAATTTGTTACTCATCTCAGGATGACATGTGTACCTTCTAGATATCAATTTTTCTAATTCCAGAAATAACTAACAGCAGTGTGGGACTTACTGCAAATCATACCTTCATACATTTTCCAGATATATGCTTTCTCTTTTTTGTGATATGATGCAAAAGACTACTGTAGCAATTGCTCTTGCAATGCAATCATATTCAAGTTTACTCAGAAGGAAGACCCACCGAGTTTAATAGGGCTTATTTCAGGGTAAGTTGGTGTAGGATTGCAGTCTTACTACAGTTCCAGTTTTGTGCTGAAATAAGCATATATGCAGCCTCTTTTGTGAGCCGGGGCCTTAATAACTTGACACTTATAAAATCATTAATACAACATATTATATAATTATTTACTTGAAAACTACATACCTTATTTTCGTTCAAAGCTGCAACTTCAGAGAGAGGAAATCATTTTAGGTTAACATAGTTCGAGCATCTCTAGAACATATCACTGTAGCTTTACTGTATTTGATGAGCAGTTTTTAACTGATTTGCACTAATTGCTTAAATGGCCGCTTTTTCTTTCTTTTTTGGAATACAAAAATTGCCCAATGCCCAACTTTCAATCCCAAAACATTGATATATTACATAACAAATGCTAATCACTGTTTACTCTGATAAAATTCAAACTGTAACACATCATGCCTCTAAAGACAGTTCCCTAAGATGGAAATAAACACTTCAGGCAGGTGAGCCCTGTTCATTACCTAAATACAGCATGAAACACAAAATGTAAATGTAACCATTAATCATGCGATAACCCTTCTGTATGTTATCGATCCAGCTGTAAATTACCTCAAGTCCAGCCATAGGTTGCATCCATTTTCATCCTTTTCACTTGTCTGCTTTCATAATAATATTGCTGTCTTAACCCGCCGTCTCCCACTATCTAAGTAATAAACCAGGGCAAACGCAAATGTTGACATTGCACCTTTTAATAACACCAGGAAGTCACTTCATGCTCCTCTTTTAAGCCAGAGGGAGAGAGTCAATAACAAAGGAAAAGCTGTAGAGACAAGGCGTATGAAAAATATATATACATTTTTATTTTTTCCTTACACACATATACATATAAACACGCTCGCCCACCCCTAATGAGTAACACTTAGGAAAGAGGAAAAAAACAAACCAAAACCACGCATGACATTGCAACTTACAAGCAGATGGGAATCTGTAGCATTTAAAGGCGACAAGGAGGCATGTGGAAGAAGAGAGAAAGCCTGGAGAGGACGGGCCCGACCTGCTCACCCCCCTCCCCCAGCAGGCCCTGGCACGGCGAGGGCCGAGAAGAGCCTCTCACGCCCGCCTCGCCCAGTGGGGCCTGCGGTCCCTGGGGGCATTTTTTTTTGCCTCATTCGGTTCCTAGTTCGGCTACATTGAAACTGAGCAACTTCCAGCGCCACCGCCGCCAAAGCGCCTCTCGCTCTCTCTCGCGCACAACCCCCCCCCCCGCTTCCATCGCTCCTCCCGCCTCCGCGCGCGCCGTATCCCTCCGCCGCCGAGGCCTCCCAGCCCTTCTCTTACAGAGAAAGCGCCTTTCAGCCGAAGCTGCCCGCCCACCCATCCACACCCCGCCTCTGCCCGCTCGCTCCGACATCTTCGCTCGGCTTTCCCCCCACTAGTCCGGAGCGAGCTTCAGCTCGAGCGCGTTGTTTTGTGTGGGGAGGGGGAGGAGGAGGGGGAAAAGAGAGGCAGGGCTCTCTAGGGCGGGGAGCGCAATACCACCACCACCCAACCCCGGGGAAGGCGACCTGAAGGAAAGGGAGTGAAGGGGGTTGAGGGGGGGGGGCGTGTGCGTGTTTGTGTGCGCGCGCGCCCGCCCTGAGGGGAGGGGGGCTGGGACTCTTTGTCTCGGCGGAGGGATCGCGTTCTCTACTCCGCCCGCTCTCTCTCTCGCTCGCGCCCGAAGCTGGCTGGCTGGCTGGCTGACGAGAGAGGCAGCAGCAGCAGCAGCAGCAGCAGCGCTTGGGTTGGCGGCGGGTTTTGCTGCGAGTTGTTGTTTCCTCCTCCTGCTGCCGCCGCCGCTGCTACTGCCGCCCGGGGCTTGAATGGTGGAGCCGAGCGCCTCGCTGCTGCGGCTGTTGCCGCCGAACAAACAGTGACAGCTCCCGGGCGAGCGCCGTCGTCGTCTTCGGCTCGCAGGGCCCCGCCGCCGGGGGAGCTCGGCCTCAGCCAGCCGGGCTCCTCTCGCTCGCCATGTCCGGGGACGGCGGCGGCGGCGGCGGGAGCAACAACAGCGGCAGGCACTCGGCGGAGCTGCGAGCGGGTAAGTGAGGGGCCGGGCTGCCGCCGCCTCCTCCTCCAAGGCCGTGTTTCTCTCCCCCCCCCTCACGGCGCGTGTTCGCCTTTCTCAACCCCCCCGTTTTCGCCCTTCTTCCCACCCCCCCTGCAGAGCTCTATTTCCTCATCGCCCGCTTTCTGGAGAACGGACCCTGCGAGGAAGCGGCTCAGGTAAGCGCGCTGGCGCCGGGGTCTGGGCCTGCGGGGTGGGCTGCCGCCGCCTCTTCCTCCGGTTTCTGACGGCCCTCCTTCCGCTCCTCTTTTGTTGCTCCCGCAGGTCCTGATCCGAGAAGTCGCCGAGAAGGAGGTAAGCGCTGCGAGCGCCTTCCAGCCCGGCGCTCTCCATCCGCCTCAGCGCCGGCGGCTGCAACGGCCTCGCCTCCTCCCCTCCCCTTTCCTCCGCCATCCCGGGCGGGCGGGCGCTGCTGGGGCGTCGGGAGGGGGGTGGGGTGGGGGGGGCGGCTAGTAGCCCTCGGTGACCGGGGGTGTGTGTCTTTTTTTCTCCCCCCAGTTGCTTCCTAAGCGCACGGACTGGACGGGGAAGGAGCATCCCAGGAGCTACGAGAGCCTAGTAAGAGAAGCGGCCGGTCGGCGTGGTTGCGATGTGATGTACTAGGGAAAGTTTGTGAGCAGCCCTTTAAAAATTGAATTTCCCGCAATTTTTTTTTTAAAGCAACTTAAAAAAAAAATAGGGGCCAGTTTTTAAGCTCCCGGTTTTTGCTTCCTGGACGTGGCGGTGTGTGTTGTTTATAAGAAAGCAGATGGTGCCTCCGAAGTCAGAAATCTGGGGTCCCCGAGTTAGGGTAAATAATAATAATCCTACTAATGCGAGAGCCCTAGAGTCACTATGCTAGAAATAAAGGTACGTCATGGATGTTGTGCGGGGAAAGCGAGAGAACAGGGAGGGGAGGAGCGAGCAGGAACTGCTTGCGAGAGGCAGGCAGGCCTGTAGGAGATGGGGGCGCTCTATTCCATGCAGTCTCGCTTCACATACACAATGGGGCTGAGCAGATATTGAGCAACTGTAAGCAGGCTTTATTCAGGGAAGCCCCACAACTTGCTTAAGCTTTTATCTTTTGCTTGGAACATAACTAATAAAAGCTGCTTTGTGGTTGTAGTCTCAGTCAGTATATGCATACAGTAATCTGCTCTTTGTGTCCGAGTTCTGGTAATGTGGAATTTCAGAGCAGAACGTTAGTTTTAAATAGAGTTCTGTTAGGCAGTGGCAACTTTGTGGACTAGCGTGCTGTTTTATGGAACAATTATTGTGCGTTCATATATCACTTTGGTTGCAGAATTTGTTTTTTTCTGTCCTGCGTGTCATTCTGCTTGTCAGTTTTAGGTGGGCTTTGTTTTCTACTCTTGATTGAAGGAGTGCTTGCTTTAAAACAAGTCAGGCTAAACTAGAAGAGACACTCAGATCTGGGTTTTTTTGGGGAGGAAGTTCAAAGTAGCATTTAAGATGCCTCCAGGATATATTTTACTGCCCACCCTTTTCAGGCCAAGTAGCAGGTGGGTGAAGAGTTGTAGATCAGGAAAACAGTACAGAAGTGAGAGCTTGAACATCTTTTCTAGCAATTTCACTCCTTCACATAGCTGCTTGTAAAATGTGTGAGAGAGAAATCTGTGAGAACTTTGATCATTTAGCCTTCAGTGGTTTTACTGGTTGTGTCTAAATCAATATTTCTCAAACTTCTAATAGTTAGGACACACTTTTTATGAGCTAAAATTTGAATTGTGCCATCATTTGTACACTCCCCAAACCACACTTTCATAGTATATTGGAATAAGAATTATCCACTTAAAGAACTGTTCATCTTGTGTGTTTATTTGAGTGAGTGATCTGGCCATGCCTCCCTGACTGAAAGCAAGCAGGGCCAGAACAGTGACTCATACAGGACAGGCACAGCTAGCTGCAACATCCAAGGGCAGGTAGCTCTGCTTTGTTTCTCAGCAGGAGTGACTGAATGATAATCACACCCAAAATTTTCAGTGCCTGGTGAAGTCTTTATTACAAGGGCATAAGGCCAAACCAGTAATTATGCAGAGTTGCAGTGGTCTGCCTCTTTTCTGAGTGGGTACTATTGGCTCACAGAAGCTTTTAAAGTATTTTTGACATTCTAACAGTTTCTCATCCAATGCCAGTTTTGGCATGGTCCTGAATATTTTTAATATGCTAGTAGTTTAGATCAATAAGCTGGAAATGTTTAGTGAACAATAAATGACTTGTTTTAAAGTCAATCTTTGGCTTTACTTGCATGCTAAACTACTACAGTTGGAATGTTCTTTATACATCCATTGCAGCATGTGAGTGATATCCCTGGAGAGATAGCTCTCGAGTGCTTATGTTTTCCAGTGTTGTTAATACTTGAATGAGGCACATGGAAGGCAGCAGTGTCTTTGGAAAGTAAAGTTTATGTATAATCACCTTATTTTTTTAAAAAAATAAACAAGTGTGAAGTCCTGGATTTTTTTTTATTTGTTGGCTCCCCCCCCCAAAAAAGTTATGAAGCCAGAAATGCCTCTAGGCTCCTAGTTACCAGTACAGCAGCAGACTTTTATAACGGCACAACATGATTTGAGGTCATGTTTGTAAAGTTCACTTTTCACAAATTCCTAAAGTGCTTTGACTTGACGCTGAAAGAAGAGGTGAGGTGAGGTGAGGAATCATAGGAGTGGACTTCTTAAAGAGGAATCAATACGCCTACAGTTATTTAACTCTTCTTTCAGTACAGAATTGAAGTGCTTTTAAGAATTTGGACTCCAGCTCTTCTCAGTCGCAGCCAGCATGGTTGGGGATAATGAGAGTTGTGCTCCAGCAGTATATGGAGGGCTCAGTTTCTCCATCCCTGCTTTAGATCAATGTAACTTAATTTTAAATACTGTAGTGTTGATGAATTAACTGTTCTGCATTCCCAAAGTTATATCCATGTTGAACATAAAAACGCTGAATGAAATTGCTTGTATGTTTCACTTTCTAAGTCAACAGCCAAATTCTGTAGTCTAACTAAGCAGATTACTGGTACATGGACTCTTATTACAAGCAAAACAGTTACCACATATTCAGCCAGCAGTGCCCAGCTCTACCAGTATGAAATAGCAGAATTAAAATAGTGTTAAGCAAAATTGACCTGTAACACACCTATCTGGTTTTTTTTCCAATTGCATAAGTTCTCAATCATTCATGTTGCAATGAAACAGTTCTAGCAACACCATAGAGAAGACACTGGTTGGGATGCCTTGGTGCCATTGCAGACAGCCAGTTAGATAATTCCCAATCGTAGCCAGTGACCAGGACTGAAACCATAGGTTAGAGTTTTACAATAATAAATGAAGGACGAAAGTCCAAATTCTATTTGTCGTAATTGATGCCATTTATTTCTTATTAAGGACGATTTTTGCATTGCTTAATAAGAAGAAAACTCTGTGATGTACATAATAAAATTATCAGCAAAACAGATAAAATAAACAAGAAGTTGTTAAACACACATAGATAACTAAATTATATGTCTGGGTAGGCTTGCTGAAGTAAAGTTTGTCCCATGCTCACTCTGGATTTGAAGTTGAGCCCAGTTTAATTTTTGTTACAGTGAAATTTGTGGATACCTACATTAAAATACATTATTTCTACATTGTAAAAGTATGTGTGTGTGTTAGAGAATGAATGAGGAGGAGGAGGCACAGTCTTTCAAGAAAAAATAGTGAGACTAAAGTGAAGGGTTAGTCAGTGGCTGATGCAGTCTTGGGATCTAATCTGGCTCCTGATAGACATTGCATTGATTTTTTTAAAAAATAGAATAATCTTATATTTATTTTAAATTGAGTAATACAGAAGCAAGGATGAAGTTAGCCTTTCCTTATAAATCTGATACACACATTACTAATCACATGAATTCTTGCTAGCCTGTCTGTTTGCACATACTACATACTAATTTGTGTCATATTAACTGCTTGAAGAAATAACCAGACCTTAAAATTTTAAAAAATAAAACCCCTTCCTTCTCTGACAAGGGTTATTCTTAACTGTAGCAGGCAGCCTGACAAGTAAGTGTTGTCAACTCAAATGAATAAATTCAGTAGTCATTGGGATTAGAATCCTGTTTCTCATTTGGAGACTTCCTAAACACCCTCAGTTTATTCCTGGATCCCTGAGGTTTTGGGTGATGTTGTCCACCTTCAAACCATAGCTCTGTGGGTAAAGCATGTAGCTTAAGGCCTCAGGTTCGTGTGTGTCTGGAGACAAATCTTGAAGACACTGGAGGGAGCTATGCTGGTCAATATGTTTGGATTTAACAAGTGATCCAACACAGTATTATTGACTCCTTACACCATTAGTCCTTTTCTTCCTCATCTTTCCACTGCTGTCCACTTGTATAGTCTTTTGGTTAATTTCTTGTACATGGCTATCGTTTTCTAAAGGTTCTAGATTCAGGTAGGTAGCCGTGTAAGGTCCAGTAGCACCTTAGAGACCAACTAAGTTTGTTCTTGGTATGAGTTTTCGTGTGCATGCACACGTCTTCAGATACAATGAAACAGAAGTCACCAGACCTTTATATATAGTGAGAGGGTGGAGAGGGGCATTACTCAGAAGGGTGGTGGGAATGGGTGATTGGCTGATAGGTGTGGTAAACCTGTTGGTCTTACAGGAAAAAGCAAGGGATGAGATGGCCAAAAATAGCTTTATCATGTATAATGAGATAAGAATCCAATGTCTCTATTCAGACCAGGTCTCTTCATTAGTTTTCTAAAGTTGCTGCCTTCATGGCATAGTGGACCCCTGCTGTTAATTCTTGGTTGCTGAATGAACAACACTGCATGTTTTATTGGGCATATGGTCAGTAATACCAGAAGTACTGGCAGAATGACTGCTTAGCCATTTCTTTAGAATCTTCCCTCTGCTTAATTCAGTGGGTTCACTGGGTTACTGATCGCTGCACTTCTGTGTTGCATTGTGAACATATTAGATGTGTGTTTTAAGTATAAAACATGTGTTTTGGGCGCCTTTAACCAAGTATCCCCTCCTTCTCAAGTGTTAATGTATGTTCACATTCTCAAGGTGATTGCTATTAGTAGTTTCACTTCTCCATCTGCGCTTTCCGCAGTCCTTTTTGAAAGTCCAAACTTAGGTTCTTTGATGCTACTTGTACAAGGGATAGTAGAGATGCCTTTTGGGTTGGTTGTATCTATGGGGTGGAGTACTTGGTCCTCTCATGGTAATGTATGCTGTCCTTCCTTCTTTTTCTGAAGCCTCCCAGGGGCTTGTGGTGGTTTGTCTATGGAACTTTTTTTTACTCACTGTGTTATTTTTATGGTGGTAGTTTGTTTTTTATGAGCTGCTGTGAGATCTTCATATGCCTTAAGTTGTGTGCATGGTTTGTGGTGCAGAATTGCATTGTTGCAGTTGTAGAATTGGAGTTTTTAGTAGTTGTTCATGTCTGCAAAGTGGAGAAGATAACACTGTGTCCATTTCTCATCACCATTTTGTCTTCTACTCAGTGATCCCGTTGTGTATTTCTTGTTGCTTGCATTCAGTATTCACGATCAATTTTTCCATAATGTTGCAGAGTGTGGAGCAGAGTAGTGATATGTGTGTTCCCCATCCTCTGGCTGCAATTCAGATGTGACAGTGCAGCGTTGACTTATCGTGGCAATGTGTGCTGGCATTTGTTTTTAGTTGTGGTGCTACCTGTTGATAAAACATGGTTTCTATTTTCATAGCAGAAGCATTGTAAGATACATTGTAAGATACATTGAATCTGCAAGAACTGAAGTTGAGAAGGGATCTATGTAAAGTTTATGCAATAGAAATCCAGACCTGTTAGATGCTCAAAAAGGGATGTGCAGAATTGAACTGTGATATACTTTTTTTCTTGAGCTGCATGTGTATTTTGATGTTCACAAATACCTCCTGTAGGAATAAGCTTTCCAGTCAGTTCAGCGGAAGGCACAGCAATTCATGAGTATCAGTAATGTTTGCTTCTTTTGAATTGAGCTTTAGAAACCGTACTGGTATGAGAACTCTGCTTGTTCATTGAAGCTCCTGTGCCTGTGAGATGTTACTAGACTTGGGAATTACTTGCGAGCATGCTTTTAATGTGCCACTTAATGTATTGGATTCCTATTGCTCACTGAGGTTTCTGAGTACTTCTGCAGTTTTCCTGTTCTTCCATAAACTAGAAGGATATGTTTAATTGTCTGAAAAAATAGGTAAGTGTAAGAACATAAGAAGCCCTGCTGGCTCAAAGGCCCATCTAGTCCAGGATCCTGTTCACATAGTAGCCAACGAGATTCCTCTAGGAAGCCTGCAGCAACACTCCTGCCACTTGTGTTCCCCGTCAAATGGCATACAGAGGCCTGCCACCTCTGATACTAGAGAAAAAAAATTCAATCTTGGGAATGCCAATGATTTAAATAACTATCTGATAAAGCTACATGTCCCAAGTGTAGAATGCAAATCTAGACACTATCAAATGCTTCTAAACATTGCTTCCCTAACTTGGTCGCCAAATGGTCATTTATTCAATGGAAGGCAAGGATGGGATCTGTTTGTGTAGACTGGGGACCCTTATTGGGAGTACAGATTCTTGTTTGTAAAGCCTTTTTTGACTTTCTGCTAAAAATGTGAAAGTTAGGCACATTTTGGCAGATTCAATACTGCTCCTCCCACCCATGTTTTGATAGAATGTGTGGCTGGAACATGTAAAGAAGCTGTCTGAAAAATGTTATCACACATCAGAAACCATTCAGTTTACATGTATTATATCCATTCATTATGTTATTAATTAATTTTATGAAACACTGCCTTTTTAGAAATGGATTTTTTTTTGTCAGAAAAATATATCAGTGGACAATTTTCTGGCAGACATCTGTAAGTATAGTAAGAATTAAATTAGACTCTTGGCAGTGGTAAATGCACTCGCTAATTGTGCTAGCACAACATTGAGGATGATTCATATATGACCCTTCTATGATAGGTGTAGAGTTGTGTTGGGAAAGAAATATTTGTTTAGAAGTTCACGATAGTTGCTTTTCCGTCTGTGCTATAAGATTGCTTAGGGGAAGAAAAGGTTATAGCATTTGGCATTCTTGTTATGACGTAGCTGGCATAGTATTTTCTAGCTGTATATATTTTGCATACTGGATTGGAGCCAGGTTAATTTATTTGCGCTTTGATTTTGAGTGAGCGTGTCAAGTATTTCTCAGAAAGCATATACAGAGCAGGAAAAGATATGGAAAAAGACACCTAAACTGATTTAAGGGCTGGAGCACTTCCTCTGCAATGAAATACTAAAGCAATTGCATTTCCTTGTTGAGAAAAAAGAGAGATCGTGGGGGAATAAGGAAGTTGGTAACATTTTCTTCTTTTAGAGTGAGACTGGTAGCTTCAAGGCTAAGGACTTTCTCAGTGGTAGCAACTGAGGATGAGATTGATAATAATAAGCTGCAGAAAGTTTTTGATAATTGCATGTTCTATTGCATGGTTTATTTTCCTACGATCTATTGTGTTTTTAAATGGATTGAATTGTTCATTGTTTAGATCTTTTTAAAAAGATTTTTTTTTAAAAAAAATTGTGGCTTGTCTTGAATATCTGTGTAGACCAGAAAATAGAATATGAAATAATGTAATAAATGCTTTTATTTACACTTACCCTTATTTACACTTACCCTGCCCTTTCAACTTTTCTATTGTGAAGCTCTGCATATTACACTGCTGGGCACTGCTTGCATACCCACACTACATCAGACCTCATACAGAAGCTCTTGAGTTGTCCTGTTCTTCCAGGTCTTGTTTACAGCTCCTCTCATGTTGATTATTATAGCTGTGAAAGTTCCTAAGCCCATGTTGGAATGCCTCACTTTGTCCCTACTTTCCAGTAAGTATTATAACCCTAGTCATATTTCTGGACCAGTCCAGATCAGAGTCTATCGTCCTGCATTCTATTTAAAGTAGTGACCAGCTGCATGGTTTGCAGCCTCCTCTCCTATTAGTTGCTGCCTATAAAATGGGGATTCAGTTTATCACAATTATAATCCTTTTAGATGTATTAACCACAAATTTGTGTGATCCCTTATAATGTCATCTAAAGCTAGTGACAACCACCATATTTTATGTGTGTTACACTCAGTAATTTCTTAACTTTTACTTCTAGCTTTGTGTCTATGTTTACCTTAAAATCATACTGAGTTTCTTTGTTTTTTGTTTTCCCCTAAACCTTTTTCTGATTTCATCTGTTTGGAAGCATCTTCTCACTTTTTGGTTTTAATGCTTTTAGTGGCTGTGGTTGGTTATCATAGGAATGAGCTACACTGAGCCTTGAACTTGTATGCTCCCTCTCCTCTGGCATGGCTCTAAGGAAGCTTTTGCTTCCATTTTTGATTACTTACAACTTGTCATTATGTCTAAATCCTAAACTTTTGTTAATCTTAACTATGGTTTGTTGCTTCAAACTATGCATACACCAGAGCCATGTTTTCATTTACTCATGGTTTTCTTGTTTGCTTTCTTTAATTGTCTGTTTCTATTACTATAATTTACAAATTCTGGGGAGTAAAACTACATTTAAAAAACAACTAGTTTAACTACTTAAAATAAGTTTAAACTGGTTCAGATTCATTGTTGCAAATTCAATACTTGCAACAAAAGTGTCTATGAATTTTTGTTGTTAAAAGCAGGTTGGGTGAGAGCTAATAACTGTGCAGGAAGCTCCTCTGCCACCACCAGTTCATGCTTGCTGAGAAGCTACTTCCAAATGTTGGAGAACCAGGAGCTATAATCAGAAGTATCAGTTGCAGAAATCCTGGAGCATGCACAAAAGTGCTTGAGGGGATGTATGGGGATATTTAGATGCTGTTGTTATTTGCACACTTGTAATACAGTACCGCATTTTCAAGAATGAATTGAGTGCTTAGAAGGAGAATAAATTTCATCACTCCAAATGATAGTTCCAGTTGTGGTTATACTTTTCTCATGCAAACTAATTGATAGCAGTTATGTTTATTTTTATGATTATGTGTGCATCTCCCCCATAGTAAAAAATACTTTAACTTTTATTGACAAGGAAATAATACTTTCAAACCTCCACCCATGAAGGACCTATGCATTTGTCTAGATCAGGCATAGGCAACCTTCAGCCCTCCAACCTTCGGCTACAGTTCCCAACATCTCTGACCACTGGTCCTGTTAGCTAGGGATCATGGGAGTTGTAGGTCAAAACATCTGGACAGCCAAAGGTTGCCTTTGCCTGGTCTAGATGTTTTGATGCTTGAATTGTCACACTCTTTGGGAACCTGATCAGTGTTATATATTTGTATCCTGTCTTCCTGACTGACAATAGACTTCTAAGGTATCTGAAAGTAGATGAAAACTGATATATATTAACAAATTAATAAGATTGTTTAAAGAGGAAAGACTGACTTTTATTTAGAAAGGAAGAGGGGGAACAGTGATGGCACATGTTCTCTTCCTGGGCCTTAGATGTTGCCACTTCCGTGTCTGTTTCAACTGCTGTTCTCTGAAGGTTCCATGGAAACCATAGAGGATAGTAGACCCCTCCCTTGTTTGTTACCTATCAATCAGGGCCAGGGAGTACCAGATGTTTCAGTTCCCAAGAGAATAGAGCATCTTCTCACATGGGCAGCTGGACAGTCAGCAACTCCTAGCGTTTTCTGATGACGGGGGCCTGATGAAGGTTCTGGGGGGACGGTGATGGAAAATGTCCTGTCCCTGAGCTTTACTACTGATGCTGTGATTCTTTCAACTGCTGCTTTTAAAAGTTCCATGTTGACACTATGGGTGAATAACACCTCTCCACAAAAAAGTATGCTACCTTATAACCCATGATCAGCTACTACCAGATTGATTAGTAATCATCTGATGTTGCAGCTCCAGACTTGATGTAATTTAGTTCACTCTAATGGTCCAGTATTTTTACCCTGATTCCTTCAGTTCCCCTGGTCACTGGCAAATGGGTACTGATTATAATTTTCATGGGGCACATGACTGAGTTCTTCCCTCCAGCCCCAAAGAATTTTTTTCCACCCAGGATTACCTTCACAGCTAAAGAAAGGATAAAAATTATTCCCTGCAAGGAAGCAGTTGAATTGGTAGCAAGTACTTTTTAACTCTACAGTTTTTATTTGAAGTATTTTGGGATTTCTAACCTCAGAAGTTCAGGATGGTGTCATTGGATACAGCCTTTCTCTCATACTAGTTGGAACATGGTTCCCATCAGGTAATTGATCATGCCTGATTCTCATGGCAATGGCCTCAGTCGCAGCAACAGGCTTTGCCTCTGTTGCCCTTTCAGACCGAAAGCATGGACAGAATTCATGATGAATAGATTAATCAGATGATGCTCAGTCATGCACATTGTCCTTCTGCACAGCTCAAATTACCACCCATGTCTATGGATCTGTGGAGGAGGAGGATGGATCCAGCTGGCTGACTAACTGGATCCAAAGGCTGATAGCTTGTGAACTGACACAACAGCTAAGACTTCCTTTCTGTTCACCTGTTGTGGTGCTTCTTTCTGGACATGATTTGGCCATCATGAGGCTCCTTTTATGTCTTTGAAAAAGCTGTTTGACTGTGGGCTCAGTTTTCTATCTGGTGAGTGCTCTTGGCAAGGTACTCTGCGAGTCCTGTTTACTCCACAGATTTCTGTGGCAGCGATCATCACATGATTCTCATCAAGGCTGGGGAGTAGGTTGTGGGAAACTCATCATTTCTTCTTTGTGGTATGAGGCCCTTGAAATGTCCATACTCTTCCACACATTTTGGCCTGCAAGATTCCCCTTGGAAATATTTCCTCATAGCATAGCAACCATTCCCAGAATAAGTAATTAGAGAAGTATGGAATCAGGTACTCTTGCCTCTGAACTTTAGCATAGCAGTGGGGCGTACACAGTGGCATCATTCCTACAGCAGTTGTTCTCTGGGAGAGGATGATAATCTCACAGGCTTCTTGGTCAGATGGGATGCTGATTGCACTGTGGTCCAATACTTGTTCCACTTCTGGGGATCTCTACCTCTGCTAACAATGAGTACCTCTAAATCTGTTGCTGAGCAACCATGGGTTGGAGAATGCATTTCTTTTCAGGTGGGATGACTATTTCCTTTCATACTATCTTGCTGATAACAAGGACCATCACAAAGATAAGATGGACAAGATAGACTGCATTCTTTCCAAGACTGCCATGGTTACTACTGTTTGCTGGACTTTTCAGACCTTTCTCCTTCAGATTAAGAGCAGACTTTCCTTCCCAACAATGTCAGATCTCAAGAGGATAGTCTGTCAGGTATTTCAGATGAGACTGAGGGGCATGTGGTCTTCTCTAAGGTTCTCGCCTGACAAGGACCCCAGGGTATGCTTTGGAAGAACAACAACCCTACAGAGAACTCCTGCACAGCTGGGACCTGGAAGAACTCTGTTTCATTGCTGATTAAGCAGAAGTTTGTTTTTTGTTTTTTGCAGTTTTTCAAAGGGGCAGGGGAAACCTTAGGAGAAGTGGAAGTTTATGCAGTATTTTTTTTATAAAACAAAACCTCTCTGCTTTAACAAAATAAAATGTATCATAACTTAGAATATAAAATTGCACCATTTAATATGTTTTTAATGAAATTTAAAATGGTGAACTGCAAATATCCCAAATTTTAGTCTACTTCTGTGGTTGGTGCTCAGTTCTTACTCAAACTTCCAGATTTTTTCTTTCAGGCTCTGGAACGCATAGTTCCTGTTCCACCTTTTTCCTGACCTTTTTTTTAAATCATCTAGCAAGCCAGGGCAGTAACTTACTTGTTTCCCAGTTTGTAGCCAGGTGTCTGTCACAGTCATTTTGAGGGAAGAGGTGGAAGGGATCATCTTTGAAAAGAAAAGCATATTTCATAGGACACTCACCCACAGTGTTCTCCCCACATTTCCCCTGGAAACATTTAAAATTTATTTTGGAGGGGAAATAATTCTTCCCTACTCTGTATCTCGCCCACCCCCCCAACATGGGTCTTGACATCTCTAACGTGACCTCTTTGGGCCTGGAGTATTTGCTGCATATGCTGGAGGGTCTTCAGAGCAGGTCAGCAGCTTTTAGCCAGGATTTCTCAGTGGATCCTATAAATTCAGAAGCATTATAGCACTTAGTATCAGGGTTGGGGGGAGGCAGGAGAAGGCTGCTCCTAACCCTAATGTTTCACTCATCTTTCACCTTCTCGGTTTCAGAGATTGCATTTCTGAAAGCTGAAGCAAACTATCACCTATTCACAAGGAACTGTAATGAAGGCTACTCAAGTTCTTGTTCATCAGATCCTTGACCAAGTTTTTTAAAAAAACAAAACGAGTTTGGGTGTTTCCTCAACCTCTAACAAGAGTGCTGCTGTTGAGTTCCCCATGACTCTCTATGACTTTCTCCAGAGTGCTAAGCTGTAAAGGGCTCATAGAGGCCAATTTTGTTACCCCAACATTTTGCGTCCCCTCCCCCCATTTGACACTCTTTCCATAGTTTCTGGTGTATACTGAGTGTGCTCAGTCCTCATTCTGTTCTTGTGAGGTCTCTCTTGTACCTTCTGCAATCATGCTACATCTTCACCTTTTTTCCCCTCAGTGTCTCCAATTTGTCTCTATTGCTGTAGGTATGGTTTTCCTATTGGAGGGATAGTAAACCTTTTTGAAGCCATGCTAATTATCTTGAAGCAGTGAATTTCATAGTTCCATCATGTGTTTTATATAAAAGTTTTTTTTTATTTTTGCCTGTTCTGAATGTACTACCAGTATGTTCTGTTGGGTGGCCCTGAGATCAAGTATTAGGAGAGAGGACAAAATCATTTCTCTATCAGCTTTTTCTACACTGCATAAGTTTATTCAAATGTCACACCTCACTTCTTAATCCTCCCAAACTAAAACACTGTAGCTCTTCCTTACAGGGGTGATGCTTTAACCTCTTATTTTGGTCACTGTTTTCCACATTTCATTGTAAAAGATATGGTACTGGAAAAATCTAACATCTGACATGCTATTTTAAGAACAGTTACTACTTTTTATGTATTGTTTTAGTTCAGTTTGCATTTACTTACTTTTTAAGGATTATCTTAAATATGTTTTTAATGTTTCATATTTTATCAGTATTTTAATTTGTGTGGGTCGCTAAAGTCTCTGCGTGAAAAGTGGAATATAAATATAATAATTATAATAATATTAGTTACTAGTGTCCTTTTTCTTGCTTGTTAATACTAAAGTAAGGCTCTAGAGGAATACATTAAAAATACATTTTTGTTCCTCCTTATTCGGGGCCTTACTTTCTTTCTTCTAAAATTTTGCTTGCCTGTTGACTGACAAGCCTCATTCACAATCACAAAGGCATTTATATCTATATGATAGAAAAATTGAATTAAAAGAAAAGGGAGAAACCTTTTAAATTTTCTCTAGAAGCTATAACTGGTAGTGAGAAAAGCAAATAGAAGTAATTTTTCACTTCTAGAACTTTGGTTTTGATTGATTGTTACGCAAAGTGTGGCCAGAGCATGTTGTAAATTTAATTTAATTTCTTACTAAAAAGTTAGTGATGTCCTTTAAATCCAGCAGTTTGTGTTAATTCAAATCATGCCCCAACTGGTTTTTATCCATTCACTTCGGTGAGTACAGCAAAATATTCTCCTGTGCACTATATAAGTATGAAAGGGGGAGGTGTGCCACCTTTTTCTTTTTCTTTTATTAAAAAATAGTCTGTTAGATGTGTCATTCTGCAGCAATTGACAAAAGTGCAGTGAGAAAAACACCCATCTACAAAGGCAAGGTAGGGGGCGGGAGGACCCTTTAAAAACAAAAAGTAAGCTTTTTTTTAAAAAAGATGATCTTTTGTGCAACTACTTCAGTGAGAAGGGAGAAAGCTGGGTTGCTTGTCACTGATTACGTCATAAATTGTCTCCTGTAGATTGATGAACTTGGATAATGACATTTTCATGTGGCAATTAAAATAATAATGAACATTTTTATCTGGGGAGGAGTACTGCATTTTTCTGCATTCTGAATATAATAACCTTGTAACTTAAGTGCTATTGAGAGAAAAGACATGCAGATGTGCACACAAATTAGAAAAAAATATTCTTTTAATATATAATAAACTAGTCATCTGGGAAAACCCGTTGTTAAAAAGAGTATCATCACAATTGATACTGTTTGAGTATTTGAACAAGAAGTGCATGAATTGCATGATGGGGTTCATACTGAGAGGGAAAATACAGTGCGGAAAAGTTTTCCTGCTGAGATATAAAGAGTACACAGTTCTGTCTTTGCAGATCCAAATTTGGCTGCATTTGCATGTAATGGTAAGCCAGGGTTTCTAGCTTATTGTGGTATACTATAAATAAACAGTGTGCTAGTTCACACTGTGCGATCACTCCTTCTTTGCTTCTCCTCTGGTGCAGTAAACAATCCAGGAAGCCTTGGCTTTCCATTACGTCCAAACCCAAGGGTCTTGGTTTGTTTCTCCCTAATAAGTCATGATCTATAAGTTAGCAACAAACCCATGGCTTAAGATTTGACGAGAAACAAACCGCAATCCCTGGTTTGGTAGAACTGACTTTGGTAACTGCTCCTACTTTGTAGAGAAACAGACCACAAGCCTGGGTTCGGACAGCAGTACAAACCAGACTGTGAGGCAGCCAGAGTAAGGGAGGTGGTCAAGGGAACTTCAGTGTGTACTAGCACACTCATTCATATTAAATGAATCAGACCTATGTATGTGCAGTGTTTTAACTATCAAAACATTTTAATGTTAATGCTAAATACTATTTCTAAAATATGTCACCTTGTTTTCAAATTGACTCATTATGATACTGCGTATTCAATACTATTTCTGTAGTGATTCAAATAATTTTGTTTTCAAATTCATAAATATTTTAAACATGAGGTTAGGGAAAAATCAGTCTAGATTTTATTTGTGTGTTCATGTGAGTCCTCCTTTAAATACTGCTTTCATTGTTGTGTATACTAGAAATCATAGAAGCATTTCAGGTATCAAATACTGTCCCCTTTTCAAAACATCACCCCCCGATACTTTTCTAAATTAACAGAAGAATATTGGATATTTAACTCCTGGTTTCTTCTTAACAGGTAAAATACTATAGACACTTGGCACCTGATCACCTGCTTCAGATATGCCATCGACTAGGACCACTTCTAGAGCAAGAAATTCCTCAGAGCGTTCCAGGAGTCCAAACATTATTAGGAGCTGGAAGACAGTCTTTGCTTCGCACAAGTAAAAGTATGGTTCCCCCACCCCCCAAATGACTTGTACACTTATTTTGTTATGTTTCTATGTTTATATTTTATTTTATATAATCAAATAGGCTGCAAGCATGTGGTGTGGAAGGGATCTGCTCTTGCTGCATTGCACTGTGGAAGACCTCCAGAGTCTCCAGTAAACTATGGCAGTCCACCTAGTATAGGTAAGAGTCTTACTAAATAAGTGTGTAACATTGCTAGTGCAGCAGTTGGATTTATGTCAGTAAGGTTTGGTGGCTATTTGTTGCTGTGGTGTGTGTTACTTCTACCACTTAGAATTTTTCTGTATGTTAGTCGTAGTGCTCATAAATCCTGGTATGACATCTGATTTCAGGCTTTAGGAAGGCATCTATGTATTCAAAATAGCTGATTAGATGCCTTTGCACGTGTTTGTAACCATCACATCCCAGTGTCTGGGAGACTTCAGCACTGACTGAAACCTGCCAGACATTTGATTATAGTGTACATCTAATGAACATCTAATTCTGTGCCTACAGGATTATTTCTGCATGCATGCTTTCTCTTTACACTCTTCTTTTTTTGCCCATCAGTCTAGGTAGCAAGTCCAAATTGCTTCCCTTTCTTGTAGTTAGTAGTTTCTGTGCAAAAAGGTACTTGGGAGCTTGGAGAAGATGACATGTTTGCAAGTTAGTATAGAAAATGGCCAAGAGGAAGTCATAATCTGTTTCTTCCCACATTTATTGTCTTCCTATTGAATAGTAACAGTGAAAGAATTGGGGGAATCACTGGTGGTCAACTTTTTACTATCCAAAAAGGAACTATTTAGGAACCATTTTTGTATTGCTTTAGGAATGATATTTGCCTCTTTCTGGATAGCCACCTGACTGACATACAAAATGCTTTTTTTTTAATAGCTGAAACTCTCTTTTCAAGAAAACTAAATGGAAAATACAGGCTTGAACAACTTGTTCCAACTGCTGTATATCAACATATGAAAATGCACAAGCGAATCCTAGGACATTTGTCTTCGGTATATTGTGTAACGTTTGACCGAACAGGCAGACGGATATTCACTGTAAGTGCAAATTCATGAAAATGTGCATAGTCATAAAAATGTTTAAATATATCTTTAAGGATGATGTACTGTACACATTACTATGATGCAAAGCAGGTAGCTTATGGCAAAAGGTTAATTCATCTCGTTAAGCACAAAATTTCTACATTTCTCTCTCTTATGGTGCTCTTGAAGGGGTGGTGGTTCTGTGGAGCCTCTTCTGAGGTGCTGGTCTCCGCAGTCCTATTTCAGGACGAATGTAATACTTTCTGTGGTGGTACAGGCCAGCCTCATAGTCTTCTTTTGACAAGAAGACCTGCTTTCTTTGGAAATAGTTGCGAAACACAATATTTTACCTGGATATAAACAGAGGGACATTTTGGAAGCAGGAACTTCCCGCTGGAGGCAGGAAATTCATAATGAACTTAACTGAGAGAAGGGACTCCATGGTCTGTTTCTGCTTGTTTTGCTATGGTGTTTATTTCTTCTGTCACGTGTGCCCTTGGTTGCGTTTTATTCCTCTTCTGAGTGGATGAAAGGTAGGGCGCAGAGGGCCTTCTGGCGGTTCCCTCACTGCGAGAAGCAAAGCTACAGGGAACCAGGCAGAGGGCCTTCTCGGTAGTGGCGCCCACCCTGTGGAACGCTGTCTCATCAGATGTCAAAGAAATAAGCAACTATCTGACATTTAGAAGACATCTGAAGGCAGCCTTGTTTAGGGATGTTTTTAATGTTTGACGTTTTAATGTATTTTTAATCTTTTTTTGGAAGCTGCCCAGGGTGGCTGAGGTCTGGCTTTAGCAGTTAATTGAGGTGAAAAATTGTATCATTTTTCTGTTTGTGTGGAAGATCTCACTGCAGTTGCAGTTCAGACTTATGACTCTAGGAGAGGAACATCTGGTGAGTCATCTTGCCGCTCCAAAGTATCGTAGCTTTGTTATTTCACTTTCCTCTTTATCACCTAGGATCAACCTGGGGTTAGTGAAGGTGATGATGGACTTTCTGTGTTTTTCTCGACCTGTGTACCTTCTGTTGTTTTGGATAGGAAAGATTAAAGGTTGATTGGAAGTGACTGGAGGATAACATGGAATAATTCCCATTTCAGTTGGATGTAGTAGGTATCCAAATGGGTTATGTATCCTCCTGCTGCTTGGAAGGCAGGAAACCACATATCATAAGTTTGCTGAAGTTTTCCTCATCAGCTGAGTCTTCATCTCATTTCTTGACTCAGAACAATCCAGTTTCTTCTCCTCCATTGTGTTTATTTCTCAAGCTCAGAGAAATGGTTTTTTCCCTTGTATTACTCTATTTTTCCTGCCATTTTTGTCTTTGCTTCTTCTCAGTTGCTGCTATCATTTTTTATGTAAAAAAGAAGAGAGAGATCGTTCTATTCCTATGCCTTTCTCCTCTCAGACTTGCCCCTTGCCTTCCTGCTGCTCAACTCTTGGCAAGGGAAGCTCCTAAGGCCACCTCTTCTGTAAAGCATATCTTAGTGGTCAAAACCAAGTGGACTGTCTGAGGAATGGCTGCAGTGAAATTTCCGATGACTTCCTCACCCATTGTACTTGTTCATCAGGAGCAGTCAGATTGTCTCCTGGAAGGGCTTCAGCCATCCTGGCTGTAGATGCAACTAGAGCATTGATTTCTGCCATTTCTCCTTTCACTCCCCAATTGACAACTCTGGTGTCTTCCCTGCTCCCCACAAAAGCAGCTAATACTGTCTCCTGCCCCTTTTTCTTCCACTCTTTGCACCGCAGGCCTTAACTAAATTGCTTGTAACTGTGCAGTGCCTTATATGAACCAGCAGAGGGTGCAGGATCCCAACAACTTGATTGAAAAACACAGTTGGATGGTGGGGGGGGGGGACTGACTCTTAATGCAGCTCTTGTTGTAGGTGCCATGCAGAGTGTTTGGATAAAACATTGGAATATTGATGCCACTTCTAGGCCTAATATAGCAACAATCCTAGTGGAAGTTTGCAGCATTTCCTACCTGCATGGCAACATAAAATGCAAGATTGCTGGAAAAGGTTAAAAGTAGTGGTGGCAATATTTGTATTAGTAACTTTAAACTATGGGTTCAACTTCCCCTGCCCCCAGACACAGTCATGGCTATATGCACTTTGTATTGCTCTCTCTGTTCCTCCTCCCAATTTTTGGAGTTTTGGGGGAAGGCTTAGATGGGCTTGAGCCCTTTTGTTCTGGTGATCATGATAATTGATGGTTGTGTTGGCAATTTCAGTTGCTTCCTGTTTGCTTATTCTGCTCTAGTGAACAGAGCGCCGTGCTGGAAGTTGTTTATGTATGGGGTCACTGGGAAAGATGTAGTCTACTCTCCCCTCTTGATAGGCCCGTATAGGTGTCACTGAACTTCCTTTCATACATTCCCTTATTAAGAGAATTTGCTGTCAGACTTAATGTTGTAATGCTTAGATCTCAGCGAAAGTGATAATTAAAAGTAGGCAATCAGACTAAAAGGATTTTGATTTTTCTTCTTCTCCATGAATTACCTATGCCAGCACTGAGAACTTGTAAATGATATTAGGGATAAGAAATCTTTCTTAACATAATGCAGTAAATAGTTCCTAAAGGCTTATTTTAACAGAAATGCTGGCATTTAATGCAGTGTTTGGAATTCAATTTAATTGCGTTAATTCTGTAGCTTTGCCATCGTATCATTAATGTTTTGCTCTTTCTTAATTTTTAGCATGTGTAACTTGCAGTTGTTGAAATATATATGTCTAATTCTGCTGTAGTAGGAAGGTGTGTGATGCTATTTAGGGCAGGGCAGGGAGGAGAGATTCACATTCGGTACAATGACTGAATAGGAATCAGAAGCAAACTTCCTTGCAGAAGGGGTTGCTTGGATCCAAATGAGTGTATATTAGGGTCCGTATTAGGATCCATATGAAATCTGTATTGGAGTCTCATAAACTAGCTAAGCTCATAAACTAGCTAAGTGCCATGAACTTCAATTGGGCAGTAATTGTGGTTAATCTGTTTTAAGGGTTCTGATGATTGTCTTGTGAAAATCTGGGCGACAGATGATGGAAGGTTGCTTGCTACTTTAAGAGGACATGCAGCAGAAATATCGGACATGGCTGTTAATTATGAGAATACCATGATTGCTGCAGGGAGCTGTGACAAAATGATCAGAGTGTGGTGTCTCCGAACATGCGCCCCTTTGGCAGTTTTGCAAGGCCACAGTGCATCCATAACATCACTACAGGTAACAGTTTGCTTCCTTCTATGGCATGATTTGAGCATTATTAATGTTATCTTCTCACTTGTGGATATCTATGACACTTGACTTAAACAAGGCAGGGCTGCTCAGTCAGATATCAAATGCCTAGACAAATTCTTATGTGTGAATTGTTAAGTGGATTATTTTGCATTCCTGTTTGAAACAGTATAGGTTTTAACTGTTCTGAACAAAGACAATGGCAGGGGAGAAGGAATATTATTTGTGATTTTGTGTGTGCATGTGCGTGCGTTCTTCTGCCTGCAGTGAAGATCTTTCTGACAGACTTATGCATGTGGCTGATTAAGTAACTTTTTATAGAAGTGGTAATTATGATAGAAATTTGACTTTATACTGAATCATTTGGATCACTTGTTTTCACTGTTTGCTAAAAATCAAGAATTATAAATAGCTTTATTTGTTTTGCAGTTTTCACCACTATGCAGCGGCTCAAAGCGATACCTGTCTTCAACTGGGGCAGATGGCACTATCTGCTTTTGGTTATGGGATGCTGGTACACTTAAAATAAAGTTAGTTTCTCTCTTGTATGGTATTAAGCACACTGTGGAATTAAACACTGCAGTTGATAATGGGTGGCTTTGGGAAGTTATGGGCTTTTACTGTTGTTGTTGTTTAAATTTATATACTGCCCTTCACCTGAAGATCATAGGATGGTTTACAGAATGAAAGCACAAACATACATTATATAATAAACAAAACCATACCCTCACAGTTTAAAAGGCCATAGATTGTTTAAATAGCCAAAGGCCTAGGAGAAGGAGGTTTTTGCCTGGTGTCTAAAGAAGGCACCAGGGAAGCTTCCCTAGGGAGAGCATTCCACAAACAGGAAGCCGCTGGAGAAAGAGCCCATTTTTGTGTTGTCAGTCTTCAGACCTCTTGTGGAGGAGACACACAAAGAAGGGCTTCAGATGATGATTGCAGTGTCTGGGTTGGTTCATGTTGGAAGAGGTGATCCTTAAAGTATTAAGGTACGCAGCCATTTAAGGCTGTGTAGGTCAAAGCCTACACACTTTGAATTGTGCCCAGAAACTAATTGGCAGCCATTGAAGTCGGGTCAGGATTGGTGCAATATCCTCAAACTATCCTGCGCTGGTGAGCATTTCTTATTCTCTCCCCTCCCCCCAAACTCTCCAAAGGTGGTTTGTGTGTGCATTGGGGTCTGGAGGGGACAGTAGAAGTAAAGGAAGCTCCATAGAATTCTGCCCTAGGTTGTTTCTGTGTGTGTCGGTGCTAATATTATAATTTATATTGCTTTCTATATATCAGAAAAAGTAGCAGAGGATTCATACTAGCATAACAGAAAATCCTATGCCTGTTCATTCATAAGTAAGCTACATGGTCTTCAGTGAGGCATGCTTCTTGGTTGATGTTCTTAGGATTATAGACTTGCAGTTTATTCTTATTCAAGTCCCATTGAGTTTAATTAAACTTCTAGTTAAGTATGTGTAGGATTGCTGCCTAAGCCATGAATCTTCAGTGTTAGGGGTCAAAAGTCTCCTCCCATTACTACTTTTGAAATGATGATGCAGCATTTAAACACAGTCTGTTTACTATTTTACTAATTTCAGTTACAGTATCTTTTTATTATAAAAATGTTTCAAAATGTCTGAGCTGAATGTAAACATCCATGTTAAGGCTACTAATGTAACCTCTTTTGTAAATCAATTACTGGATGCCTTTGTGACATTGGGTGATTAACAGATGGGCAGCCTTAGACACCTGTCAGATTGGGCCATGAGGGAGGAAGATAAGAATCTAGCCCTTTGGCCATATCCAGTTCTCCACCCTCACTGTAAATGTCTACATTTTTATAGAGCAAAATGTAGGTAGGTAGCACGGGCATAGATTTTAGATAGTGCCTTTATGCTGTATGACAGATCTATTTAATTACAAAGCAATACGTTTTTTAACCACTATAGTATGTGTTCTTATACAGGAAATACTCTTAATGAAACTGACTTCAATAGGCCACTGATTTATGTTAGCAACCCTTGATTGGCTTTCTCCTATATTAGAGCATAAGAAAGGGTGGGATTCTTGATTTGTGTATTGAAACTCGGAGAATGTACCTGGGATATATACCCGGGATTCACAATGTGGCTGTAGCTCTAGGGCATGTACCCACTGTATGTTTGGAGACTTGTCTCCCTGTCACATCTTTCATATTTATTGCAACAAACACCAATGTACCTGTAGTGCAGGGGAAAGTTTGAAGTTGCTGTAGGCAAAGAGTAGACAGTTTATGAAATGACTTTGAAGTCCTTTCAAAAAGAAATAAAAAGGCATGGCTCTGGAAAATACTGACAATACCCAACACACAGATGTGGTTTCTAATGCATCACAGCCTTTATTTTATTACTACAAAGTACTGTTCAGATCCCTGTAAAAGGAACTAAAACGTATACTGTTATAAAAACCTGTCTTCGGTAAGGTTGTATTTTGCTTTTCTGTTACAATGGAGTTTGCTTCATTATCCTAATTTGAATCCTACAATATTGCCCAGGGAATATAATTAAAGAAGATTTCCTACATGTTGTCCAGGCCTAGGGCTTGTGTATAGATTTAGTATCAGAAAAAACCCCAGCTACTTCCATCATTATAAAGCATAATAATAATAATTTTATGAAATCTTGGATTCTGATGCACAGCATGGTGATTTTTGCAATTATGAAATGAATGAGACTCTGATTTATAACAAGCAGTTGGTGAAGTACTGCAAGAGAAAAACCATGCCATCATTTATTTTTTAAAAACTCCTCCCCCCGCCCCCATATTAACATTGCATGGAGTTGGTTGCTGATTGCAACCTATTTCACAGAGATCACTAATAAACTAAAAACAGATTAAAATATGCACCAGCACTCTCAATATCTGGGTAGACTTATCTAAACAAAAATGTTTTGTACAAAGAGTACAGTGAAGGTGCATGCCTGATACCAATAGCCAAGGAGTTCCAAAGTGGGTACTTTGTGATACCTGTAAATATGCCAGTTCTGCAAATTGAAGCTGCTGAGTAGGTGAATATGGGGTAAGGAGGTCTCACAGGTAAACTGGCCCCAAGTTGTTAAGGGCTTTATATACTAGCAGTAACACCTTGAACTTGGCCTGGTAGCAAATTGGCAACTGGTGCAGGTCTCTGAACACAGGTGCTATATGCTGACAGGTCTCATTCCTGCTGCAGTGTTCTGCTTTATCTGCAGCTTCTGGATCAAAACATGGGAAACCCCACAATGAGTCTTGAAATTACCAATCCTTTAACTTTTGGGGCTCGACTTTCCCTGTCTAGGAATAGCTGTAGCTGTTGAACCAATTGCAGGTAGTTCTAGGCAACCTGAGCTTCCAGTGACAGAATATATCTTAGCCTAAGAGAGTAGGATGAACTCTATTTTAGTTAAGTCTTCCTTCTCATTTAGATTAATGCCTTTATTTATGAGCTACTGACTAATTCAGTTGCTGTCTTAGGTTCTGGTCATGGTTTTAACTGTGTGTTTTAACCTTGCAGTCCAAGACCAACAAAGTTTACAGAGCGTCCAAGACCTGGAGTCCAAATGATCTGCTCATCTTTTAGTGCTGGTAAAGTGCTCCTCCTCTCAAACCCCGTATTAGTGACATATTCATAACTTTTAAAAATGTAGCAGTAGAATTTGCTAAGTAGCATCCTGATGCTGATTTCTAGATGTCTGAATTGTAAACAGTAAGCAAAGGATTTGTTGAAGGCCATCTTGTAAGGAGAGCAGTGTCTGAGAAAGTCTTGTGATTTTCCATTAAGTGGCAACGTTCTTAAATGATACATAAATGATATACTGTACCTTTATCCTCTTCTGCCTATGAAAGCTTAATTGCTAAAATATGTGCTCAGGTGAAGTATCTAATAATTGTGTCTAGAAACATTGAATCTCAATATAGATTTGGATAGTGGTTGAGTAAAAGTATTATTGTTTTGGTGTTGATTTTTTTGTCCATGTCCATAATGATCAGTACACTGGAGCAGACATTGGCAAGTGAGATGGAAGATTGTCTAATTGAGAAATAGAATATTATGATGATGGTGGTACTTTTTGTTTCCTTTAGGTGGAATGTTTCTGGCCACTGGAAGTACAGATCACATCATTAGGGTTTATTACTTTGGATCAGGTCAGCCAGAGAAGATATCAGAGTTGGAGTTTCATACTGTAAATACCTCCTCAAAATTGCTTAGCTATTTGTTTGAAGTGCTTTGGCATCTTGTAGTCATGATGTTAATTTTTTTCTTGTTCACACAGGACAAAGTGGACAGCATTCAGTTTTCTAACACTAGTAATCGGTAAGCAACTTAACCATTTGTGTATATCATAAGGAATGCCTATCAAATTTGACCCCTATGGAACCAAAATCATTTCCCACCCATGGCCTAAGGATTTGGCAAGCTGAAAGGGTGTGTGTGCTGGTGAGCAGGGGGAGAATGGTTTTGATAAGGGGATGGTTTTGGCAAGGTGATTGGAGGTGGATAGGTGGGTTTGGCAAACAAAGTGAGCAGCCCTTAGAAGATAAAATATATACTAGGGAGGGAAAAATGCTTTTAAAAATATTTGCTCCATCCCCATGTGAGGTTTTTTTTTTAAAAAAAAGCTCTCTTGCATAATCCTGACCTTGTGTTCTGCAGGCTTCTGTTCTGCCTCTACATGATTCCTCTCTTCCAGCTGTGTTATCCAGCAAGTCTTTCTCCTTAGTGCCTTTTTTGCTTGGTGCCTGCCCATTACCTGTGCTGCCTGAATCCAATGGCAGCTGTAGTCCAACAGCACCTAGAGGGCACCAGCATTGGCTTCCCCTGCTTCAGATTATATAGGTTGGAAGCTTTGGCACTGGACTCAGGTTGCTGGTTAATAAAAGTTGGGCTGCAATCCTAAGCACATTTCCCTGGGAGTAAGTCCCAGTAAATCCACTGGACTGAGCATTGGTCTACTTCTGAGTAGGCATGTATAGGATTGCAGTATTGTTCTCGTTACACAGCACTTTGTGTATGCCCTGCAGATTCCATCTAATGCTGTTAGTCAAGAATTCAAGAAACCATAAATAGACTAGTGCACTTAAAAGTATTACTAGATTGCAATATGATCTTTTGTGAAATCTGTAGAGAAAGCATTGCAAAAAACTGTTTTGCTTGTGAAAGACAATTAAAGGCATTTTTCTCTTTGTTAGATTTGTCAGTGGAAGTCGTGATGGCACAGCACGCATCTGGATGTTCAAGAGAAGGGAGTGGAAGAGTATTTTGTTAGATATGGCTACTCGGCCTGCAGGGTAAGCCATTTTGATATTGAGTATGTTGAGTATGTGGTTAGGAGTAGCTGAGGCATGAAATATTTAGGAGTCTGTTGGAAACAAAACAGGAAAGGAAGGGCAGGGCAGGGGAGACAGGACAAGTGCCACTTAGAAATCAGTGAGGGCTCCGTCCATACCACAATAGTAGGGATTGTGGACAAATGTTCTGATTCAACTAAGAATGTAAAAGGAATGAAGAATGAATATTGTTGGATAATAAATAACAAGATGAAAGATTAAAAAAAAATTATTAAAAGATGATCCAAAAAGAACTCCCTTAAGAGAATCAAGTCTTTTTGTCTTAAGGCCGTCCTTCAAAGAATTTTTACGTATTTTTTTTTTAAAAAATTATAATTCCAGTAGCCCTTTAAAGACCAACTAAGTATAAGCTTTCTAGGTATGAGCTTTCGTGGGTATACACACTTCTTCAGATACTCTGAAGCAGAGGTCGCTGCAACCTTATAACTGTTGATGACTGTTACTGATAGCAGTTGGTTCCACAGGGAAGGGCAAGGGATTTTTAAAGGGATAGATGACCAAAATTAGATTTAGAATGTATAATAGGACTTGAATCCAATATCTCTATTCAGACCAGGTATCTCCATAGTTTTTAGTTTGGTAATGAGTTGTACCTCAGCAACTTCTCTTTCAAGTATATGTCTAAAATTCTTTTGCAATAAGACAGCTACTTTAAGATCTTATATAGAATGTCCTGGGAGATTGAAGTGTTGGATAAGTTAGTAGAATTTTGGATTTTATGCATATATGATCATTGTAATCCTAGTTCTCAGGATAATTTTCAGCCACCTGTGTTTTTTTAATGTTCAGCTTTATTGTGCAGTCTCTTTGCATCTAGTACCTAGTGTGTGAAAGGATCATGACAACTTTCAAGTTGACCAAATCTCTAAAAATAATCTTTGCACTCCTGAAATTCTGACAGTTTCTGATTAACATTTTTATATGCTGTTTTGTTCATTAATTGTAGACAAACTTTACAAGGAGTAGAAGACAAAATCACAAAGCTGAAAGTTACAATGGTGGCTTGGGACCGTCATGACAACTCTGTTATTACTGCAGTTAATAACATGACTTTGAAAGTCTGGAACTCTTTTACTGGGCAACTTATTCATGTCCTTATGGTAAGGAAAATAAAGTAACATTCCTCTTTCTATAGGATTGCTGTGCCTTCCTACTGAAATTCTTCTGTTGTATATATATTTTTAATTGTTTCAGATAGTTTAAAATATTGATCATGCAAGATAGAAGAACAAATTTTTGGAGGGTGGAAGTGTTGGAAATATTATAGATCCTAATGGGCTGGTTTGCATATAATACTAAACTATGGTTTAGTGTTATGTAGTTGAGCTTCAGTGAGTGCCTCTCTATTTCATCCACTTTTTGTATGGCCAGGAAGAAAACTGCTTCTGAGATCACTCTCAGTTTCAAAAAAATTGGATTTCATAATAATATATAAGAATCTATTATTAGTTGCTAAATAAGCCAACTTTATAACAGGATTCCTTGTTTTTACGTAATGCTAAATCAGGATTCTTTGAAATGGTAAGGAATCTCATCATGGCCATGATGAAAATGTCATTGTATGGGATTTGGCTAAGGGAATGCTTAGAACTTACTACATGTTAAATAATTGGATTTAACATGTTCAGTTTAGTTAATTTGTTTTCTATTCTTTTTTAAATATCAGGGTCACGAGGATGAGGTATTTGTACTTGAGAGTCACCCCTTTGATCCTAGAGTTCTCTTCTCTGCTGGCCATGATGGAAATGTCATAGTATGGGATTTGACAAAGGGAGTAAAGATCCGATCTTACTTCAACATGGTAAATAATTTGGTTACTTATATAAAAAATGATGTTATAGAAGCTCATTTTTCCTTTAACAATTGAAATCAAGTATGTGGTATATACTTATTATAGATGCATACATAATACAGACAGATTAGTAATGTAAACACTAGTGCGCTGATACTTTACATTTTTCTAGACTTATTAATGTATGTACATTGGATAGGTGATTTAAAAACTAATTGCTGCTTAGTCAGTTAAATCTGAAACCAAGAATATGGTGTAGATCCATTTTATTCATTATCACAGTTACATCTCAACTGCAACACCTATTCATCACTTGAGGAATTTTTTCAGTCAGGATTGTTTGATGATGTTGTGTCAGCCCATCACTAGTCTGTCCAAATCTGGTCCATAGTTGGATCAGGTTTGGGCAAACGTAAGTAATTTAGGAACACCTTGAACATGACTTGAAAGATTAGATTAAATTTATTTTATAGAAAGAGAATGAAGAGCAGTATCCCCTGGTGGAGTTCATAGAGGTTTAGGGGCTGGTGATGATCGCATGTAACAGCACAAATGTGCAGATTGATGTGGGTGACATGGTGCTATAACTAGATCATTAAGCAGAAATTAAACCAGCATTTCTGAGTTGAGGTGTAACAGGAAACATTTGCTATGATATTGGAAGTGAGGAGTGCAAAGAGGAGGGAGCCACAGCTTATTTTCCTGATATCATTAAGTAAACTGGGCCTCTGGCCAATCTTGCAAATGGAAATGTAGTGTACAAGATAGCATGTTGAAATGAGTTGGTCTCATGTCATTCATTGCATTCAGTCATACCAAGAAGGTATATACAGTCGTACCTTGGAAGTCGAACGGAATCTGTTCCGGAAGTCGGTTCGACTTCTAAAGCACGGCTTCTGATTGGCCGCAGGAAGCTCTTGCAGCCAATTGGAAGCCACGGAAGTCCCGTTGGACGTTGGGCTTCCAAAAATAGTTCGCAAACCTGAACAGTCATTTCTAGGTTTGCGGCGTTCAGGAGCCAAAATGTTTGAGAACTAAGCTGTTCGAAAACCAAGGTACGACTGTACCAGATGAACAAAGAAGCTCACTAAGATGCTTACCTGCTCAGTGGACCAAGATACAAATGAGCCTTTTGGCCATGCTCACGTGCTCTTCCCTTCTTGCTGTGCCTAAATGCAAAACAGACATTAAACATAGTTTTCTATTCTGTGCAAACTGGGAAATGGTGGTTACCAGCTTTGGAACAAACCAGGATAATAAATCTAATTCAGAACATGGCTTAAGATCCTGGGTTGTTCTGAAACTGGTAGTCATAGTTTCCCAGTTCAGACAAAGCAAGAAGCAATTACTGTTTTGGTATTTCCTGGTTTAATTATGGTTCGCATGAAGGGGCTGTGTACACTGACAAAGGGGTTGTTGATATCTTCGTTTATTTAGCAGAAGTATGATCATCTGAATGTGGCTGTGGTCCAGTTGCCTGGAACAATTATTCTTTGCCAATAGCTATTTATAAACTTGCTGTATGAAGGAATTGGGACCACTTCCTTTATCCCTTGTAACAGGAACATTATTTGTATACAGTTGCTGCTTTGAACATGAAAATTAAGGGGAATTCTCCTCATGCTAATATTGCTCATTTCTAAACTCTAAGGTGAAATCCAACTTTAAAAGAGCACTTGAGATTTATTGAAATGTTATAATTGAATTCTTTTTGCCTAGACACTCTTTGGATAGTATGATACTATCTACTAATTCAGAGCAAATGGGTTCTTGTAAACTGTAAATCAAGCAGAGATTAAGGTTTGTGATACTCGTGATTATTCCACATCTCATGCTCATTCAGTAAATCCCTTGCATTTTTCAGTTGTTGTCTCTTGCTGAAGATAGTGTTGTATAAATAGATAAAACTGAGCCAGTGCAAACCAATGAGTTGCCTTGTGATCTTTTAGGGTGCTTCTGTTAGTTGTGGTTATCACGCACCATTTTGCTGTTAAGTGTAGCAGACGGCTATCCAGGTTGTTGAAAATCTAGTCTTAATTTTAAAATTAAGTATTTCACATCTCTACTGCTGTTCAGTACTTCCAGCACACCTTTTCAGCATCTGCCACTTTTCCAACCCTAAGCCTGCACTATTAATTAGATTGCCCATATTGGGGATTAGATCCTGTTGAAATCAGGACTTTCTTTGAAGTAAACATGTAAAGGATCAGGCTCTGAATGCTGTGTTAAGAAAAACTACTAAACTGGTAGTCAGATGACTTTTCTAAGTAAACTAATTCTGTTTAACGAATTTGTAGACAGACTTGTAAGTCTTATAGCACTGAACGTTTGAATAGCAACTGATGTGAGATACAAGGCTGTATCCATCGCAGGCATTGTTAGCACAAATGCATTTTTGAGCTTGTGCTGTGGAACTTCCTTCCTTCCCATGATACAAAGGGTCCAACCTCCTTTCCCTTTGATATCAAAGACTAAAAATTGTGCCATTAGAGAGCTTGAGTTGATACAAAATTTATGTAGCTATCTTTAATAAAGGTTGCTTATCCTATTCAACAACCCCTTCTTTGACTCTTTTTAGGATAGAATAGTAAATGCTTTTCTCCATCTCTTTGGTCCTGTTGTTTGGAAGTAAATTCTATTTGAACTAAATGGAATTTACTGTCAGGTAATATGTTTATTACTATGACTTCTTGTTTACTGATTCTGATGCACATCTAGAATTTTGAAGAGCATGGAGTTACACCATAATCTCTGGGCCCGCTATGCTGTATACACTAATCAAGACAACCTCTGTACCTTATTTTCTTGATGAGAAATAGGACTATTTATCATTCTCTTTCTTCAGAGAATGCAAGGTTCAGCTAGCTCTTATTTGTGGAAGGGAACCCCATTTCCTCGCTTGCCTTGCCGTGGTTAGGTGAAAGTGTTTTGCGCTTAAGTGCCACTGAAATTATTTTGCAACTGGGAATATTGGTAGAGTACATAGGGCATGAAAGTTCAGAGTGGTGATTGGTCACCTGTGCTTGGTTGACAGGTTTCAGGGAAAAACAAAAACCCATTTGTTCTGGATTAATGGAAGTGGAAAACCTGAAAATGAGTATCAGGTAAATTCTTTTTAAAAATATTTGCAGTTCTTTATATGAGTTGCAATCAATCAAATACAGTGTTCAGGTTGAAAGTAAAAAGCAACTAGTTCAAATATCCTTATTGCAGTGGCAACAATTGGGCAAGTGCTTTAAATAAACAGAATTCATTGTGGTTTGCAAGAAGGGCCAAGAACTAATTTAGCACTTAGTCATGAAATGAGACCAAAGGGCAAGTGTCAAATACTTTTGTTCCCATGTTGTAAACTAATTTTTATTGCAGCTTTTAATGATAGTTACAGTAATAGCCTGATCCTAAACATGTTTACTTAGAAGTATCTTCAAATGAGACTTGCTTCCTAGCAATAGAATATTAGGATTACAGCTTTGTCTTTATTGAAAATATAGTGGAGGAAAATGTATATCCTCCTTAAGAATAACTATATGAAAGACAGTGTAAACTTAATTGAGTAACCTTATATTTTTTCTTAAAATGTCAGAAGGCAGGAAATGTAGTATTGTTTAATGAATGGTGTATTGGACTTTGCTTACAAGTGATATAAAAAAATAAACCATGCTGAATGTAATTTTCATCTAACAGCATATTTCCTTTTAAAAATAGGTTTGTCATGTGTTTGAAAATAATATGACAATTTTGGTTAGAAGTTTGTTGATATTGTGTGTTGTTGTATTTTAGATTGAAGGACAAGGACATGGGGCAGTGTTTGACTGCAAGTGTTCTCCTGATGGCCAGCATTTTGCCTGTACAGACTCTCACGGTCATCTTCTGATCTTTGGATTTGGCTCCAGTAGCAAATATGACAAGGTATCGTGCAGAAAACAGCTTAAATTTGTTTCAGTTGTAGCTTTTGTACAGGATCTATAATTTACCATGGCCATCCAAACTGACTCTGGTTTATATCCAGATACTCCTGCATTTATGTAGCTTTTCCTATTTCCTATTTAAATAGCTTTTCCTAGTTAGGTACAAATAGGAAAAGCTATTTAAATAGGAAATCGGAAAAGCTACATAAATGCAGGAGTATCTGGAACACAAGTGTTTCTGTAGCTTGCTAGTGCTTTATGGCTCTTCTGAAGTTGACTCTTAAAATAATAATAGGAAAGAGCTGCAAATAACAATGAAATACTAGTTTTGTCTATAATTTAAAATTTGATTTATTTACAGATAGCAGATCAGATGTTCTTTCACAGTGATTATCGGCCTCTCATCCGTGATGCCAACAACTTTGTATTGGATGAACAGACACAACAAGCACCACACCTCATGCCTCCACCATTTTTAGTTGATGTTGACGGTAACCCTCATCCATCAAGATACCAGAGATTAGTTCCAGGACGTGAAAACTGTAGAGAGGAGCAACTTATTCCCCAGATGGGGGTAACTTCTTCAGGTATCAACAACTTCAACTTGACATGGGCCTTTGAAGTTTTATTTGAGTATGCAGTATTCAACAGGATTTCCAAGGAAGATGTCTTAGCACTGTTACCAGACTAAATTCACAGAGTGATGTGCATATGGGAAAAGCAATGAGATAATGTTAATTATTTTCCAGCATTATTTATGCTCTCTTAATGATCACTAATAAAGGGGCAATGTCACGTTCATAACCTCCAACTACCTTCAATGCAAAGGGGAATCACTTTCTAATATTCCAATACTTCTAATACATTGAGAAATTATGGATCAGCTGAAGAACTAAATTCAAATTCTGCTTTTCATAGGACTGAACCAGGTTTTGAGTCAGCAAGTTAGTCCCTTGGACAGCATGATACAGAGACTTCAACAAGAGCAAGATCAAAGGCGATCAGGAGAGGCTGGAACTAGCAACACTAACAGAGTTGGCCGGGGTAAAATAACTCCTTATTTAAATAGCCAAATAAGCAGGATCTGACTTGCCTCCATTCAGTATATCACATTTATGGAAAGGGGGCACTTGAGCAAAATAATAATGTCTCTCATCACTTTCCAGTAATAAAATGTATTTGTTTTTAAACCAAGGAACTTCATCAAATTGCAACTAGCAGGAAAGCTTAAGGTAGTTACATAAGCTGTCTTCAGACATTAAAATAAGGAGTGGAGTGAACTCATGAGGAGGGTAGTAGGGATGAGCACTCAAGTCTCATGCCGTGTTGCCATTTCGGTTACACTCCGTCTTGCAAAGGGTGACTGTTTGAAGCAGGGAGCCTTCTGCTCACGAAGGTTCCCCATTCATTTTAGATCCCTGGAAAATAAGAATTTGCATTGTGTGGGGAGCCTCCTTGTACAAGGAGGTTCCCTGCTTCAGATTTTCACCCTCTAAAGGGGGCAGTAGAAGTAGGGTGCTAATTTCTGCTGGCTCCCTCCATGTGTTCACTTCAATCATTGTAACACCTGAAGAAGGCAATAGTGGCACCCATTTTACAGTTTACAGCCTAAATTAGTTGAATATAGTGGACTTACAGTAGTGCTTTATAAGGGTGGTTAATTTATATTGCCAAGCTACCTAACTATATTTAGAAATTGTATTTTTAATCTACATGTAATTGTCTTGCCTGGAATCCTGAGTTGTATTTCTGTGAATAGAACAAATACTCTTTCCGTGGAAGGGGTTCAGTTTCAGCAAAGGCTCTTGGAGCTGGGAAGGTGTTTTTTCCTGATACCCTCTATGGCTTTCAGTGCCACTTTTCACACTGTTCTGCCGGGGGGGGGGGTTTCCCAAATCTCTGTAGCCAACTTTTGAGCTGGGCTGTGGGGAGATGGGGAAATTGTGAAAATCCCCCTTTCTGCCAGCAGTAACATGCTGTGAGTGAGTTTGTTCACAGGAATTAGGTTCTAAGCCATTAATTTTATGCATCAGATTCCCTCAGAACTGTCTCTGAAAATATTGTTTTTCATTTCAAAGGCTCTGTAAACTCTACCTCTGAGGTACATTCACCACCAAATGTGGGGTTAAGACGCAGTGGACAGATTGAAGGAGTGCGGCAGATGCATAGCAATGCACCAAGAAGTGAGATAGCTACTGAGAGAGACCTAGTGGCATGGAGTCGAAGGGTTGTGGTACCAGAGCTGTCAACAGGAGTAGCTAGGTAAATTCAAGTATCTTGGTATCAAGTTGCTAAGTTTGAATAGCTAGGCTTACAATTAACCTTGGAAGTTATTTGTACATATTTCATTTAAAAGCCCCAAACTGGTATCAGTCTTCACAGGATGCTTTTGCTTTTCTTTAAGTCCATATAACAAGCAGTGTTCTCAAATTTATTATTGGAGGAATGGCTGCAGATACAGAATCTCTTCTTTCACTTGCTGTGCCTGGAGTATATCTATTATGCCCTTAGTGGTCACCTTTAAAACAAAAAAAAATTGATCACCCATGTTGGTTCGGGAGAATCTGCACCATTAGGGTCCTGAACATCTAGCCTTGACTTAATCATTCTTTATCTTTTACTGTATCTATTCAATTTGCAGAAAGAGATATTCTATGGTACTGTTAAAACTTCATCTTTATGACACAGGGAAAAAATCACCACATTTAAAATGTGGGTTAATTCTGTGAGCCAGAAGTGGGTGTGCATTCCTTGGACTTAACATTTTAGGACTCTAAAATGTTCATTACAAAATTGTTCAGTTTTGTGAATATGAATAAATGTGTGTACAGTGGTGCCCCGCAAGACGAATGCCTTGCAAGACGGAAAACCCGCTAGACGAAAGGGTTTTCCGTTTTTGAGTTGCTTTGCAGGACGAATTTCCCTATGGGCTTGCTTCGCAAGACGAAAATGTCTTGCGAGTCTTGAGATTTTTTTTTTGCTCCCCCCCCCCCTTTATCTAAGCCGCTAAGCCTTTAATAGCCTTTTAGCAGCTAATCCGCTAAGCCGATAAGCCTTTAATAGCCGCTAAACCGCTAATAGCGCTAATCCGTTAAGCCGCTAATAGGGTTGCTTCGCAAGACGAAAAAACCGCTAGACGAAGACACTCGCGGAACGGATTAATTTCGTCTTGCGAGGCACCACTGTACAGATCTATCATCTTTTTCACCTTTTGAGGGGATTAAAAATTTTGGTATGCTATTTTAAAACTGCAGAAGGAGTTGTTGATTTATGTTGGCATATATACTTTGGAGTCCTACGTTGTCAAACATGGAACATATTGAAGTGTGTGGGCACATGGCCTCTTCTCCAGGAATTGGCATGGACCTTGTAATTCTACTGCATGTAGAATTATACTGTAAAATACGTGCACATTAGTATCTAAATTTCTCTTTTGTAGTAGGCAGGAGGAATGGAGAACAGCAAAGGGAGAAGAAGAAATCAAGTTATACAGGTCAGAAGAGAAAAGAAAACACATTATCCCTCATGTTCCTAGAGAGAATAAAATACCATCTTTACCTAAGGTAAGCAGTGAACCATTGTCTCTAATGCAGTCCCTCATGAAAGGTGCAGCCCTAAACAGAATTACTTTCAACTAAGCCTTATTGCAATCAGTAGGAATTATTGCTGGGTAGACTCAAATATAATTGGGATAGAAGTCTGATATAAGGTAGAACAGGATTTCAACCATAGCAAGGCAGATCTTCGGGAAAGCTGAGGGTATATGGGATAGTAGGGCATGGCTTTTTAGGGGTGATTTTTTTTTGCAAATTTCTTCTATGAGGGGGGCGGGTCTTTAAAATATGCTTTTGGGTGTGAGGAATTCAAATCTGGGGTTTTTTTTGATGAAGAAGCACATAAATTGCTTTTGGAAAACCAAATAATTTTAATTTTACTTTCTGAAAATGTAAACTAAATGTGAATGCTAAATAATATTAATATATAATATAACTACAAGTACTTGGAAATTATTTTTACTGATTTCTGTGCAGTTCTACACACATTTTACTTACCAAGCAAAACTATATTATATTAATTTAACAAAAATATTTTTGAATTCCCAAGTCATGTTACCACTTTATAGTACCTCTCATTTTTTTTAATTTTAAAGTTGAAAAACTTAACATACCCTAGGATGTTGTAGCAGTATGTGAGCTGGATCAGTTGCTCCAAGCACAACCCTACTTTTGTATACTTAGATAAAATGTTGCAGTTGCTTCATCCCAATCTTCTATATCATAAAAACCATATAAAGTTAAATCTGTTCAAAAATTCAATCTACATGTTAAAATCGTTCATCAAAAAGAATTTGGGAACAGTGACTTCTTGTGTATCTTCTTGTAATGGCCATTTTGTGTCTTCCTAGAATCATTCTCATGATCATCTGTTAGATGTTGGTGATTCAAAAAAGCAACAGGCCAACCAACATAACTACCGTACTAGATATGCACTGGAAGAAACTGCCAGGCCAAATGAAGATGCGGAAAAAGGAAGCAGTTCCTCTGAAGTAAGACACTGAATTATATTTTATGGGACGGTGACAGTAGCATTCGTTCAGGTTTATGTTGGTGGTGGGTCAACATTTTTGTGTGACATTTAAGTTGCATGCATCAAAACTGACATACTTGCTTTAGCAAGGCAGTGCTGCAGTGTGGAGGGCTCCTGTTCATCATACCCGGCAGCCAGGCCCCTCTTCCAGGAAACAGCATGTGGGTGGGGGAGTGCAGGGAGCAGTAGATGAAAATTGGAGAGGGATCTACAGGAAAGGGACCTCTGCTGGAAGCTGATTCTGCCTTTGTGAACAGAAGGAGCCCTTTGCTCACAGGGGACAAGTCTAGACCAAACCCAACTAATATTTCTTAGAAGAAATATTATTGGACACACACACACACATATATAATATATGATGTTTGTATTATGTGGATAGATAGTATATTCTAGTATGTATTACTAGTTATAAACAAACATTATATTCCCTTGCTCTTAGGAGGGAGAAGTAGTTGTTGCAAGTGGAGGAACATCTGAAGACGAGAGGAAAGCATGGCACAGTGATGGCAGTTCTAGGTAAGAGACTGAATATAAAGGTCCATAAAGGTTGTTAAATGCACGTGTACACACTCTCTCTCTCTCTATATATATAGCATAAAGGAAAGAAAGAAATTTAAAAAGGGAAAAAAATAAAAACAATGAGATTAAGAAAAGATGGATTAACAAACAGTTATGGAATGCAAAAGAAAGAAAGAAAGAAAGAAAGAAAGAGAAAAGAAAAGAAAGAGACAAAGAAGAAAATAAAATACTTAGGCTGGGATCCAAGCTGCTGTACATGCACAGGGGATTTTCATCATCCCCTTTTAAGCACCAGTCTCTTCCATACTTTGAAACCCACTCTCAAGGTAGTAAGGTGCTCTAGGGTAGCAGTCCTATATCCCTTGCATATATAGTTCATGTATTTGTAGGTCCCAGCTATAGTCTATAAGATTTTCCTGTCTAAGCTAAAGCAAAACTTGAACACTGAGAATGGGTTTCCTGTAGTTTGAATAGTTTAAGATAGACATTGAAGAAACATGCATAAATATATTTTGGTCTAGAGGATAACTTTAGTTTAAGTAAATGAAGGAACTGGAAATTTGTCAAAAAAGTATTCTGTACTGATATTTTTGCAAAGTCTGTATACTTGGGTCACTAGATAAAGGCAAAGCATTGTTGAGCTAATGCACAAAATGTAAGAAATCATTTAAATAACAGAAGAGGAAGTGTAACAGTGATTAAAAACAGTACTTCATGGGCCTATTTTTTGAGGCGTTCAGTAGGACAATTATTCTTAAATGTTTAATAGCAGAAGTATATTTAAGGAGATTGGAAAAGTAGTTCTGCAGTTTTGCAAGTGACTGATTTCATGTATTACACAGAATGGTAACCTGAACCTGGTTAGTATAAACTAGAAAACAGGAAATTTTAAAACATTAGAAATGTTACTTTAAGTACAGTAAATGTTAACTATAAGTAGCAATATTCTATTTTTTCAAGCTTATAGTTGTATTTGGGACCCAAAGATAACCGCTATATTGGAAATAAGATTAAATATGTGTTAATTGGAATATTTAAGGAAAGTTTCATAATTTGGTAGTTTTTATTTTAAAAATACATTCTACTCTTGTATACCTGTTTTTATGCTTAGGATTATGTTCATCCTTTAGCGATCCATTCAGGAAATGCATGTAGAGTCAATCAATTCTACTTCTAGTAAAGGTGGGGTAGGAAACACTTAAATCTTCTTAGCATCATCATCATCATTATTTATACCCCGCCCATCTGGCAGGGTTTCCCCAGCCACTCTGAGCGGCTTCCGACAGAATATTAAAATACAGTGGTCCGTTAAACTTTAAAAGCTTCCCTAAACAGGGCTGCCTTCAGATGTCTTCTAAAAGTCTGGTTGGTGTTGTTCTCTTTGACATTTGGTGGAAGGGCGTTCCACAGGGTGGGTGCCACTACCGAGAAGGCCCTCTGCCTGGTTCCCTGTAACTTGGCTTCTCGCAGCGAGGCAACCACCAGAAGGCCCTCGGCGCTGGACCTCAGTGTCCGGGCAGAATGATGGGGTGGAGATGCTCCTTCAGGTATACTGGGCTGAAGCCATTTAGGGCTTTAAAGGTCAGCACCAACACTTTGAATTGTGCTCGGAAACATACTGGGAGCCAGTGTAGCTGTCTAGATTTTAAGTCCTAGCTGGAAAGTTATTTTTGTGTGTGTTAAGCTTGTGTAAATTTATTATTGGTTTGTTCTTTCTTCTAGTGACTACTCTAGTGATTATTCAGACTGGACAGCAGATGCTGGAATTAATCTGCAACCACCAAAGAAAGTTCCTAAAATTAAGACTAAGAAAGCAGAAAGCAGCTCAGAAGATGAGGAAGGTCCTGAAAAACAGAGGCAAAAGCAAATCAGAAAGGAAAGAAAAAAAGATACTGAATACAAAGATGGTCCAACATCACCAAAGAAAAGGAAACCCAAAGAGAGAAAGCAAAAGGTTGTTATTATAGTAGTAGAATATTAGCTAATATAAACATTATTCTGATTAGCAGTAATGTTTCTTTAATTGTTGTCAATATTGATCCCTATGAATGGCAGTTATAATTTTAAGGCACCCACCACACTACATTAATGTACTTACATGTTTCTGAACTTGAAAGTGCTACTTTCTTTTTTTACTTTGCAAGAGTTTTGAAGTCTTGCATGTGTTAAATACACAGGAAAGGAATCCTTTCATCAACAGAAGAGAATCTCTTTGATCCAACCCATTAGTAGAGTGGTTTTGTTCTCATGCAGTGTGACTTTCATTCAGATTAAATGTAGTGATGGTACCTGTCCTCCTTGTGCATTTTGAATGCACCTTTTTTTTTTTAATCATTCACCTGTGGAATGCTTTTATGTTAATCCATTGTCATAGAGGACAGCCACATAAAAGCTGTTTGGGGACTTGGAACAACAACCTTGGTTGTATTCCTGTATTTCTTCTGTGTTTTCTACTACTTTGTAGGGCTTTTCCAGATATTGTTTTGGATCTCAAGTTGCTCCTCTGTTCCTGTAAGAAAGAAGGACATTTCTGTAAAACCCCTTCTCTATTTGTAGCCCTCTGTACCATATCCCACACTGTTCATTAGGGCCTCCCAATCCCAGAGCAGATTTCTGAAGTAGCAGAATGCATAAAGGGAATGGGGAGGCAGGAAAGCTCTGTTCTGTGAAAGTAAATTCTGTTCTGTTCATAGATGTATGTTTGGATCCGAGCCAATGTTTTTCTGCAGCAGTTGCCTACTTGTTGATTAATTGTACAGGATCCTGAGTACCTGTGTGTGGGGGCGGGGACTGCCATCCCTTGAATGGCAAAATTCTAACCTGTTTCACATATAATGCTAAACTATGGTGTGTTTGTGTGTAGAATATTTATATCTATTTTCTAACAGAAAATTACTCAATATGATTTAATGTTATTTGCCCAAGCCTCAGTCCAACCCCCTGCAATGCAGGAATATGCAGCTCTCCCATATGGGAATCAGACTTGCAACCTTGACATTATCAGCACCATGCTCTAACCAACTGAGCTATCCAGGCTAACTGTAGCTTCTCATGACATCCAAACCAGGACAAATGGCAGTTAGTCTTAGTGGATTAGTGGAAATGAACCAAATTGATTTATGAAGCTGGCTTGTTTTCACTAACTACAGTATAGTTAGTAGTTACTGTATTCACTAAATACAGCTACTGTATTCACTAAATACAGTATATACAGTATAGTTAAGATTAACCACAACTGAGTTTGGATGAAGGCTAAATTGTGCTTAATTTAAAGCAGAAGCTTCCGATTTCCAAACCAGAAACTGAATTGCAGGGTTGGTCTATATATCAGATAGGAGACAACTTGCAATGTATCTAATCTCCATTTACTGGTCCCACTGCTTCAATCTTCATGGCTTCACTAATTCTTTTCATTAAAATTGTGGGGACCCACCATTAAAAAATAGCAGTTGGTAAAAATCATACTCTGCAGTAAGGATGTGAAGATGGTGACTATCTTTTGAAAATTTACTTTGAAGACCTCAATTAGGCTTTATTTTAATAATGTGGATATGAGCACAACCAAGGTAAATTCAAGCTTATAGAAGATTTTGATGCTGTGTGTTTATATTCTAATAGACTTGCTTTCTACTTTCCAACTGTATTCCTCAAAGCAACTCCAAACATTAAGGAAAAAGAATGGACGCATTGAAAACCATGTACTTAAAACAAACAAACAAGCAGCTGAGCTGGAAAAGGATCAGCCACTTAACACTAGCTTTCCCTTTCCCCCTCTCCCTCCTGGAATCCTTTCCAGACCGTAGTTGCTGTTAATGGCTGCATAGCGTGAGAGAGAACAGTGTTGCTAGAGCAGCATTGCATTTGGACATTTTTTAAATTAATGAAAAACATTTTGGGTGGTTTCCCAAACCACACAATTGAATTTATTTCAAACCGGATAGTTAGAAAATACAGATTCTGTAAATAACAATTTTGTATGCAATAAGAAGATTCTCTCTGCATTACAGAGAGCTGCTTCTTCATCTCTGCACCTTTCTATATATCCACCCATCGAAAAAAGTTAGCTCCCAGGGTTCCACTATGCTTAGAATCATAATGAGAACTGAATCTTGCAACAGAGCTAAATTATGCAGATAGAGTCTGGGTCGATTCTTAGTGGCAACCAGTGGATCAATGGGATGAAGCAAATGAACTGCAAATTGAGGTATAGCGGAAGTGGTTGAGTTGCCTTACAGTAGGCTTCCCACAAAGCACCCACCCATTTGTGCCTTCCCATGGTCCAGGCAATATATACCCTCCATGCACACACAGGAACAGATGTGCTAGTAAATACACAATCTTTCATTTTCAGAGTTCTATCACAGTCTAGCATAAGAAGCAGGGCCCGTGGTGGGAGTCCTATGTAGACAAGGGGTGTGTCAGGTTTGCTCCTGTTACAAACATTCTCCTATTTCGTTTTTCCCCCCAGGATGGCTAACCAAAATATTTCAAATTAAATATATTTTTCAGTAATTCTTTAGACTTCTAATGATGCCTCAAATACAGTTGTTGTTTTTTAAATAAAAAATCCTAGAGATTAATTCAGATTTATTGGGGGGGGGGTGTTCTTTTAGAGGTTGGCTGTGGGAGTGTTGGCAGAAAATGGCTTGACATTGGAAGAATGGCTGCCTTCTGTGTGGATCACAGACCTTGTTCCTCGCCGATGCCCATTTGTACCACAAATGGGAGATGAGGTACGTTTAAAAAATTCTTTTTCTCCCTTTATTCTGTGCTCTGTCTGTGTATTCTTGTTTTATTGTATTAGTCTATTTTCAGAGTAATTAAAACAAAAACAGAGCAGAACACTGGAATAACCCAGAACAGTGGTGCTTGTTTTTAAAATACCAGTTATCTCTACTTGTCACTGTTGAGTGATTCAGACACCGGGGTGCAAACAGTATAAGAGGAATGCATTGCAATTCATAGAGAAGGAAAAACTATATATGAGATGCTTGTCTCTTAGGCCTGTATACTCTTCAGTCCACAAGATGTGTGAACCTTGCAAATCATTGCAGTGGTGAGGTGTGCAGAGTTAAGAGAACATTTCCCCCCTCCCTTATTTCTTCTCCCTTGGCAGGCTGCTGGGAACCCTTAACAGAATTTGCCATGCTATAACACTTTGTTGCAGAGCCATGCTTGTTCTCTGTGTCTTATATTCTGGTGTGAGTACAGTGGCTTAGATAGTTAAAACAGCACCATTCCTGCAGAAGTAGCAACAGGCTTGGAGGAATTCCTATGTCTTCAGAAGTGCAAAGAATCATATAGGGGGGAGAATTTTAAAGGACCCCCACCATCAAAACCCCCAGCGATAGAGGAGCATGCTCAGTAGCCATGGAATGCTGTCTGGCTGTTGTGTTTAAAAAGGAAAAGGCTAGCGGGAGTAGAAACAGATTTGTAGCAGAGGACATGACTGGAACAGTGAAAATGAGGTAAGGGAAGAGGTGGCCACTGGTCAGGAAGTAGAAATGACAAATTGCATGTCCTCTGATATTTAAGTATATGTTATGTGGCTGGGTGAATGGACTTCCAAGTTTTAAAAAGAAGAGAATTTCAAGAAAAATATCTCTAGACATTTAATGTTTTTGAATCACCAACTTTTTCACACATCAAGTAAGGTGGCATTTTTTTTTTTAAAAAAGTCTCTCTTCTATTCTTAAGGTATATTATTTCCGACAAGGCCATGAAGCGTATGTTTTAATGGCAAAGAAGAACAAAATATATAGCATTAATCCGAAGAAACAGCCATGGCATAAGATGGAACTACGGGTATGTCTCTTCTGTTCCCCCCTTTAAGTTCTGTATGTGTTTATCTTGGAGTAACTCCCCTAAACTCAGAAGGATTTATTACTTTGTAGGCATACGTAGGTTGTCCTCTAAAATAAACCATGGCAAGGTGGCATTCTTTATCTTGACCTTCTCCTATCTTGTGTGCATTTCCCTCCATCCCTTGCTGCCATTGACTGTTCCTAACTTCTTGTAAGTTGAGTGCAATTTCAATGTTTTGTGGTCATGACAGCAAAGGATAAATATATTGCCAAATGAAGAGTGGCTGTTAGCATAGTCCTCTTTCTTATGTTTTTGTATAATGTTTGCATATTAAGTTTCTGTATAATTTATAGACCACATTGCCTTCTCCTCAGCCCCCTCTCATGTACTGTAGTATTTGAATCACATTCTCTATCGTCTTTAGACACTGAAGTAATGTACAACATTAAATACATTAAAAAATTACTAAAAAGTAGACTCCATTTCACTTCAAAATACAAGGAAATATACGATAAAGCTTAGAACTCCCAGACTACTTTTGCTGTCATATGTTAACTCGAGTTTCTGTTGTGTTTTCTTAGTTTACTTAATGCAAGGCTTTTTTTTGGTCTCCATCAGGAACAAGAACTCATGAAAATAGTTGGAATAAAATATGAAGTTGGGCTACCTACACTTTGCTGCCTTAAACTTGCTTTTCTTGACCCAGATACTGGTAAATTGACTGGAGGATCTTTTACAATGAAGTAAGGACCACTGTTCACATACAGCTGTTGTAATATTTGTGGCTAAATAAATATTTGTAATATGCTCGCAATGGATCTAAATTAAAAGGTCCTCATAAAATGAAGCTTAAAAGGGCTTCCTAAGTAACTTTCAAATATTCATCGCTTTGAGCTTCTGAAAGAAATTCCTTCTTCCCTTTCTTTTACCTGTTGAAAATAGAAGTCAAGAGAAGATAAGAGAGCAGTAATGGGCTATACTTCTGTGTGCACGCCTTCATTTTAATCAGCCCCCCCACTTCCCAGCAATTCAGTGTTAATTTGGTCTTCTACCAAACTTCTACTTTATCCCTTAGTGTATTGGGGGGGGGGGGGACGGACGGACACTGAAGTTCTTCTACAAAGTCTACTAAATCTTTACTTGGCATTGATATGTTCTCAAATACTTTTGGCTATGAAATAGCAAACACCTTTCTTAATATTTTTGTCTTATTTTGGTTATATCCAGGTATCATGACATGCCAGATGTTATAGATTTCCTAGTCTTAAGGCAGCAGTTTGATGATGCAAAACACAGACGTTGGAACATAGGTAAGTACCTTTAATACAATCACTGTATCAGTAATTTTGGGAGGTGTTAACTATAATTCTGAGCATTAAATATATATACGGATTATTTACTCAAACCTGCTGAGTTTTCTGCTTTGAACTAGAGATGCCAGACTCAATGTATTTTCCCAATTTTGCGTTTACTTTTTTAAGGAAGGTAAAAGCTGAGCTGACTAGGTCAATGCAGAAAACTGTGGCAACATGGCTTTTATCCAGCTAATTAAAGGCCTGCAAAGCCTGAGCTCCTTGATTAAGAACAGAAGTCCTTTGAACCAAGATCTCAGATTTTGGGTGGATGAATGAAACAGGAAGCCATATAGATTCACGTTAAAACAAGTTGCCTCACCTGAATTTTAGAAGCAACAATAATTGAAAGCAATTATTAAAGCAGAAAATTTTAAAAATTCATTTCTATACTATACAATTGACTATAGGATTATGATAAATCTTTTATTTCTTAACAATACTAATCAATATTAGTATTGATTAGTAATACTAACATAGATATTACTTTTGCAATACAGTTGGGTATGAAAAACTAAATAAATAAATAAATCTGAAGAGAATTTAAACATTTTTGTTTTAGTCTATTTTTAGGAGTATGTTCTGAATGAATAAACTATTGTCTGCCTTGTCTTCTGTAATTGTAAATCAAAAAACGGGATTTCAGGGCCCTTCTTTTATCCCTGGAACAACAGTGTCTGCTGAACAGATAGTTAGTGCTGTCAGTACTGATCACATACAGGGGTGGGGAGAGAGAACTGAATGGAGAGGAATCAGCCCTCACCCTCTAAGCCAGGTGAACAGAGCTGGCTAAAGCCCACATGCAGGATGCAGATCTGCATTTGAACTGTTCATGTCTCATATGTTGAGAAAATGAATGCTGTAGTAGGAGGAAGGAATATGGGCCAAATTTATGGCTGCCTTCTTTATATCTGGAAACAGACTGCTTCTGTCATACAGTCTCAACATGAGATTAGAGGATGTGACACAGACCTCTTTAATAACAAAGAGCCTCTGTGGCATCTTACCTTTGGGAGTATTTTGCAGCCCGCTGAAATGAATCTTCTTTTGTCAAGCTTATCTGGTTGTAATGGTGTCATTAGAGTGCTGAAGCTTTATGCAGTCCTGCTAATGGAAAGTTGTCAGGGTGTTGCATCTTCTTGTTTGTTCAATAGTTGGCAAAAGCTACCTCTAATAATATTGGTCATGATTATAAGAAACTGTTAAGATATAGTTCTATCCCTTCTGGAGTAAAGACGTGACTTTGTATTCTTGTCCAGGTGATCGATTTAGATCAGTAATTGATGATGCTTGGTGGTTCGGAACAATAGAAAGCCAAGAACCTCTTCAGCCTGATTATCCTGACAGCTTGTTTCAGTGCTACAATGTCTGGTTAGTAGCTTTTGCTTTATACATGGGGTTTTATTTTTCTCTTTTGGTTTTTAACCTCATGTGTGTTTAATCATTAGCTGGTACATTTTCTACCTGCATTTTGTTGAAAATATTTTTGGGGTAAAGTGTTGATCATCTACATATTCAGATAAGTAATAGTAACTTTAACTTGATTGTAATTTTCTCTCTCTCTCTTGAAGTTGGGACAATGGAGATGCTGAGAAAATGAGTCCTTGGGATATGGAGCCTATACCAAACAATGGTATGTGTCTACTTTCCCCTAGATGTACAGAAAGGAGACAGAACTTACTATGTACGTATGTGATGAACTATAAAGAAGTTAAGCTGATTATGCTATAAAAGAAGGGAAAACAAATCAATTTCTTTATTACATTAATAAAATGTCTGTGAACTAACTCGTTACCTGTTTTAAGAAAATTGAACATTGCATTTTGGTTGCCTGGTTTTCAGAAATTGATACAAAATTTTGTTGTTAAACTACTTGGAAGCAAACATTTTGCAAAGACTCCAAAACTTGTCCTTCCATTGCATTGCTGGGGTGAATTCCCAAGGTCAGAGTTCATAACACTGCTGGATTCACTGTAATAAATCCTGACTCTGTTAAGTTCAGATATTGATATATAAATTGATTAAATTTAACACTTTAGAAGTATTATGATGATTGCTTCTACTCATGAGTGGTAAAGTGGAAGAATGAAGACTCTGTCCCAGTTAATTTGTTTATGTAGGTCAGGTGTGGGAACCTCTGGCCCTTCAAATGTTGCTGAACTACAACTCACATTAACGTTAGCCATTGGCCATGGTTGCTTTGGCTGATGTGAGCTGTAGTTAAATGCTTGGAGGGCCAAAAATCTCCCACTTTGGTGTTGGCGATCACTTGAAATATCTGTATGGAGACAGCGGCACTTGGCAAGCTATTTGGGTCCCCAACCCTCCAGAGCTGATTGGATAAGAGCTGCAAGGGAGACGGGGATTCCTTCCTGTTCCACTGATGGAAATCTGTCTGCTCAGCAACGCTTTTGGATACAACTTTCAGTCCGTCACTATATTTGTATTCTGTTCTTCTATATAAGTACACCCAAAAGCAATTCACAGAAAAGTAGGAAAAACAAAGGGAAATTGTAAGTGACCTGGAACTGATATTGTAAGTGACCCGGAACTGGTCTGTGACCGTAATAATAAAATTCTATTCTATTCTAAATAAACACCAGCAATACATTGCTATACATGTCATTTCCTATAAAATACAAATAACATTAAAATAACTTAATTTAAAGAATCTCCATCAATGTAAACAATTCACAATTCATTACGAACAGGAAGAGAGAAAAGGCAAGAGGCAAGAAGTGCTAGTCACCTCATCAACAGAGCAACTAAATAACTTTCTGCCTTGCTTCCAACCTTGGAGCTTGGAAAAGGGGCAGGAATCACTATGCAACTGCAATAATGTACCCTACCCATCTCCATAGCTCCAAAGGTGGAAGGAATGCTGATCACTTGCCATGTTGACTGCAGTGAGAAGAAAAGTAGAAACTTCATAAACCGCTTGCTATATGGAACAGCCTCTACTTTTATAAAGAAAAGCTTTGACTATTAAATGTTGGAATTGTCAAGGTTACAAAGTGGTTTAGTGGTTTACAAAATGCTTTAGTGTACCCTAGTGCTAGGAGAGACATAATTTCCCCTAACCATAAGTTTCTTTTGCGCCTTCTAACATTATTCTTCAAACTTAGCTACTTAAGAGTCTAATTTTAGTTGGATCTCATTTTAGCTCTTCCTTAGAAATCCTAAATTCTTAATGCCAGACTCCAGACTGGTTAACAAGAATGTTTATCATTATATTTGTGTGACGTGGAGATGAATTCATTTACATGCTGACCTCAATCAAGAAGATTTTCAATACTGTAAAAGTAATTAGATATATTAAAAATGTAGATGTGTAGCTCAAATGTATATAGCCTTTCATCCATCTAACTCAGTCCAATCCCTTAAGGATAGATTATTTCATTTCATTCTTTAAACAAAATAAATAAATAATCCTAGCTAGCTATGACTCTGTGTAAGTATGTTAATAATGGAAGATGCTCTGTAATGCAGAAATAAGTATTTGTTTTTCTTCCAAATGCATTTATAATATTCCACAATCAGTTAGTTGCTCTTAAAAACAATAGTGGGCTGTGAATTGTTTATACCATTGTGTTGTTGTTTTTTAAAAAAATAGGTATGCAATTTCTTAAGTTGCAAGGATAATTATATCAGCTATTATGTTCATTTTGTGTCTCTTTCAGCTGTGTTTCCAGAGGAGCTTGGAACTAGTGTTCCTTTAACTAATATTGAAAGCAGATCATTAATCTACAAGCCTTTGGAAGGAGAGTGGGGTTCCAGGACTCGTGATGATGAATGTGAAAGAATAATTTCAGGGATAAACCAGCTGATGACTTTAGGTAATGTGAAAGAAGGGGGAAAAAGTGTTTTTTTATCATTTCTATCCATTAAGATAGTCTCACATTCCTGCATATTTTTAATTTGGCCTTCTGTATTAAAATTCTTCTCAAAACACATACTGAAATTCAAGTTTTTCAGTCCACTTCATCTGTGGCAATCATTTCTATGCTGGAAAATGGCATGCATGAGATGGACTTTGGAGAAAATATTTTTGTGTGTGTGGGTCATAGAATACATATATTCAGTACCTTACAAGTAAAAAAAAAAGTCACTTCTACTTCACATTCTTATTGAAAGACTTGTAGAATTCCCTCTTTAGCTAGGCACTCTCTCACTCAAATTACTGCTGCACATTAAGAAAATTGCTTCCCTATCACTAATGTAGTAATGACATCTTTGTTTTGTGTTTAGATATTGCTTCTGCTTTTGTGGCTCCTGTGGATTTCCAAGCTTATCCAATGTATTGCACTGTCGTTGCATATCCTACTGATCTTAGTACAATTAAACAGAGGCTGGAAAATAGGTTTTACAGGTTTGTTTTAAGTTTATTTTATTGTTGGTGTTTCCAAAAATGTTTGTGATTTTATATATGTTAGGGTAATTTCCTGGGCAGCTTTTGCTTCTAGCTGAGCTGTGTACAGCACAGATCAATTACTGTGATGTACAATGAAATGTCAAACTGTCGTATAAGACTATCTTGTCCTATGGTTAAATCTTGCAATGCTCCAGCCCACTGTACCTTGATGTGGATTGCCTCTTGTCTAAAGGAAATCCTAAATGGCTTATGGGTCCCTTCTTTTCTTAACTGTTTTTCTAACTGAGCAAGTACTTACGTTAAAGCTGCTGTTCCTCTTGGAACTGCTTAAAAGGAAGCCTACAGGAGGTATTTTTGATTATAAGCTCATAATTTTATCTCTTTGAGCCTCCTCTCATAACCCAAGGAACCAGAACCAACCAACACAGTATTCTGTGATCTCTTTTCTCTAGGCCAGCTGCACTGTTTTCTGGTCCTTTTCTGGGACTAATTCAGAATGTGGGCATTGATCTTTAAAACTCTTTATGGCTTGGACCCAGGATAATTGTAGGGCTGCCATATGCAGATATATGTACCTATACATTTGCAGTGGAGGGCCTGCTGTGAGTGCTGCTGCCATCTGAGATAAGGTGGGCAGCTACCAGAGCGAAGGCTCCCTCCGTGGTGGTGCCCCAGTTATGGAAGACCTGTCCCCAATCTGATCCATTAAAATCTAAATATGTAATGACTCCACCTAGTGGTCAAAAGCAGGAAGTAGGTAGGTACTATAATTCAGTTTGCGCCTGCCTTGACTGAAGCAGTCATGTATTAAGCTCTCATTTTTTTCTTCTTGTCAGGATGGTTTTATATTTCTGACAATTTGTCCATATTATTAATTTAGCCCTACTCTGAGAAATGTGTATCCCGATAATTGTTCCAGAAGCGACCGTCTTTAGGAGATTTTGGGGATGTGGGAGGGACAGAGAGTAAGGGTTATCAGAAGTTTGCTTGTACAACACTGAACATCACTCTTCGTTTCCAGGTCTTTACATATTTTGAACAAAATTTCAAAAGTTATTTTTTCTGTGATACGCATGTGTTCTTTATTTCAAAGGCGACTTTCTTCACTTATGTGGGAGGTTCGGTATATCGAATATAATACACAGACGTTCAATGAACCAGGAAGTCCCATAGTTAAATCTGCCAAATTTGTCACAGATCTGCTGCTGCACTTCATAAAGTAAGCTAATGAACAGACCCACAGTGCATATTGTGGAAATAGCATAAACCAGAGGAATTCTTTACATGCTTTTAATCTATAGTGAATGTTATTTATGTTTACAATGGGTAAGAGTGAACTATTAATTGCTATTGTGAATAAGAGAATTCATTTTTTCAGCAATTACCACTCTTCCAGAAACAACTTTATCCATGGAAATAGTGTGTTGTAAATTCCATTGTGGGCTCATTTAATCTTGTTCTCATTACTGGAAGGCAAGGAATTGGGAATACAGTACGAACGCATCTTATGCGTGATTAATTTGTGTGATATCAACTTTGTGTGGTTGAAAGCCGGGTAGTTGAAATCCTGCAAATTAATTGCTGAAAGCTTAGAAGCTGCTTGTGCCTGGGGTTTTCCTGTTTTGTTTTGTTTTTGAGTAGAAGTGGCTTTGGATAGAGAGGCAGGAAAAATATAATCTGAGAAAGATACAAAGAAAGACAATGTTTTATACTCGGCATATTCTTTTACATGTTTAGAGGAGAGAACATGGTTAACATTACCATTTAAACAGTAGGAAGGTTGATATTTAAAATCTTCCTAATGTTGGGCAGTATTCCATGCTCCCATTCTGCTAGTGCAAAAGCCTTGTGATAGCAGAATGGAACTTTCTCTCCTCTCCCCTGCAGCTCCATGCGCACCCTCAAAATCAGCTCTGGAAAGTTGAGGAAACTTCAGAAGATTGGGGAGAGGAGAGGGAGTGGAAGCATTGCACCAGGGAACTCTGCTGGCATTACTTTGACTATAATCCAATAACATGAAGCAATAAAATTTTGTATTGTATAGACATTTAGATCCTGATTTGGTTTTCCATGAGCGTAAGGGTTCCTTCAATTAATAGAAGGGACTCTAATCCAATGGAGGCTCCCACTGGTGGAAGGGAGAGGGAAGACTATCTTCAGTTCCACCTCCAGCCCCCAGTGCCGTCTCCCAGGCTACTTTAGTGGGTCACCCAGTGAGCAAGGAGCTGCAGTGGAAAAAAGAACCAGCCAAAATTGCTTCCTCCCACCAGCGAGTATCCTGTAACTGGATTTCTGCTCAGGATCCAAGTTACTCTGTGCATCTGTGGCTGCAAATAAGCTCATTAATGCAAAGTGTTTTATTGAACAGAGATCAGACTTGCTATGACATAATCCCACTGTATAATGCCATGAAGAAAAAAGTCCTGTCTGATTCGGAGGAGGTAAGCTAACCCAATATGTCATGCATTTCTTTAGAAAGTAGTTATATATATTATTTAAAGTATTTTTCTGCCCAAATTTAGCTTTCAGAGAGGGGTTCTGCAATGATAATCAAATTCCTTCTAGTTCAAGCTCCTCATGTTCTTTACAGGAAGGATGGTTTTTAGTCCCTAATTTATTTGAAGTAATATTTGTGTGCTTTATTTATTGCAACAACAATTTACTTGTTATGTGAATTATGAGTGAACATTATTTCTACATACAAGCTCCATGAAAGTATATGCATCACACACATGTACACACCTCTGTCCCCAAATATAATGCAATTCTAGTAAAATCAAGTATTTAAGCCTTAAGCATTCTGTATGCAGAGAATTTCATTGCAGGTGTGTACCTTCCTCAGAATCCCTGTCCTTAGAGCCACTGCTGTTGTTTTGATGTTATGCTGGTACAAAGCTATATACTTTTGCCAGCTCTCTCACATCCAGAGCATAGTGTGCAACATAAAACCCAGTCGACTTTTATTTTTGGATAAAAGTGCAGAATTTGGATTCTAGTTTACAAAGAATACCTGTGTAGCTCAAATTAAGATAGGAAGATAAATTATTGCCTGGTTAATGTTCTTTATGTTAGTATAAGAAAACATTAATCAGATCCATAAATTCTGATATAATGTAATTTATAACTGTCCCTATACGTGTGTTTGTGTGTGTGTGTGCTTGTGTTTTAAACAGTCACCGTTTTAAAATTTGAGATTCTGGAAAATGCATCCCTATCTCAATACGAGTTAGTAATAACTTTACAGGTATTTGTGGGCCTTGTATCACACACTGAACTTCATGCAGGCAAGGAAACGACTGGAACTAGTAGCAGCAGTAACAAGCGTAGGCAGTGCCTGTGGCTGCTGTTTACAAATGCTGGCTTCTTAAAGTGTAAAAATATTTTCAGACTTACAAGTTCATAATAGAAAGGAAGTAGAAGTAAATAAATAAATAAATATGAAGTAGTACCCAAAGTTAAGTATATTTCAAATGCTTAGTATTTCTGCATCATGTGATGAATATTTTATTGCCCAAAGGAAGAAGAGAAAGACATTAACATGCCAGGCACTTCTACTAGAAAGAGGAAGGTAATATTTGTTTTACATCAGTGATTTCTGCTTTGGTTATGTGTGAAGTGGGAACAAACAAATTTAAATAAGGCCTCTTTGATTATGTGTATCTTCATGTTTAATATTATTGATTATTTCAATAAACGTTAAAACTATTGATTTTCCAAATGGTGGGTACCACCAGCAGCCCATGGCTTCCTTCTCCTGATTTTTTCCAGATAGATATTAAAAACTGACTGGGTTCAATTCAAGTAACAGTGCAAGGCTTCAAAATGTGAGAGAGGTCACAGAATATTTTTTCCTTCAGCATTTTTCCACAAGGGGATAATCAGTTTTCTGTTTAATTTGCAAGAACAGCTACTTATTTGATAAGCCGTATTCAATATTGCTGTTCTAGGATCATCAGCCCAAGCGGAGGTTACGTAATAGAGCTCAATCCTACGATATTCAGGCATGGAAGAGGCAGTGCCAGGAATTGCTGAATCTAATTTTTCAGTGTGAGGATTCTGAACCTTTTCGCCAGCCAGTGGATCTTCTTGAATATCCAGTGAGTATTTTGAAAATATGATGTTCTTCTGAAACATTTACCTTAGAAAACTGAAGTGGAAGAATAATGATAAACATTTTATTAAGTAAAAGACAATGATGTTGAGTTTTCAGCAAAATATTATTATCTATCTCTTTTACAGGTGTGGTTGTATTTGGTATTTCATGCATTCTGTTTGTTGAGGCTGTTCATCTGCCATACATCTGATTTGTAGCACATTCAGAAATTTTAGGCCTTTTTCCATTGGGGGATTTTGCTTAAAACACAGTATAAGATTTATGGTTTTTCATACTGGCTTGTGCAGTTATTTTCTGCTTTTTCAGTAATTAGTAATATAACATTAGATTGTTGAAATCAGTTCATTAATGTTTCTAAACATTTCTAAAGGATTACAGAGACATCATTGATACGCCAATGGATTTTGCCACGGTTCGGGAAACACTAGAAGCAGGGAACTATGAATCGCCAATGGAATTGTGTAAAGATGTGAGGCTAATCTTCAGCAACTCCAAAGTGTATACACCGTGCAAAAGATCAAGAGTATGGCTTTGCAATTTATTTCTTGATATGTACTGATGTTCTTTAAATGTTGTGTTTGTTGCTAGAGAAGCGGAATGTGTAATTGATTTGAATATGGACAACAAAACACGTCTCAGACGTTAAATTTAAAGTATATTTAAAGATATAGTTGGTGTTACCTGAAATAATACCTTATTTTGGGTCTTGTGCCTGTTCACGGAGAATCCCGATACAATTCAACGGATCCTTATTCCCTGCATCTACCTATTTTTCCTGCACTTGGGCATGCAGACAAGCAACGTGACAGGAAGGAACAATAGAGTAGATGTGAAGTCTGTGGCCCCTCTCCTGTCCTCATCCAGTGTTCCCTCTATCTGTGTTGGCTGCTTACATTCTGACCAAAAGCACCTATGGAGAGTACAAGGCTGGGTGAAGAACTGTGAACATTCCTTCTAATGTTCCCATTGCGGTGCATGGGAAACAGAGAATGTGATGCTGTGGAGCCTTATGGGGATCTTCTGTGCAGTTGATCTTGCTTCATGTGTCTGCTGATTTGTGTAAACTACTATGGGCATCTTGGGACACGGGTGGCACTGTGGGTTAAACCACAGAGCCTAGGACTTGCTGGTCAGAAGGTCGGCGGTTCGAATCCCCACGACGGGGTGAGCTCCCATTGTTCGGTCCCTGCTCCTGCCCACCTAGCAGTTCGAAAGCAGGCAAAGTGCAAGTAGATAAATAGGTACCGCTCCGGCGGGAAGGTAAACGGCGTTTCCGTGTGCTGCTCTGGTTCGCCAGAAGCGGCTTAGTCATGCTGGCCACATGACCCGGAAGCTGTACGCCGGCTCCCTCGGCTAATAAAGTGAGATGAGTGCCACAACCCCAGATTCGGCCACGACTGGACCTAATGGTCAGGGGTTCCTTTACCTTTACTATGGGCATAAATTTAAATGTAAGACAAACTGTTCAATTTTTTGTCATATTAATACACTTTAATATTTTTAATAGATTTACAGCATGAGCCTGCGCCTGTCTGCCTTCTTTGAAGAACACATTAGTTCCATCTTATCAGATTACAAATCAGCCTTGCGTTTTCATAAAAGAAGCACAATTAAAAAGATAAGGAAGAAAAGAAGCAGAAGCAGTTCTCTTTCTAGTAGCGTTGCATCAAGGTATGATAGAGTTCTTCGTTCTTCCAAGTGCAATATTTGAATGTTTTACATTGGTGTGGCAGCACTTGTGGCTTCCTTTTGTTAATATTTTACACTGCATAAAAAGATATTTCCTAGCTTACTCCCATGCACAGTCCCAGGGCTAGCTTTGATTCTTCCAGTCCATTTGTCCAAGCTGCCACTATCATACATGAGGCCACCTGACCCCTTGGTGTAGGAGTTGTTTTCTCCCTGCGCCCCACCCACACCCCAGCATCTGAGAGAATACAATGGTACCTCTGGTTACGTACTTAATTCGTTCCGGAGGTCCGTTCTTAACCTGAAACTGTTCTTAACCTGAAGCACCACTTTAGCTAATGGGGCCTCCTGCTGCTGCCATGCTGCCGGAGCACGATTTCTGTTCTCATCCTGAAGCAAAGTTCTTAACCCGAGGTACTATTTCTGGGTTAGCGGAGTCTGTAACCTGAAGCGTATGTAACCCGAGGTACCACTGTACAGTTAATTCAGTAAACTTACTAACCATAAGGGGATACTTGCAGACCAGTACTTAAGCTGTGGTTAAAACTTAAAAGCTAACTACAGTGGTACCTCGCAAGACGAATGCTTCGCAAGACGAAAAACGCGCAAGACGAAAGAGTTTTCCGTGTTTTGAGTCTTTCCGCAAGACGAATTTCCCTATGGGCTTGCTTCGCAAGACGAAACGTCTTGCGAGTTTGTTTCCTTTTTCTTTAAGCCGCTAAGCCGTTAATAGCCGCTAAGCCGTTAATAGCCGCTTAGCCGCTAAGCCGCTAATAGCCGTGCTTCGCAAGACGAAAAAACCGCAAGACGAAGAGACTCGCGGAACGGATTAATTTTGTCTTGCGAGGCACCACTGTAAAAAGATACTTAAAAACCTAGACATTAAAAAGGTCTTAGCTTGATAAGCTTTAGACATCAGACTCATTGGCTAATGGAGAACATTCTAGAGTCATAGAACCACAACATACAATGCCTTTTCCCAGTTTGTCACCCACCTAATATTCAGCAGCAGAAGTAATCAATTTCTACTGAATATTCTAAGACCTGGGCAGGTTCATGTGGGATTAGGCAGTTCCTTGGATACCTGTGGCCCTAGCCATTTAGGCCTTTAAAGGTTACAATCAGCATTTGAATTGCTGAAGAGGCATTGAGAGAGATGTGTGTGGGTGAATTGGACCACATAAAGACAAAATGGCTCATGGATGAAATTAGTTGATAACCAGGGCCTATTGCTATTGCTTTACGCTATAAAATATGAGTTGTCAGACTTCTCATCTGTTTGTAGTCCGGACAGGAAACGAAAAATAATAAAACCACAGCTGAAAGCTGAACCCCCTGCTATACCTTTGCCCCCTGCACCATCACGTTCAACATCCCTGAGAAACACTGCTGCTCAGATGAATGGAAAAGCAGATGTGACTTTGGTCCGAACAAGGAGTACAAGGGCAGTAGCAGAAATGGCAGTTAATGAACAACCATCTACTTCTTCAGGAGGAAAGCCTACAATTGTGAAACCTAGTGCTACTGTTACATCAGGTAAATCAGGTGGGTAAACTTATTAATAAGTGGTACAGATCTGGAACCTAAAATATAATGGCTTCCACTGCAGATGCAACATCACATTTATATGTTCATATTCAGATTAGGAAGACTAGGAACGCAATCCTAAATGGAGTGAGGTTGGGGATGCAAAGGGGCAATTTTACTGCCACTTCCAAAGGCCTGCCAGCGGGGGGGGGGGGGGGAGGGGATGGGCAGACTTGCCTTTTTTCCTTCACAATGTAAAATTTTCATTTCTGTCCCCTTTCCCATTGCACATTCCAATGGAGGCAAATTTAGTTAACTCAGCTGCAGGCTTGTTGTAGAGAGAGGGCCTGATTCCAGCACTTCTCTAATGAATGTAGGGGCTTTGGATACTACCTTCCCCCCAAATACACTATTTTGGGGCCTGATGCCAGCTACTTCTGGTCAAAGGACCATTGTGGACATGTCCCAATGTTCTTCAGTAGCAGAGAGCCACGTCTCCTTCCAGACCCCATACAGTCAGCAGATTTGGGGGTTGTGTAAATCATGGAAGTATAGAAAACCATAGAGTGAGGATAAATGAGTGAAATAATCTTAAATAGAACCCCTCAACAATATTTTGTTGAAAATATATTTCAGAAGAAATAAGAAATGTATTTATTTGACCAACAAATATATAGTAATTGAAAATCTTGTTTAAAACTTACCTTTTGCTCTCTCTGTTGTCTTCCAGTACTAGAGGATTCCACCAAACATTCCAAGAACCAGAATATTTTATCAGTCCATAATCAAACCAATTATACTCATAACACTAGAAATAATACTGCAAGAGAAAATGTAGAGAAGGATAAACAAATTAAACGTAAACCAAAATCTTCCACTCTCAGCCCACAAGGTAAGCTTCTTGTATTTTTAAATGTTGGTTGTTATGGAATATATAATAACTGGGGCTGCAGTTTTAGATTGATTAAAAGTAATTTCCACCAAGTAACCACTAAGTAATTTATAAGGCAAGTTTTTAGTTTATCAGTTTACAGCCCTGATTAATACTAGAAAATTTTATGGTGTTTTTGGTGTGTTTAATCATTCAGATGAGTCTAATTTGTATGCAACTAAATTGAGGCCTGATTGGTCCTATACTTAGGATTGCTCTGCACTTAATTTTTATTTGCTTGCAAAGGAGATGGGTAATGCAAGTCACTGACATGTTACTCTGTCTTTATAGCAGATTGCAAGAATAATGTCATGGCTTTGGCATCAGGAAGCATCCAGGTAAATGGACATGGGGGACAGTCTTCAAAGCCTATGTTTAAGAGGGGTCCTGGACGGAAACCCAAGATTGAAACAAACAACAATAGTTGTGAAGTGGTGCACAAGAAAAGAGGGAGGAAACCAAAAAACCTATTACTTGCTCAGCAAAAGAATTTAGGGCAGAACACAATCCAGACTACTAAAGACTTAACAACAACAACAACAACAACAACAACAACAACAACAACAACAACACCAGAGGAAGCATCTGTTTCCACTGCATGCAATTCTCTCTCTGAAAATAATGTGAAGGAAGACTTGTTGCAAAGAAAAGGGCGTGGAGGCAGAAAGCCTAAAAGAAAGCCAGAGGCACAAGAGCCAGGATTAGAACTTACGTTTTCTGCAGATCCTAAGATTCAGACGAGAAGCAAGAGAAAAAAGACAGATGAACCTATTGAAGAAGAGCATGAAGAACTTAAAGATTCTGAACCCCACATGAGAACTAGAAATCAGGGTAGGAGGACAGCTTTTTACAATGAAGATGACTCGGAGGAGGAGCAAAGACAACTATTGTTTGAAGACACCTCTTTGACTTTTGGGACATCTAGCAGAGGCAGAGTCCGCAAGTTGACTGAAAAAGCAAAGGCTAATCTCATTGGTTGGTAACCAGCATTTAAAAATGCTAATAAACAGGTACAGCTGAGGAAGTGGTAGAACTAAGGATATCTGCTTTCTGCTGCTATTTACAAATGAGAATACTTCTGATTTGGAAAAAGTATAGCAAAAACAAACTGAACATTTCTTTGAAAGAAGTATGTATTTTAAACTTTTGCTATTTATTGCCCTCCAAGTAGGTTATACATTTCAATTCACTTTGTTCAGTTGGTATTGAAGATTGTATAAATGGAAATTCTTGATTTGCAGAAATGTTACTGTAATTTTGGACAGTCAGTAACCTCTATTTGATTAAAATTGATAGAATTTTTAATGTAACAGACTGAGAACAGAACTCCTATTTTTGAATGAGCAAGGTACAGTACATTTGTATAGAGTGTAGTATCTGTGTTTTGCAGGATATTAGCAGAGTGTGGCAGTAAATGCCATTGAGAACAAATGCAAAATTCCAAACATTGCTAATAAGATGTTTAATTTCAGTAGTAATTGGGCACACAGCTTTGTACAAACAAACCTAGTGCAGCTTGTTGGTTTATCTAGGTTCAGCCAGAGAGAAAAATCACACTATGTAGATATATATATCCACATTGGAAAAAGTTTGACTAATATGTCTAATTTTTCAGACCTTCATTCTCGTATCAATCAAATCTCTGTTTATTGTGCCAAAGACTGAAAACCGGTGCAGTAGAAAAGTTTTTAGTGTCAGTGCAGCATACATTTTTCAATTATGCTTATGAATCTATGTTCTAAATATACACTGTTCTGAAAAATTATCTCTACTGGTACTTTGTAGTAAAAACAATTAATGCACTGGTGGGATCCTTAGGCAAAATGTATAATTGGGTTAAAGGATTCAAGGAAACTGCAGGAAAAGTGTGAGATTCTTATGTTTACGATGCGATCAGATTGATTGTTTATACAAATTGTGTTAAAACTGACTAAAATTTTAAAAAGTGTCTGTGTATGTATATATTATGTACACAAGCACATAAATATATACAATATTACCCAGGAATAATTTTTTTCAGGACTTTTTAGATAATACTAGATAAAATTTTAAAATGTCATACTTTTATTTTAAGGGGAAGATTGGTTATTTTCAATTATTAAAGATAAAAAGGCCAAATCACTTTTTATGCAATCATGTTTTATACAGTGTTCTCATTGCACATTGTTTTTCTGCACTTTTTACAGTGTACTTATCAAGCTGACATAAGTCAATATATACACCCTAAAGGAAAATCCCACTTAATGATTGTGCCTTGTAGTCTATTATTTTGTGCATCTTTAGTAAACTTAAGTTGTCTATTGTAAATGACTATATGACTTAGGGGAATGTATTGCTGTATGTACTGCTATGGAAAAAGAAACAGTTATTTATTTGTTTATGGTACATTTACTTATTTTATACCTTTAAAACAAAGTTTGTATTAAAACAAACTTTAATACAATTTCTATTGTTTGAAAGTATAGTCCAGTTTAAAAAAAGACAAAATACATCTTTAAACAGTTGCATGGTACAAAAATGTAACCACACTTTTTTCATTTAACACCCATTGGGAGAAGTAAGCCTCAATCTAGAGATGCAGATGTATACATACCTGTTCAAAAGATAACTGGTGCCGGCAGCCTAGCTGTTTGGAGGGTAAGGATCTGAATATAACCTCCCATGCTTCCACTGGTGGGGGGGGGGGAGGAGAATGTTAAAGGGGCTGCTTTTCCACCTCTCCAAACAGATTATTGGCTCTACCATGTTGACAAAACACAGCTAAACCTTCGGTTACGTGAATATAATACTGGTAACAACACACACAAAACGTCAGGCTGTTTGTGACTATGTAACTTCTTTTTCAAAAACAATTCAACATGTAATATACAATATCACAACGTGTAATTCCATAAATCAACAGAACATATTATGATAAAGTAAAGTCCAGTGGATGGTCAGGAGAGACAGTCCATTCAGTTATTAATTTGGCAAACAGGCAATAACCACGATATGGTATGCTTATCCTGTGGTGTTCCACATCTCGCTGCTTTGAGGATTCTAGCGTTCTAGTGCTTCTTACATGTAGATATTAGATGGAAAGCTTGAAAGTATGGCACAATAAGGATTCCGGGATAATACCTTGTTTCGCCCAATCTGGCTTCGTCAGCCGTGCATATTCATATTCTTGTGTGCCAAAAACATGGAACATAATAGGTAGAGTTATGAGTATTCACGGCTGACAAAGCTTGATGGGGCGAAACAAGGTATTATCCCGGAATCCTTCGTTCCATACTTTCAAGCTTTCCATCTGATACCTACATGTAAGGAACACTAGAACGCTAGAATCCTCAAAGTAGCGAGGTGTGGAACGCCACAGGTTAAGCATACCGTGCCGTGGTTATTTCCTGTTTGCCAAATTAACAACTGAATGGACTGTCTCTCCTGACCATCCATTGGACTTTATCAGAATATATTCTCTTGATTTATGGAATTGCATCTTGTGATATTTTATATTATATGTTGAATTGATTTTGAAAAAGAAGTTGCATAGTCACAAACAGCCTGACGTTTTGTGTGTGTTGTTACCAGTATTATATTCACGTAACCGAAGGTTTAGCTGTGTTTTGCCAACATGGTAGAGCCAATAATCTGGAGAGGTGGAAAAGCAGCCCCTTTAACATTCTCCCCCCCCCCCCCATGACCAGTGGAAGCATGGGAGGTTATATTCAGATCCTTACCCTCCAAATAGCTAGGTTGACAGCACCAATTATCTTACGTTTTGTGTGTGTCTACCATGTTGGCAACATTGACAGTCTGTGTTAATATGTAGTTTCCAGTCCGGGTTTGAGGACTGCAGGTGGAAGCAACTTCAGGAACTATGTATGCAACACAGCTATGTATGCAACACGATACTCAATTAGTGCACATATGTTGCTCGCAGTGGATGGTGTATGAGGTTCAAGATTAATATGCATCTTTTATCCATTTGTGTCCATGGCAGTTGGTTCTTAAAATGCATTTCTGATTTTATCACAAATACTCATAAACATCAAGATAATTCACTTTTATTTGAAGTAGACTAATCGACGTTATGATCAGGCCAGTTTAGAATGTTTGGAGGCAGGGAAGATTCTGTTTTGGTTGGTTAGTTGCCATCACCATCTCCTCTAAATAACCCATATTGGTTTGGCTTTTAAGAAAATATCTTCAACTAAGAGTATTTGCCAAATCATGATTTACAGTAGAATAATAAATTCTACTGGCACTAGTCCTCCTTGGATACCTATTTTCATTAGCATACTATAATTATGGGATTTGGGACACTGACTTATGTTTTTAAACATGCATTCTTACTAATATTGCAGACATTAAACATGAAAATATTTCAGCAGCCTATGTACAGTGATAGTTCATTTCACAATGGAAGCATTACAGTAGATTTATCTTGTCCATTTAAGAATTTCACTGTTGATGAAGGCAATCAATTTCAAATGTGTGATTTCCTTTTGTTATCTGCATTGTTATATAAAAGAAATTGGCAAAGCAAACATGAAACCCCATTGCTGTAAGTTACTCCATTTATAACTATGTCCCACTTGGCATATATTTATGTATATACTTGTATACATCAAGTATGTGTATGTAACGTTGGAGAATGGAATAGTACACATCACCATCATAGTGTCTGAAAATTACACATTTCAGAACAAAAGAATCGAAGTCTTATTTGCAATACACAAATGTATTGTTCCCCATTCATGAATAATTTTGTACTAAGAGTTCACAAGCTTATTTTTTTCTAACATTATTTTGGTAATATGTTTGTGTAGAAACACTTAAAACTGTAATTGTGCTAAATATACTATATAAGTGCTGTAAATTGCATTGGTTTGACTTAAATTACTGTCACTGGTTAGATTTGACCGATTTGCAAAAAATTTATTGTACCAACACAGAAGAGCTTTTGATTTAGCACATTTTAATATAAGCAATAAATACTGGTTCACTAACTTTTGGAGGGAGAAACCATAATGAAATGTGTTATGGATAAAACTATTGAGAGCAAAGTAATATTTATTTTATGGCACATTTACATGGAAAATACTATGTAGACACTCTTTCTGTTGGTAATTACAGATATTCACACAAGCAATTATCTTACAAACTTGGCAGTAATGAAAACAAATGTAAAATGCAGTCTACTGAATACAGCTTCTGATACAGAGCGGTCCATTAGTTCCATAATGCTGAACATTAAATTACTTCAATATTAACCAGTGGTTACTATACAACGATGTCTGATAGCAGCACATTCCATTTTCTTTGATTGGGAAATAAGTTCATTTTCACTCCAGTAATCAATCCCTTGTTTGGCTAAGCGGGTTTGAAATTTAATTGTTTCCCAGGGATTAAGCTTGAATTACATTGGTATAATACTGGGTACTGAAGAAATGATCTTTATCATTGTGGTATGAGTAGCGATGCAGCTTTACAAAACCCGTCTTCCTATAGTACTGCTGTGATGTAAACTTGCACAAAATTATTCGTACCATACTGTCAATTTTTTCCATGTGTGGTTAATTCAGTTGTTTAATACTTTTATCTTAGTTTGGATTGATCTTTGTAAAATACCGATTCAAAAGCATGTAGTACTTCTCAACGTTTAAAAATGAATGGGGACATAGTTTCAGTACATAAGTCATGTGCTGTGTTACGACTCTTTGTGAAATACCAATTTGAGCTTTCAGTTTCATGAGCTTTAGTACATCTAAAGTGATATTAAGACCCCAACCAGAACTCCATACACACAGCTCTTAAGTGTGTTGATTTCTGCAAAGAGCTGATCCTACTGTGCTGAAGAATCTGGATCCTTTTCTTTGAAGCAAGAGCTCCTGGTGGTCTATTTAATGAAAGCTTAAGGCCACAATCCAGTCGTGCCTTGCATCCTCAGGGCATGCAGGAGTTTCCTGCCATCCATCTCACCCACACCGGCCATCAGACTTCCCACAACTGGAGAGGTGCACTTGTGGGACAGCTGTGTCCTAGTGTGTGTAAGGGACCGACTGGATTGAGCCTTGTAAATTTTGATGTATCAATCTTGCATTTCATGTTCTTGGACCTAAGCATTCATCTAATAAAAGGGCTGTCCAGTTTCTGCTGTAAATAATGTACATATGTTTATAATTCAAAAAAGGTGTACATTTCATATATAGTGGCCAAGTCTGAAAATTATTTCTAATATAACAAAATCTGGTATTGTGTTTTTTTTTTAATGTGCTAACTTTACATAATTACTCTTGGAATAATGGTGAAGCAGAAAATTATTTTGTTGCTCTCATTTTCCCATTTAGTTCACAACATTTTGGAATAAAAGGTACCCTCTGTTTCAGGAAGGTTACATTTATTTCAGGATATTTTTTGTTAAAGTACCGTAGATGTGAGATGGCATTTTGAAGATGGAAATAGCATAATATTTGCTGTTAAAGACCAAACCCCAAATTTGCCTTTTTTAAAGGGTAAATAATTTAAGGAGCTATTTATATGAAAAATCATTTTTCTTTTGATACCAAAAAGGGAGCCAAATGCTGAATATTTGAATTTTAAATAAATGCAGATAATTGCTTCAGGATATGGTATAAATTTTTGTTCATGATATAATTAGTGCTGGAAATGACTACACCTTTAAAGATACAGCACCAAATTTCTACACTTTCACATAAGACATTTAACATGGTATATTTATCTCAGATGCATGTTTTAAAAAGGATAGGCTATTGACACACATTTTGAAGTTACATTTTTGGACCATTACACTGCAAAAATTGAAAAGAAAGTTATTGAGTGAATACCTTAAATCTTGCCACTTAATGTTGAAACATATAATGTAGTGTAACTTAAGGAAATTGTCTGGAACATCTAATTTTGAAACTGACACATTTTAAAGCTTTGCTTACTTTGTACAGTATGGTGTAAATCCCAAAAATGTTCATGTAACCAACATACAGTTTTACAAGTTTAGGTTTTATCAAGGTTATTTTCTTTCTCTTCTGCTTTATCAAGTTATAAAGTGCAGTCTCACACCTGGATGAACAGTGCCCTTTCTTTTTGTACATATTGATCGAAACTTTTATTGTTATGTGAAACACTTACGTTGGTTTTGATGAATAATACTTGGAATCCTTTTATACAAACTAGAATGTATGTGTATGAATTACTGTCACTGCAATGTAGTAACTACAAACCTATTTTTAAATAAATAGAAAACTCGTTTTTCTAAGCTGCTTTGCTTTTGTTATTAAACTAATATAAATGTGTGAAGTACACAAGTTGTGTCTAAAAACTTTCACCATACTGCAATCCTACGTTGACCCAAAAATAAGCCCCATCAAGTTCAACGAGTCTTAGTCCCAGGTAAGTTTCTACAGGACTGCAACCTTAATGACTTAAATATAAAGGATATTGATTGGCAACAAGAGTAACTTAGTTTCTTAACACAAATGCTCTAATGGAACTGGTAAATTTTACTACCATCACTACATGTGTGAGACAGCCTTACAAATTCTATTATCCAGAGATGTGTGATCAACTTTCTTTCTGAAGGCACTTATTCTTAACAGGTGCATAGGCAGGTATGATAATATACTATAATATAAAATGGACATTGTGTTGGGCTAGGAGAATGAAAAACATCTGCATTATTTCCTTGTTAGGAAAAGCTGCCCCGCCCCCATAACCTTGCTTCCTTACATTAGCAAAGCCAGAATAAATTCCACAAAAATAGCAAACTGCAGATGAAATACAAAGAGTGAATAGTTCAAACAGGTTGGAAAGTTAGAATTTTATTAAATTGGAGATTAAGAAACTAGGCAGAGTTGTAAGTTCTATCCTTTTTGTTTAAACTGCATTCCTTAATCTGTGAAACTATTCAAGCAGAAATCACTCAACACTTTGCCTAGTCTCACCACCAACACCCAAAAATTAGCAAGTTTTTCAGCAACAATGCAGTTTTACAGTATTTCCGTCTCTTATTCATAATTTCTTAACTCAGACTGGTTATATTTGAGAAATTTCTCATGTCAGACAGTAAATGCACATCCTTATATTTGAAGGCCAGGAGCTTCTGGCATCCAAGGAATTTCTCCCCTGATAAAACTACTCTCAACAGAGATTTCTTGAACTACACTGACAATGTGGCATTTCACCAAATGCAATTTGTCCAGTGTAAAACACTGAAAAAAAAACTGGTTTCTGTCATCAGCCATTAAGAATTATTCTAAACAGTATATTAAAAATGTACTTGTATCTATGGCTATCACAAGCATTCACTAGGTTGATTCCAAAGTTTGTTTTATTCATGGAAGGAGCTGCTGATAATGGAAAGTGTCTTCTATGAACACGAAGGCTTCTTCATGGCAAGAAGTTTTCTTCCAAGAAATGAAACGTAAATTGGGATCCAAGCCACAGCTTGCGTCCAAGTCCAGAGAATTACAACCTGTGCTACAATTTCATGGAATCGTTTAAAAAGTGAACAAACGTCAGAGTCACTTTAACATTTTGATTAAGGAAAAGCTAGTTAAGCTTCCTAAGAATAATGTTCTTCCCAAAGGAAAACACAAGGATTCCGGACTTCAGTAATAAATCAGTTTACATTTATGTGAGCTGCTTGTTTTCTCTTCCTTTCCCCCTTTATTTCAAAAACAGCATATACCCTTGAGGAAACATAGATGGTGGCACTCTGGAGTCTCTGCTGCAAACCCAGTGAGTCTGGGGCGTTGGCCAAGTGATTTTCGAGGTGGCCCTCCCACTCTTTCACTTCCTCTTCCCTTATTAGCAAAGGCTTCCCAAGGGGCTGGCCAAGCAACTGGCAAACTTCTTGAGCTTTTTGCCGGGCACTCCCAACAGCAGCAAGACAAACCTGACGTCTGAAAAAAACAACAAAGACAAATGAGAAGATTTAGCTAATTAAAGCAACAAAAAGGGAGTGTGTCAATTAAAACCGTTAACCAATGTAGTACCTACTTTTGAGCACTGTATACTCTGCTTTTCAATGAGAAAGACCTTCACAAAGCAACTAACAGTACAATCCTATACAGGTCTACCCAAAAGTATGTTAGTTTGAGTTCATTGAGTTCATTCCAGGTATCAGTGTAGGATTTCAGCCTCTATATATTCAGCGATGTTATCCCCTCCCCCATTTTATGACATTTAAAATTTATGCAACTTAAACAACTAAATTAACCCCCTTCCCCCACTCCACCAGTTTACATTGTTGTGAAAAACAACAACACACATGTCAGATTGGAAATCCAAGGTAAGTTTGTCAAAGGCTGAGAAAGGCAAATAAAGTTCCAATCTCACACAGAACAGAGTTAATTTGTCTTTTCAGAGCAAAGAGCAAAAACCAGCTCATTGTGTCCAGAGTGAGGTGCATGCTGATGGTGGGATCTCCCATGTTCTGATATGTTAACCATTAATAAACATGTAACAAACTAATGGAAAAGTATTTTTCTTCCACAGGCAACATTTAACTTTTGTGTTAGTTTTGCATGAAAAGTTAGCTGCCCTACCCTTTGATACCATTGATCTATATTCATTCTTTGAAAGTGTTACCAACTGCATGCTTTCACAGACCCTGCTGCTGCAGTTCAACAGTTTAATAGTTCTTTATGCTTCAGATCTGAATCAAGGCCTATATATACACTTAAGTGGTGTTATTATATACATGCACTGTCATTTCAACCTTTCCATACCAGACAGGCAAAACTCTGACATTAAGCCAAAATATATGTGATTGCATTTATCATCTCTTCTTAGGCTGGCTTTCTCCTCCTCATAGGCTGCAATCCTGTTCCCACTTTACTGGGAGTACAGTGGAACCTCGGGTTGCGAACGTGATCTGTGTGGGAGGCACGTTCGCAACCCGCAGTGTCCCATCTGCGCATGCGCGTGATGTGATTTGGCACTTCTGCGCATGTGTAAAGCGTGATTTAGTGCTTTGTGCATGCGCCGAAACCTGGAAGTAACCCGTTCTGGTACTTCCGGGTTTGCCGTGGTCTGTAACTCGAAAACACGCAACCCACAGTGTTCGCAACCCGAGGTATGACTCTACCAGATTTCACGGTTATTCATGTACCAGCACTGGGGTGCTTGACTGAATGATTTGTCATCTTAATGATACATTCCAATTTAGAACCTTCAGAAGAATATGGAGCCTTGTTTCGCTTTTTTGTCTACTTTAATATTATATCAACCTCTTTCATGGGGGATTTGCTCCTGCCATGGCGCTTGGCTTAGTGCTTCTGGTCTGCTTCTCTTCAAGTCACAAGTAGCAATCAAGGTTTGTTCTTGGTTTACTGTTCATGGTTTATTTGGGGAAAACAAAAGATGAGCTTGGATTCTTACATAATACAGCTTGCTTTCCAGCAACGGGACAAAAGTAAAACACCTGCCGTTTCCAACTGTATGCACTAGCACATTCATTTTAAACCCTCATTTATTTTAATGATGGTTTACTATTACGTAGGAGCCATATCTATACGAACATGTGTATTCCATCAGCTGTTTTCTTGGACTGGTCAACAAAATAGAAGCTTTGGCTACTTATTAGAGAACAGATTCCCAGAGGCATGGCACTGGTAAATCAAGCTAGTGAGACCTAACTTTCTGGTAAAAGGAGGAAGACATAACTTACCGAAGGGCATCTACAGCCTCCACTGTATGGTAAAAGTGAGGTGGGCTGATGATAACAGAGCTACCTAGCTTCTCAACAAGGAAGTTACAGACGTCTTGCATTTTGCCGAAATCACTGAATGTAATGCAGACCTATATGGGAATGTAAAAATTTGTAAGCCTTTTCAGTGCCTTAGCTAAAAATTGGCTAAAGATGAATAATACAAAATCAATTATAATATGCAGTTTGTACAAAGCTAAATTAGATTATACTTTCATTTATATGCTACCTCTGTACAGTAACTTCCAAGTACCTATGCTACAGAACTGCCTTAGAAGTAAACAGTGAACAGTGCATGAGAAGTCCCGTTGTGTTAGGGCTGTCATACGTCTGGAATTGACGTCTTGGTGTTTTTGTAAAAAGCTCAACAATTTCAGTGGCGTCCTTTAAAAAAGCAAACTTTTGGGCCTTCCTAAAAAAAAAAGAGCTCAACAACTTTTGGGGTGTCCAGGTTTTTACTACCGTACACTCTGTTCAATAAGACTTCCAGATAAGCATGTATGGGATTGAAGCCTAGATCCAAGGCTGCAATTCTAAACACAATTCACATAAAGAAAGCTTTTCTTAGTTTCAATATGAATGTTTTGAGGACTGGATTGTAAATTTGGTAGATGTTTCGATTTCTGCTTCCATAAATAACTACACCAGTATCTCATTATCAAGCGTGCTGTGATGCTGACATAGTTTTGTAAGGCTATTAAGATGGTATTGCAGGAAAATATTTCAGGAGTGGGATGGCAAAAAAGATTGTAAATAACCACAAGCTGTAATACTGTAATGCATGGGTGTGGAACCATTTTCACCCTTGAGCAGAAAAGCATATTAGGACATAGTTTCACATTTCTTGTTTAATGCTCAAGATATATATAAAAAAATGGTATTTGAGACATATGACCAATACTCTTACTTAAGACACTTGCCTCTGCTTCCATCTTATACACATTGTCTATTCTACTAAAGTTCTTTGTCACAGTCATGTCGTTCTCCTAGGGAAAAAAACCAGATTTAAGTACAAAAGTAAGGAAGAGAATGCTTTTCAGTGAAATTATGGTTGCTTAACTAGTACTAAGCAACGCAGCAGAGTTCATGGTACACTATTTCAAGGTAAAAATAAAAAATCCAGTTTAGCATAGATGAGTAAATCTTGTCTTCACCCACAATTACTGTATCAAATACTACTCTGGACTGTTAACCCAACCTAAGTAGAGCATGAAATCATTTGTCATCCAGCCTGTTACTCCGTAAATATATCTTGTTGCATTGAATACAGAGAGCAATTTTTAAAACCTGGTTGCCATCTAAGCAACCTGTGCGCAGCCTTAAGTTCACTGACAGCAGGGCAGGATGGAAATGCAGCAAATACACAATCAGGAAAGACACAGTAAACTTGGGCTTGTAGCCAAGGGTTTCCTCTCTAGTCTAATCATTCCACTGCGGTTTGAATGCTTCTCCTAATGGTATGGTGTGGAACCACTGCCCCTCCACATGATGCAGCTCGGCTTCCATCAGATCAGTGGTGTTGAGGATATCTCTAGGGGTACAAGCGGCCCACCCCTCCCACCAAACTATAAGAGCGAAAGCTTTTCCGGTGCAGAAGATGTGATGATGTGGTGTAGCCACAGAGAAAGCCATTGAGCTGCGCGCATGCGCGAGAGGTGGGTCGGCTCTCCTTCTCACCCTCTACCCACCGAGATTCCTCCGCGCTGCCGGGCGCTCTGGGCGACATAATCCAGCCTCCGAGTCACGCTGCTCCGCGCCGCTCCGGCCTCTCCTTTCTTGCTCTTCAGGTAAACGGTGACTTTCGCCCGGTCCGGCCTAGCGCTGAGCTCCGAAGTGCCGCTGACGTGAACTTCCCTCCCCGGCGGCCTCGGGACTTCATTCTCCCGGCTGTTGTCCCCAACGGCGGGCGGAGGGACCAGCTCGGCAAACACCCGGGCTGGAGAAAGCGGCGGTAACGGCATCCCGAGGGAGTTGGAGAAAGGAGACCGCTAAGGCGCCATGGCAACGGAGCCCTCAGCGCCCAAAGCATCACGGGGGATGTAGTTCTGGAAGCGGCCGCGTCACGTGGCCTATCCGGCGTCCCCCTGTCGGGAGAGGCGCACCTCGGCGCTTGGGAGCGCGGCGTCCCAGGGTTCGTAGCGCCGTCTTCCCGTTCACGTGACGCCCGCCGAGGTGCGCTACTTTGTTTTGCCGAGGGAACCCGCTGCCCTGTTTAGTTTGAGCGCTCGGAGCTTGGGCGCTTCGAAGCTGCGAGTTCCCTTAAGCAGCTAAATCGAGTTTTTTAATTCTCTCTCTCTCTCTACGTGAAGTGTCCTTAGAGAATAAGTTGGTAGTTTTCTCTCCAAGCAGCGTTAGCTCGATTCCAAGGAAAACAACACGGGAGAAAACTCACCTGCGCATGCACCCTTTCACATCTTGAACTTCTTTGGCGACGTTTTAGAAATGAAAATACCAAGCAAAAGCAAGGCATGTTTGCTTACTTACGTGCTGGAAAAGCCCGTCTAACTGTATGAGGCTTGTTACGCATAAGATTAAACCATCTCTGTATTTTCACATGGAGTGAACTGAAATACAGTGGTACCTCGGGTTACATACGCTTCAGGTTACGGACTCCGCTAACCCAGAAATAGTACCTCGGGTTAAGAACTTTGCTTCAGGATGAGAACAGAAATTTGGCTCCGGCGGCACAGTGGCAGCAGGAGGCCCCATTAGCTAAAGTGCTTCAGGTTAAGAACAGTTTCAGGTTAAGAACAGACCTCCGGAACGAATTGTACGTAACCCGAGGTCCCACTGTAAAAACTCAGTCACTTTATTTAGGTGCAGCTCCGAGGACCTTCTGGTGATTCCCTCCCTACGAGAAGTGAGGTTACAGGGATCCAGACAGAGGTCCTTCTCGGTAGTGGTGCCTGCCCTGTGGAATGCCCTCCCATCAGATGTCAAGGAAATAAACAGCTATCTGACTTTTAAAAGACATCTGAAGGCAGCCCTGTTTAGGGAAGTTTTTAATGTTTGATTTTTTTTATTGTATTTTAAATATTCTGCTGGTAGCCGCCCAGAGTGCCTGGGGAAATCCAGCCAGATGGGCGGGGTATAAATCATCATCATCATCACCATCACTGGGTGTACATTTCTGTGATTCCATAACCCCTATCTTAAAGAACTGAATTAGGCTCTAGTCCTAACCCCACTTACCTGAGAGTGAATCCCACTGACTTCAAGAGGACTTCTACAAAGATGTGTTTAGGACTCTTCTGTTAGAATCTTTTTTTTACACAATTTGAAAAAGCATATTTTCAAGTTGGTTTTACAAGCAGATCCTAAACGTAAGCATCGGCTCCAGCAGGAGGAAGAATGGATATAAGATGCAATTATTATTAATAATAATAATAAATGAGCACAAGTGCAGTCTAATAAAGCTCTCCTTGCTAGTTAAACCCACAGAAACCTGGTTTGCGCAGTTTCTCCTCAAATCAATTTGTGGTGGAAGAGAGGGCCTCACGTCAGTCTTGCATTATGCATCAGTTGAATGTGGGACCTGTAGGATGATTTTGTTGGGCATGTGCATTGGGAAGCTTTTACTAATGGAAAGTAATCTCTCCCATTTCTTCAACACCTCCATTCAGCTGGGCTGTCTGGTGATTTAGAAATACACATATACATCTCAATTAATGACCAGATTTTGCTGTTGAGGGCAAATTTGAAACACCTGACTCTGGTGATTCTAGTAGCAGATCCAGCAGTCACTCATGCTACAGACAGACAAGGAGAATGCTTATCCAATGTGCAGTGCTCATTTGATTGCACTGTCATTTAGAGTGATCACTGAAGTGTGTTTAAGAAGAAGAGATTGTAGTTCATTTCAGAAAAATCAATACAAATCTGACCTGCGTTTTGCTTTGGGGATAAGAAAATGCCTGAGAATGCTTGTGACCAGCATATTAAAGAAAAAATGAGCTAGTTTGTGATTGTTTGGAAATAATAACAAGATTGCAATTGCAGAGATGCCCTGAATGTGAAGCTTTGTTGACTTTGTTATACTGAGGACCTGAGCTTTGTTGTGCTTTCAGCTTTAATTACTATGAATCACCACAGCCAAATGGATTTTATTTTCACTTTATTCTTATCAAAAGACCTTTGGCTGAAAATTTGCTTCTCGGCATACTTACCAAAAAGGGTTGTTGCAGATAGAGGGAATAATTTGTGATTTTTACCACTGCACACATTAGATCCCAGGCTAAGGGCATGTATTAGATTGCTATATAGCTTAGTAAATACAAATTCAAAGTATAAAAATCTTTTTAAAATATATTATTTAAAAAGTACCCAAAGGTTTCAGTGATTTAATTTTTTTAATTTACGTTAGTGCACTAAAATAAATTATTTTATTGTGCATTGTTCAATAAATAATTTCTAAATAAATCATTTTATTGTGCAATTTATTGTGCATTGTGTTCACAATATTATTGGGGTGGTTACACACAATCCGGCTTTCAGTACTGTTGGCACATGCAAAAGTTTTGAGATAAACATACTGCTTCATTCTAATAAGTGCGTGTCCTGTAGCTTCCTGCTAAAACTCATCCTCGCCCCCCCCCCCCCAAATCCCAGGGTGTTTGTTTTGTCCCACTTTTTTGTGCTATAGTGCATTGGAAGAGCATATTGGAACTAATGAAGTGGAATTAAGTGCTGGCAGTCCCGAATAAATCCACCACTAATGCACTATTATTGTATCAATAACAACTTGTAGAATATATCTGGGGGGGAAATCGCAGTCTGGATGAACCCTACATACCGATTGCATATGCTGAAACAGCAGTTAATATTGCATATGCAAGTTTACTTATTTAGCCAGGCCAGTTAACTATGCTAGCAATTTCTTAACAAAAGCATTAAGTCAATTATTGAAGTCTGAAATGAATTTTATTATTTTAAAAGGTATTCCCCTCAAGAGCACTGATTTTATCAAATGCCATACCTGCTAACTTGTGAATTAGGAGCAAATAGAAACTTAGTCTTCTCTGGTCAACTAAACTTTTAAATTTCTGTAAAAATATCACTTACAGTTTCCCTTATACAGTGAAAACAATTTCAGAAGTGGTATGATAGTCAGATATTGATGCATTTTATTTTGAATCTTGTGCATAATGTGCTCCGCAACTGTGATTTTATTGTGTCTATGTGCTTTGAATTTACTTTTGAGTCTGACTGTCCACAAAGGACAAAGTATACCTCTGGTGCTTGCACTCCTCCCAGAAGAATAGAGAGGACAGAAGTTGGGCACTGTAAATTTGGAAGACGAGAATCTTCCAGTATCATATATATCTTCAACTCACCTTGTTTGAGAAGGTGGCTAGTGTCACTGCATGCAACAGGAAAGCTCTTGTATCTTTAATAGCTATGGAGAAGAAACAGGCTATTGTGTCATACTGCGATACGTTTTGAGAAAAGATGCAGCTGCTGTAATTCTCTCTTAAATTGTAGAATTGGAAGGGACCCCAAGGGTCATCTACTCCGATTGCCTGCAGTGCAGGAGTCCAGCCCACGTCCTTCCCTGGGTGGGCTCAAACCACCAACCTTCTGGCTAACAACCAGACACTGACCGTTTGTGCCACAGTACAGAAGACCTGTCCTGTCACTTATCTGGTCACCCTAAAAACAACTGACTAGGATGGGGAAATAAAGTTCATTATATGCAATGGCAAGAAATCACATAAGGTGGCAGTAAGAGACTACAAAATATTCAGTCTTTCAGAGTGACATATTTCAGTAATTCACTATTCACTGAAAGCAACTAAGGGCAGAGCCATACCAAACACTGAAAGCATATACAACACACATTTAAAGGACATGACTTCTCCCAAAGAATAATGGGAAGTGTACTTTCCCCCTCGGAGCTACAATTCCCAGCCCCATCAACAAACTAACGTTCCCAGGATCCTTTTAAATGTTTTAAAGATTTTTTTCTTAACTTTTCTGCGTTAAGTGTGCATTCAGTAGTTTACCTCCTTTGTAATGTTTCATTTTGAAATCTTTAAGATAATATTTTAGTTTCCTTTAAAGTATGTCGCTTTGAGGGTATATATCTGATTTTCTTCAGTAATGTTTTATTTTGGATTGCTGTATTCAATGTTTTAATGTGTTGGGTTAAACCACAGAGCCTAGGACTTGCTGATTGGAAGGTCGGCGGTTCTAATCCCCGCAACGGGGTGAGCTCCCGTTGCTCGGTCCCTGCTCCTGCCAACCTAGCAGTTCAAAAGCAAGTCAAAGTGCAAGTAGATAAATAGGTACCGCTCCGGCAGGAAGGTAAACGGCGTTTCCGTGAGCTGCTCAGGTTCGCCAGAAGCGGCTTAGTCATGCTGGCCACATGACCCGGAAGCTGTACGCCGGCTCCCTCGGCCAATAAAGCGAGATGAGCGCCGCAACCTCAGAGTCGGCCACGACTGGACCTAATGGTCAGGGGTCCCTTTACCTTTACCTTAAACTGCTTCGTGATTTTTTCCTCTAAAATATTAAGTGGTCTAGAAATGAAATGAATAATAGCAATAATAATACACCTGAACCCAGGCTCGTCTCCCCCAGACAAACTGCAAGCCCCCATTCAGATGTGATGCTAAGGCAGCAGCAAGACTGTGGGGAAAGTGCTATGGCCATGATTGGCAGTTTGAGAACCTGCTTGTTTGCACTAAGGCATGGTTTGGTTTAGTATGCTGTCCAGACATTATTTACCTGTAATTCAGCGAGATTGAAATGATGCGACCTTTTTGCTCAAATAGCTGAATATGACATACATTTACATACCTGATAACAGCACAGCAAGGAGGCAAATCTGTTATTTATATATGCAGACATTTTATTCTAGCATCTCGTGCAAAGTCACTAGAAACCACTTCAAGCTGATCTGATAGGGACAGAGCAGAACAAGCAATCGAGCAGGAGAGGTCTACATTGCTCCATAGAAAATCACAATTTAATTGATTTCCAAGAGCTTATCTCATGCCGCTTTTTAACAAGACTGAACCTGCCACCTACCATGACAGGAAAAACTCTGTATGAAATATGTCAAAGAGAGATTGCAGTAAGAGGTCTCATAGTGATTTCTTTAAATCTCAGGGCATAGATGTCGCTTTCCCAGGATACGGATTCTTCCCAACAGGTGAAAATTACAGCACAATATCCCTGAGTTCTGTGCAAACTACTTTTACACAGGGATATTGATCATGGCCATGTGAGAAAGGCTTATGCCTGTGTAAAAATTAAATCGCAATATGAGAAAACATGATAGTGTATAAATTGTCAGAGCCGCATTGCAGGCCAAAAACCCTAACAATTCATTTCTGGAAAATGCTAGAGCTCCTAAATCAATACATTCTGGGTTAAAGCTTGAATGTGAAGAAATGTACATGTTTCAAGGCATTTGTTTTACACATTGGAGGGCACTGCAAACTGAATCTAGGTTCTGAGCCCTGTATGAGAATCAAGTCCATTGAGAGGGCCAATGCATGCATAAAAGCCAAAAGCCAAAGGGTGTATTTTTAGTATGCAGAGACTCAATAGAAATGTTTTTTTAAAATGTCCGCGAGAGATAAACCCATTCTCTATTGTGCATAGATGTGGAGTCTTTTGCTATGTACAGAGCTACCAAGAAGGTAAGAGAACCTGGCTATCCATTCATATCCATAATAGCAACTGAAATGAAAACTTTTTAATTGAAGGTGATGGTTCCATGCCGTGGTCTATTCCACGTGTATCTCTGGACATTGGGGCTTTATTCTCCTCCGCTGAGCCCTAACGTGTCACCTCTGCTGCCAGATTGAAGGCCAGTCCACAGACTCTCCCTGAGGAGAGATCCAAGCTCTGAAAACCCTAATACCTCAAAGGAGTCAACAGTTGCAGAAGAAGGCACCAGAAATGGTTAGGAGGCAGTGAATGACTGGCTATGCCTGCTATGAAACTCAGCCAGTTGCTCCAGGATCTGAGACAATGGGATGTTTCACTTCAGCTTCAGGAGCACTGTCCATGGTGCTAGAGGCACACCTTGATCTCTGTCCATGGTTCTGACTTTTGTCTTGCCCTGTCTTGCTGTCCTGCCTGTCTAAGGAACCAGAAAGTACTGACTGCTCCCCATTGCCTCCCTTTGGTGAAGGCACATTGCTGGTGTGAAACTCCAGAGTAACTCATGGATAAAAACAATTGATTATTATATAAAAACCTTTGTATTTCTATATCAATAACGGACATCCACATCTGCTTCTTTTACAGTAAGAAAAGGAACAAGGTTTTAAGCTGCCTTGGCTACGTTTAGACTGCCAGGTACGGAGAAATATAAGGCAAAGCATCAGACCAAAAACAGAGAACGGTCAGGGACAGTCTTCCAACTAAGTTATCATCATTGGCAAAGGAAATAATGGGATACCAGACCGTCACAAATTTATTAGTAAATATTTAGAACATGATCCAAACAGAGTTAAGCACTTAAGTTTAATTTTATTTTGGCTGTGCTCATTTAACTTTGATTTTCTTAGCTTTTCCTTCTTTTCTCCTGAGTTCAGGAGAGCCTTTGGCCTTCCAGAGGTTGCTGAACTACAACTCCTACCATCCCTAGTCATGGGTCATGCTTGCTGGAGCTGATGGGAGTTGCAGTTCAACAATACATAGAGGGCCAAAAGTTCCCTGCCCCTGCTGTAAAGTGCTGACAAGCCGTTTTACACTTACATTTTTATGCAAATAAAGTTCTATCAGAGTAAAACTGCTTAATGCCTAAAAACCAAATTTCTCTCCCAGAAATGTAATGTGACACTGAATAATATTAAATCCCTTTCTTCCCTGCCTTTGCCTTTATAAGCCTTTTAAAATAATGTAATTGGTCTCGGCTATCTGATACTTGCTTATGCAAACGTCAGTTAAAATAATTGAGCTGAAGTTTCCATCTGGTCCTCTTTATAAAAGATTTGTGCACTTGAATTTTTGTTGAGTGGCAAAATAGACTTAGCAGAGTGGTAAAGCCTCAAGGAGACAAACAGTTCATCAAATAGTAAAATTGTTCTCATGCTGCACCATTTCGGACTACATGTAAAGGAAGGCAGATGCCTCCTGAACGAAGAAACTATCACGCTACACACAGAAAATGAGCCATGCTAGGGAGAAAATCAAATGACGTGCTTTCGCCCTGACACCTCTAGTTTTCTAGGGAAAGATGTGGGTTTTTTTGTATATGCTGTGTTTTACCTGCAGCCCTGTGACAGGCCACAAGAGTAACTGGTAAACTGTCTAGATCATGGGTAGGCAAACTAAGGCCCGGGGGCTGGATCCAGCCCAATCACCTTCTAAATCCAGCCCGTGGATGGTCCAGGAATCAGCATGTTTCTACATGAGTAGAATATGTCCTTTTATTTAAAATGCATCTCTGGGTTATTTGTGGGGCATAGGAATTGGTTCATTTTTTTTCTTTCCAAAATATACAAGGTTTGTGGGGAAATTGGCTGGCCCCCTGCTGAAAAAGTTTGCTGACCCCTGGTCTAGATTAAAAAGGTAAAGGGACCCCTGACCATTAGGTCCAGTCGTGGCCGACTCTGGGGTTGTGGTGCTCATCTCGCTTTATTGGCCAAGGGAGCCGGCATACAGCTTCCGGGTCATGTGGCCAGCATGACTAAGCCACTTCTGGCAAACCAGAGCAGCGCACGGAAACGCCGTTTACCTTCCTGCCGGAGCGGTACCTATTTATCTACTTGCACTTTGACGTGCTTTCGAATTGCTAGGTTGGCAGGAGCAGGGACTGAGCAATGGGAGCTTACCCTGTCACGGGGATTCAAACCGCCGACCTTCTGATCGGCAAATCCTAGGCTCTGTGGTTTAACCCACAGCGCCACCCGTGTCCCTTGGTCTAGATTAGGGGTAGGGAATTGCATGAGGCCCTCCAGATCTCTCTGTCCAGTCCTTGGGCCACATCCCTCATTAGCTCTGATGAGCTTTTGCCTGACTGGAATGTGTCATTGAGTTCTGATAATACCTTTTGCTTGCCGGAATGGAAAGAGGTGTGTGTGCAACAGGGATGGAGTGAAATTCAATTCAGTTCGTACATAAAGGCAGATCTATAAAAATTGCTTTTCCCAAAACGATATGAGAAATTCACACTTATCCGAATTATGCAAAGCAGTTCTCCAACCCATGTTTGCAAAAATGCATATATTAGAGGAAAGTGTACATACAGATTAACTGGGCAAAAAAAAACCCCATACAAAAATGCATTTCATTTTTTTGCAAGAATGTGAACACTGCGTACAAAAATGTGACATGGGAAATTCACACAAAAATGCTGGTGCGTGTTTGTGAGGACTTAAAAATAATCGCAAACTGCTGCAGAAATGTAGGGAACTGAATTTAAGATTGGAAAAATGAGAAGCAGAAACAAAATGGACATACGTGGCCTCAGATATGCTGCCATGTACCTCATGTTGCATGACATTTTAATGTGATTTGCAAGAGTAGTCCCGAAGTCCCCAGCAAGATCTTTATTCTGCAGATTCCATCTCAAGGTGAATTAAAGACCAAGCTTTCTCTTCTCCACTCATATATTATGGTCTATCAGAGCCAAGCAGTAAGGATCACCCAGCTTCAGGCAGTTGTAGGTAGAAAGCTGTTATCAAAATATGATGTTAGCATTGGTAAATCCGAAGACTTACTATCATGTGAACCCAGGATTTAATTTAATAAAAGGGGTGTTTTCAGGGGTATACTTGCACCACTTATCTAGCACAAGATGGTCCTACATAGTTGTTTCAAGATTCCTAAATTACAGTTATATTGTTTTTGCGTGTGTTTTAAACCATTTAATTTTCTGGTTTTCAGATTTGCAGGGGGAAAAATTGTGAAGACAATCTTGTTTGGGGACACATTGGAAAATAAAAGGAAAAGAAGTGATCATTCAGTAAGCGCAATGATATGACAGATATGCAAATAGATACGATTTCAAACAGATAATGCTAATAAACTTGGATACGTGCTTAGATTTCACTGAATGGCACTGTGGTCCTTGGAAGTGAAGATCGTCCGATTATGCAAGACTAGTATGAACAGGAAAGAGGACAGATGGCAGGAGCTTTAAGTGCAAGTTTTCTTTATGTAGCTATCATCGCCTTCTCTCTAGAAGATATTTTGAATCCCTTGCACCTGTTCTCTTCCCCCCAACCCCACTTAAAAAAATTCTGTTTATAAATAAATCAACATTGGCTTGACTCAGCTGTTCAAAATTCGCCAGCTAACTTTCTGTGCCACCTGAGATGAATATTGTAAAGTGTTTTTTTCTGTTGAGCTTATGCTGGGTAATGCATTTCATGCCTGAAAGAAGTGTGTATGTGTTACACTTCAAGTGTATTCTTGGCATTTAAAAATGTAAAAATACACAGGGAACTTATGGGATATCTAGCATAAAAATGCCATTTGCTGCTCAGTCCTAAGAGATGCTGCACTCAGGGTTGGGTGCAAGGGGATCAGAACTTTACACTAGTGACTCCAAAATATGCTCCTGTGGAACATGGGCTTTCCATCAGCAGGACCAAAGTGCCCTGTCACTGGAATCTCTCTCTCTCTCTCTCTCTCTCTCTCTCTCTCTCTCTGTGTGTGTGTGAGAGAGAGAGAGAGAGACAGACAGACAGACAGACAGACAGAGACAGAGAAAAACTGTTAAGGGGAGAATGGATTTTTGGATTCCTGCTGTAACTCGTGTAGGAAACCATCACTCATCAGTGCTTTCTGATATTTCGTCCCGCCTCCACCACTGAGTATGGTCAGTGGCTTAGGAGAACAGGCAGACTACGGGTGCTCAAACTTTTGAAAACGAATAGCATTTGTAAACAAGGAATAGCCATTCTCTAGAATCTAGAAAATATATACTAATCGTCTCTCCCAATGTTCACACGTAATTTTGCAAAATGCAAATTTCTCAGAATAACAGAATCATTAACATATAAACAGACAATATCTGTGATCATTATAACCAATTAGCAAACTTTAACAAAGAACAGATGGTAAGGGAGAGGACGCTATGGAGAAGGGGGTTTCAAATAAGTTTTCAAATCTATATATCTCAGGTTCTGTGAGATGTTGTTGTTTATTTCATTTGGTTGTTCTTATGTCCATTTGTTTCCTAAGGAAACAAAGAAACCAGCAAAATGGCTGGTGCTGAAATGGATACTTTTTTCTTGTTCTCTAACTGTGTCATACTGTAATTAAAATGATCAACGCCTGCATTATTCTGTAATTTGGGTTAAATGCAGGAATTTTGGGAGTACAGAGAATCTTGCCTCAGTGGGTGGATTAGATTGACACTGAAGCCTTCCAGCCTGTACTTTCATGCAAAGTTAAGTTTTGTTGAAAATAATCTGCATATTAGTCATGGCAAATCAGGTTTAAGACAACTTTCTTCAATACCCAGAAGTTAATACTTAGCATTTTATGGCTGCTGATGTCTTCAAAGCACTGCATGGCATTAACTAATTAATTCATTCACAAGCACTTAAAAGAAATTCATCAAGAAAATTTGAGAAGTGTGAAATAGGAACAGTGAGTACCAGAGGTGATATTTCAACCTGGATTATTTGAAAAAAAGAAAGCACTCAAAGTGAAACATTTCATCGTTATAAAATTGCTACCAAAAGAAAAATTAATTCCTGTCAGAGCTTTCCATAATACCTAACACTTAGTGCAGGGTATTAATTTTGGATCTAGATTGATCTGTGAGATATAAAGGTTCCTCAACAGAAGGTCATGGCAATTCATTTATACTTGAAGGGCATCTATCAGTGTGGGATCTACATTAACATTCTTTGAGTGGTATTCAATTACGTTTCACTAGGAGAAGACTCACTGAAATTAACAAACATGACTAAGTTAGGTCCATTAATTTCAGTGGGTTGCTTTGCATAGAAGTTGTTTTATTATTATTAGCCTTTACTGGCATAAGTTTAAACAATAAAATCATCCAAATATGTTGATAATCCAAACACATACAGTATATAAAAGACTAGATAGCCACCATTGAATAAGCCAGGCAACTTTAGCTTTAAAGATCTCAGCTAAATACTCCAAAACAATCTTGGTAGTTTTGGGAGTATCATTCCTCAGCAAATATTGGATTACAGACTCTTCGTAAACTGATATTTTAAGCTGTAAGGGAGTCACTAGGAGATCTCTGTGAAGGGTGTTGAGAACAGGGCAGTCCAAAATTATGAGATGTATTGTATCTGGTGTTTTCTTATAACAGGAGCAGAATCTGTTCTGGAAGGGGATTTTTTGAAACCTTCTGAACAAAACAGATGAGGGGGATGCATTTAGATGAGCTAGCATAAAAGCTCTGCAATGCGATGGAATATCTAAATCATAAAAGAAATTAGGCATTGCACCATGGTGGGGCTGCAATCCTAAGTAAGCAGATGAACGTACAAAAGGTAGAGTTTTTGGATTTCATGGTCTAACAGTCTCTGCTTGATGAGAAGATTTGTGACTCATCCGTAGAAGAAGGGAATCTATTGCAATCCCTATTTGCCTGAGGATAATATCAGAAAACTATGTAAAATTATGTGTATCTCTCAATAAATAAGTTAGCAAACTTTCCAGGTCTGCATTCAAGTGAATTTCTGGCCAGTATTTGAAAGTCACAATCCAGCCTCCATCTCGGCTCGCTCCCTCCCGTCCTCCGCCTCCGCGCCTCGCCTGCCAGACTCGCATCCCTGCCCAGCGGCGGCGGTGCAGCGGAGGCCGAGCATGGCGCCAGCAGCGGCTGCCGGGGCGCGCGGAGGAGCGTCCGGCCGGGCAGCTCGCTCCGCTTGCTGCTGCTGCTCGTAGTGGGTGCCTCCTGGGCGGTGCGCCCGCTGGACCGGAGCGGCCGCCAGAGACGCGGCAGCCCGCGGGACGAGGCGGGCGGCCTGCGGGGTCGCGCCGGCAGGAGACCTCCGGAGCCGGCCTCTCTGCTCACAACCTCCTTCGTGCTGAAAGGCGACGCGGCGCACAACCAGGCGATGGTGCACATGATGGGCGAGAACAGCAGCGAGAACGGCGGCTACATGGGCCACATGACGAGGTCTGGTGGGCCGGATTCGGCCCGCGGGCCTTGTGTTTGACACCCGTGTTCTAAGAGATGCTGGCCTAACCCTGCACACATAGGAGACACATTTTGGAGCTCCTAGAATTTGTTGGAAGAAGGATGCCTGTACACCCCCGACTTTGTTGTTAAAGTCAGTTATCCACAAGGGTATCCCATAAAGGGGTTGTGAAACAATATAAAACTTAGTTGAATACCACCCTTTGGGTAGAATTTGGTGTCATGCTATGTTGATAGTTCTGTTAGGGGAAGCATTTTGGCTTGCCAACCAAATGACACCCCCCCCACCCCCGTCCTGGCTTTCACTTGTAGAATCAGCTCAACTATTAAGGCTTCATTCCAGAATTCCCTATAGCACCCCAGTGTTGATCAGGTTGTGGGTTACACAGTTCAGAAGTCACAGCTAGGCATAAGCTACAAGGCTAGGCATAAGCTAAGAAATTGTCCCAATAATTGACCTACTCCCTGAGCTTCCCTTTTGCTTTCCCAAGTTGTCTTCCTAAGCTGTGGGACTGGGCAAGCAAGTGGGCCCTTCTCCGAAAGGCTGAGTCTGATGGGTCTGCTCATGCCATCACAGTTGGCACCATGTCCTTGGTGACAGAGGTGGTGTCGACATGCTGTCGGTCTAGTGTCCTGCTTGCAAGTTTGTTGCAAACAGGATACTGGATACGGGACTGGATAGGCCTGTAACCTGATCCAGCAAGGATCTTCTCGTATTTCTGTTTAAAGCATGCAAACATTCAAGAAGCAAACAACTTGAGTTTGACCTGTTTTTAGGAGGTAATTTTATACCAATGTTATATATCTGATGTTAGCCACCCAGAGCCTGACATTTTATTTATTATTATTATTATTATTATTATTATTATTATTATTATTATTACCAGGATCAGGTGGTCAGGAGCAACTTGCAGGAGGCGCTATCTTAAATCTTAAATTATTCATGAATAAACCACATCGAATTCAATGGGATTTACTCCCAGATAAGTGGGTCTAGGACTGCAGCTTAAAACACACACTTTTATATCCTGGCAAGATGCCAACAGAGAGATTTTTTGAAAGCATTGACGTTTAATATCAGTTAGGTCAGGAGATGTACTCTTTCATGATACTTCACACTGAAATCTTGGTGCTTTTGATGGTCCTGAAAACAATGGATTGTATTGCAAGGTAAGGCCTGCCCTATCTCTCTCTGTCATAGCTAAGCTATGAATTGATGTGCTTTCTTTAATGCACTTTTCTTCTTGTGCTTAGGAAGAATAATATCTGTTCTGCTGTGCTATGCCAAAATTGCACTGAAACAGCTGCCTCTCCTTCGCTGGCCTAACCTTTTAATCAAAAGCATTGCAGACTTTAGTATAACTAATTAGAGTTTAAAGTCTACCATGTCAGGATCTTTCCAAGCCGCAGACTAATTTATTTATGCTCATATGACTTTAAATATTTTAGGAGAGATGTCTTTCTTCTGTTTAAATACCCTTTTGGAAAGTTAGGGAACTGACTCAGCAGATGTTTGAAATGTATGGTGCTGCTTAGCAAGTTAGCAACCGGGGTCCTAAGCCTTGGAGATCTGCCCTTTTCTAAGCAGATCCTCTCAGATGGTCTTCTCCAAAATCTCCTTCTGCTCATATATACATATACAGAGAATGGTCGATCCTTTAAAATGAAATGCTGTATCATTTAACCCTTTTGTTGTTCAAATCAGAAAACATGTCTATAGACGAATGGTTTGGGGCATGGATATTTCGACCACTGATACAGGGGCACATTTTTACCATTTCTGTTAAACACTCTGGGGTTTTTTTGTCTTTGTTTTTTTCCAATTTTTTTAATTGGTTTTCCAAACAAATAGAACACAAAAGACAAATAAATAACAAAACAGATAAAAAAGAAAAACAAACCTACATTCAAAACTTCTTGCAGGTAAAAATCCAAATTAAATTCCATTATTAAATGACTTCCTCAAATCCTTCCTAACTGATTTTCATTAAATCTCATTTTAGCAATTTTCTAATATCCACTTTCTAATAAAATTACTTGTTCAAATTACTAACTTCTTTTCTTTTCATAATATTCTCAAACCATATTCTTATACAATTCAACATACCTACTTTAATCCTAAGCCAAATTTAGTACTTGCAAGTATTTCCACTTATATTATATTATAATATTTTGCTAAATATTCCTTAAATTTCTTCCATTCTTCTTGATGTTCCTCCTCTTTCTGATCACGGATTCTTCCAGTAAGGTCAGCCAGCTCCAAAAAGTCCAACATCTTCACCTGCCAATCTTCCACTGTTGGTATTTCCTGTGATTTCCAATTTTTGGCTAATAAAATCCTCGCTGAAGTTGTGGCATACAAAAATCTGTTAAACACTCTGGGTAAACTCTACAAACCAGCCTTGGGGAACATTTCTCATGCTGAGGGCTATATTAACATGTAGAAAGCAGGTGGGGGCCATATACACACAAGCGCAGCCATAAATCCTTAGCACACATACAATCACATGGACATACAAAGGTCCTGTAGATTCACAGTAACTCAAATTTCACCTTTTATTTTCTGCATAGGCTTTTTCTTTTACAAAGCTTGCCAAACAAACAAACAAACCTCTCAAACAGCCTTTATTTGTCCTGAATGTGCAAAAGGCAAAAGGAACTCTGTAATCCCAACAGAAGTATGCAAGTAAGGTCAATACACAGCTAAGCAACAAGCCCTGCTTTACAGCTATTTAAAGCCTCAACCTTCAAAATGTGCAGATGATCCTGAAAATTGCATGCACAGAGTTACAAAATGTGTGGGCTGCTTTTTGCGTATTTGCAAGGAACACAGGCCTCCTGAAGATCCCCACTTCATTGATGAGAAGTTCTGCCTCTGCTTATTTCAACCCAGCACTTCATGCTTTAATCTTCGTTCCTCCATATTCTTATGGATGCAGGAATGCAAGTTACACAGCATCAAAGCCCTTTCCTCTCCCTACTGGATAACTGGTAGGCCTGCCACCTGACACTCCCTCAAATGCCTAATTACTGCTAAGGATTACGTTTCATGCGTCTGGTGAAGTGAGATTATGCCATAGTAAATGTGTCAAGGTGTCACAAGGCTCTTTCTTCTATTTTTGACTGTGCACCTTAAACAAATAGATAGTTCTATAAGGATGTGGGTGGTGCTGTGGTCTGAGCCTCTTGGGCTTGCCGATCAGAAGGTTGGTGGTTTGAATCCCTGCAACGGAGTGAACTCCTGTTGCTCTGTCCTAGCTTCTGCCAACCCAGCAGTTCGAAAGCATGCCAGTGCAAGTAGATAAATGGGTACTGCTGTGGTGGGAAGGTAAACGGTGTTTCCATGTGCTCTGGTTTCCATCACGGTGTCCCGTTGCACCAGAAACAGTTTAGTCATGCTGACCATATGACCCAGAAAGCTGTCTGTGGACAAGCGCCGGCTCCCTCAGCCTGAAAGCGAGATGAGCGCCGCAACCCCATAGTTGCCTTTGACTGGACTTAACCATCCAGGGGTCCTTTACCTTTTACCTTCTATACCATACCTGTCTCAAACTTCAAGGTTCTGCCCCCTTGCTCCATCCCAACTCCCTTCTTTGCCCTGGGCACCAGCATTTAAATTCCCCCCCACGTAACCCTAGGTGAACAGAGGGATACACATGTGATAAATATATGAGACTCATACCATTCAAGTCCTCTTCTTAATCCCATAAACTATAGCAAGAACTGTAAAATCATTCCAGGTTTCACATCACACACTATTATCTTGTATTTTTTTAATACAAGATAGCTTACACAGGATCAAAATAATACAATATAGAATCAGAAAACTAGTCTGAAAGATCAGTGGTAATTAAGACAAGAGGAAGTTTAAAAACCTGGAAAACCTCCACTTAAACCAGAGGTTATTTTGGGATTCAGACAAGGCAAGAGGCATACTGGGTCTGTTCCTTGATAAAGATTTTATTTACAGGCAGGATGAGAAAACAAAGCAAGAAACAAAGCAAAAGCTCTGTCAGGAGTAAACTGTTCCCGGGATCCTTTGAGGGAAGCAATGTGCTTTAAATGCGCTTTAAACGCATGGTGCTTTAAATAAATGGTGTGGCTGTGACCTGGATGGACCTGTGATCATTGCTTTAAGTATCTGTAGGGTTTTCCACTTTCTTTCTAAGGGACAACTAGAAGGGGACACCCAGCCCACAGTAAAGGCCACAGCAAATAAAAAATCTCTGGAATTCTTGTACAACAACTCTCTAGAGACCTTCTTGCATGCCGTGATGGTCAGATGCATCACACCTTTAGAGAAAGAGGAGGAAACTGCCCACATGTCTGCCATGGTCCCTTTTAGCTTGCCCCAAGAGAGGGCTTTAAGAAAGAGAACAAGACTCTTAGAGGGGGGTCGACTCACACAGCCTGTTCATCTGCAGAACATGGTGCAAATGACTTTCCCTGTTATGAAACGGGAATCCCTCACATTTCTTTTCGCACCCTCTAGTGTAAAATGCTTTATCTAAGTAGCGGCAGAGTGTGAGGGAGGGTTTCTCTTGAGACAGAGCCTGTGTTCCTCAGCTAAAGAGCAGTGGGCAGAAATGACACTGATTGCATTTTCTTGTTCTGCTTTAGGTTAGAGCACCCTAACTGTTCTGGCAATTTCTGACGTCAATGGCACCGGTGTTTGTTTATGGCCTTTTGCAAAGGACTTGATGTTCAAGGTGATGCCTCATTTCTGTCTCTTCGTCTTCTTCTCATATAAGCAAACATCATCTTTCAGTAGATCTAAGAGGACCCCTTTAGATGGCATATTTCCCCACAGACATCTCATGAAACTATACTTTCCCATTGTAATCTGAATTTTCTTATGCCAGCCTGTAGTACAGGGCCCAGCCACTGCTCGCAGGGTGTGATGGGCACCTTTAGAAACAAAAGTTCTACATGCAATGAAATCCCAAGGCCAACGTTTGGGACTTCAACTGCACAAGTTGCCCTTAGCAGGTGGGCAGAAAAAGGGTAAATAATTCATGTTCCTTTCAAACAACAACAATAATTTATTATTTGTACCCTGCCCATGAAGGTAACCAGCCTTAAGAGCTTTGTATACTTTTACCTGAACAGCTTCTAAGGCAGCCAGATTGTAAGAACAGACTGTGTATTTATTTTTAATCTTTTGGCTACATGCCGTGTGGTGGTGGGGAGCATGTTAGATTTATTTTAATATATAGTAGATATATGTAGCCATAAATAATGTCATCCCCTAATAAATGAGCAAATGAAGCAGAAGGCTTTAAACAAATAAATACAAAGAGGAGACTGCTTAATTAGTGCAGAAGCTGAGAATTTTTATTGCTTTTTAAGACAATTATTTTTTTAGCTCAATTGAAAGAACAGGGGTTTGATGCCGCAACAACAAAATAATTCAAATTATAAAGTGGAGGAAAGGGGGGAATTAGCATGTTGGCTTGCTAAAAGCTGAGAACTAAAGATGAGGAAGGAGATAAAATGATGAGGTGGCAGCCTTTAAATAAAAAGTGGGAAGCATTAAGGAAGCCTTTAAAGAAGAAGAAAAGAAAAAATGTTTTTATTCTCTTAGAAGAATTCAAACCAACTTTTTTATTTTTATGGATAGTGACACTTTGCTGTTCTTACAGATGACGAAGCAGCTGCTCTTCCTGTCTGCGCCAAAGAGGTTACCCTTCTGGTATCAAGATGATATTTGTCCCCTCCCTGTACTTGGTTTACTGCCATTACACCCACTCCCCCACTCCCTGAATAGTATTAATGCTTACAAAAAGAGATAGCAAAGGACAAAATGTACTGTTCTCATGGCAATAACACAGCACCCCAACTCTTTGCCATAATCATGAACGCACACAAAATACACACAGAGCGTGCTCTCTGACTTTGTTACACTTCATTCTTGTTTCATAGGCTGAGTTCACAAGCACAAATGAGCTGGGTTCTACTCAGGAGCAGCTTTTCTTTCTGAACTCGGTGTACACGTTTTTAACCTAATCTACAGCCGCATTTGGGGCTACACAGGCCTAACTCGAGCTAGATACTCTGAATAGTATCAGTTAATCAGCCTTTGGTGGGAAGTGAATAAATCCAGACCCTCACACTTTCTCCAGAACAGCTGGTTCAGAGCACCTAGCTAATTGATCGAGCTAAGGTCTGACAGTCATTTGCAAATACGGTAAATACAGTGGTACCTCGGGTTACAAACACCTTGGGTTACAAACAGTTTGGGTTACAGACTCTGCTAACCCGGAAGTAGTACCTCGGGTTAAGAACTTTACCTCAGGATGAGAACAGAAATCGTGTGGCGGCGGCGCAGCAGCAGCAGCGGGAGGCCCCGTTAGCTAAAGTGGTACCTCAGGTTAAGAATGGTTTCAGGTTAAGAACGGACCTCCGGAACAAATTAAGTTTGTAACCAGAGGTACCATTGTACATGGAAGCAGGAATTGATCAATCTGTCAGTTTGGGTTTCTCATTTTTTCCAGGCTGAAATTCTGTTCTCCACATTTCTGAAACAATTTTTGCCATTTTGATTTTCGCGCATGAAATTTCAACAGCATTCTGTGGCAGATTTCCCCACATACACATTTTTTGTATGCAGTTTTTATTAATATGCACATTTTTGCTAGCCATTTCCCCATACGTACTGCATTGTTGTATGCTCATCAGGCCCCTATGTGCATGGCCAGCAGAGGACAGGGCCAATATGTGGGGGGAGGGCAGTGGGTGAGACAAGCCTCTGCAGCCCCTCAGCCCCCTCATGCTTTGGGTGAATGCATGTGGGTGTGTGAGTCATATGTAATTTCCCCCCATGTGTTACTTATGCATTCACCAGTTATGATTGTGGGCTCTTATTAACCCCCACCCCAAATATGCCCAATTCCAACATGCATCTCTGCACTTGAGTCACACCGCAAATTATTATGATGTGATGCAAAATGCCATGTGGAGACATCTCCATAGGATAATGAAGCGGTGAGAGGTGTGTACCTGAGGAATACCCCTCTCTCCTTCAAGACACTACATATGCTTAGCAGCTTGCATAAAAAAAATAAACTGGGAGAACAGCTGTTGCAAATGGACATGTCTGTGAAAATGTAGCTCTAAAGAAATCTTTCATGAATGGGCCCCAACAGTGCTTTCCCCCCAGAACAGGGGTCAGCAAACCTTTTCACCAGGGGCCGGTCCACTGTCCCTCAGACCTTGTGGGGGGCTGGACTATATTTTGGGAAAAAATATGAACGAATTTCTATGCCCCACAAATAACCCAGAGATGAATTTTAAATAAAAGGACACATTCTACTCATGTAAAAACACGCTGATTCCTGGACCGTCTGCGGGCTGGATTTAGAAGGCGATTGGGCTGGATCCAGCCCCTGGGCCTTAGTTTGCCTACCCATGCTCTAGAAAAATAGGTGCTGCTACTCACAATGAAGTTGTTACAGTAAGTGTCAGACATTTTAATAACAGAAAAGAGGTGCTGGTACTGCGTACCCTCGAGTACCCCCTGGAAAACAACAACAACAACACTGGGCCCCAATAATGAAGAAGTAGTATGTTAACTTGTAGACATGTACACTTTCATCTTACAGAAAGGAAGGAAGAAAAGGAAGAGAAACTTCTAATAATGAGGGAAGAGGGTGGATGATGCCCAAAGTTGAAGCACATTGTCAGACGTCAATCCATACAGGAAATGACATCACAGGAGGGATAGCATCCTACTAAACAGGTGCCTTTCGGTGCTGTGTTTTCTTTTTAAATGCCACATATTTCCCAGAGCTTTGAGGCCATTTCTAGTGATGAAATCGCCTCACTGTTGCCGCTAATGAAGAAAACCTTGAGGAATGAAACCTCCAACTTTTCACCTGCTTAACTAGAGAATTAACTTAAATCTGCGAAAGCCCCACAGATGGATCACAAGCACTGCACAGTTAACACGTTGATGGCCTTTATGGATTATGGAGATGCATTTCCATGAATAAAAACACTTTATCTCATTCTTGCCTCTGCCAAATGTAATAAATTGCAGCTGAAAAGCATTGAATCACAGCGGCCTGTGATTAGCACTTAGCATGGTTTGCATTTTGATGCGGCAGTCAGTCTGAATTAAACTCAGCCATGCACAGACATGCCATCAACAGCTCAGCAGCTACCCTCTCCCCATGTTTCTCAGGTGGAGCAGCTATGTGGGAAGGGCCAAAGCACAGGGGTAGAACATCTGGTTTGCATGTGGCAAGTCCCTGGTTCAATCCCTGGCATCTCCAAGTAGGGCTGGGAAGATCTTGGTCTGAAACCCTGGAGAAATCTGCTGCCGCCAGTTACTTAGGCCAGGGATAGCCAAGGTGGTTTCCTACAGATGCTGTTGGATTCCAACTCTCACCAGGCCCAGCCAAGATAGCTGCTGGTCAGAGATGATTGGAGTCCTAGTCCAGCAATATCTGGAGAGCACCACGTTGGCCAAGCTAGGTGGGCCAATGGTCTGGCTCAGCATAAGGCAGCTTTCTATGTTCCCATGATGCCCCAGGTTCCATATTTCTAACTGGGGCACCAGGCTGGCAAGGTAAATGGATGTACTCTTCCTAAAATACTCTGCGGTGAGGATTTTGCACCCAGGCTTCTGATATCTTTGAACCTCTAATTATCCCTTTATAACAAATCTGTTCAGAGTCCTTATGATATTTAATTTTAATTACATTTTCCAAAACAGTAAGTAAACTTTGGGACCTGCCTGTGGTTTGGGGGGCTAGAGTCTTGCTTGTTCTTCTTTGTGGGTAAAAGCTGACTGCATGAGCAGCCATCTTTGAAAATTATTGCCTTTGGGGACAGATGTCTTTGGTGGCTATTCCCCCTCCTCCAAAATGTTACACTTTCATTTCATGTTGTAGGCGCCTTGACCCTATTAGGCAACATCAGGACCAGCCCTATCATTTGACAAAGTGGGGCAGGTTTCTTAGGTTGCAGAGTGGGGAGAAGGGAAAAGTAGCAAGGTGTTGGTTGGACAGAGCTGTGTGGGCCTTCTGGTCTACCCTGCAGCCCTTAGCTAACCTGCTACCCTTAGGTATGGAATAGGCTGTTATCCCATCACCAGTGTTGAAGTAACATTCACCTGTCAGTCCAGGTGGCATTTTTATGTGCAATGTCTGTGTGTTTGGCACCTCAGGTAGCAAAAGGGTATTGCTTTCTTGCCCTTGGCAGCATACACATCTAGGCCTAGACACCTGAAACAACATGTCTATGTCCCTTAAAAACTTGCCCCTGGTGTTTAGCTTCACACATGGAGAACCTTTGATGTTTTTTTAATCAATCAGCAACCTGCATCAAACCCAATGGATTGTGTGGTACCACAGTCCCATGGGAAGATGGGCCATATGTTCGAATATCATCCAAATAATACTTTGGCGAATCCTGAGTAGACACATCTAACCTTCATGCCCAGCTTCAGGCACAGGAGATTCATCTTGTTCTGTTTCCTGCTCCCTACCTTGTTTTTGCATAGCACCAGGTTCGCAATCCCTTCTATCACTTCTGTAACAACAACAAAAGTCCTTATTTTAACACCTGATTTTAGTTCATTGCTGCCCACCACCACACACATGGCTAAAATCTATGGTAGAATATAGACATAATTTTAAAATGTCTATCCTGCCTTTCCTCCCAAAGGAGCCCAGGGCAGCAATTATAGGATAAATATTGTTGAGAGTTTAGCTGGTGTCTCCTCTTTGTCCTCTCCTGCTCCTGCTGAAAGGATATGTTCCACTTTTCTTTTTATAATCTTGCTAGTCAGATGATAGAATCCTCAGAGTATTTTAAAATGTCAAGTGCTCCATGTAGCTTTGTTTGTTTTAAAGTTATAGTCTTAGGAGAGCAGCGTCCTGAAACTTGATAAAATGTTTACCACTTTTAACTCTTGCATTTCCCCCTTGCATTTCTAACTTAGTTATTGCAAACCTATAAAGTCAGCATATTCCAGTGCGGAGGGTGGTGTGGTTGACGACTGAAACCCTTTGAATGAGCGAACAAGTAGGTGGGTGTCATGGACTGGCAGGATGATGGGGAGGAGGAAGAGGATCCAGGTGAGGGGTGTAGCCAAGACTGGGACACCCCGGGGCAAACAGGGGCTGGGGAAGGAAGTACTCACAGGGTGATGGAAGATGGCAAGAAGATGGGGGTCAATGCACAGGAACCAGAGCAGCAGGACCCATCACCAGAGCCAGAGGGACCCCTGTCTCCATGAACACGGTGGGGTCTGAGATGTAGGGAGCTTCATGGTTGAAACCTTTATGTTACAAATCTGTTTTAAATATGCATGTGTTTACAATGTTTATTGCGCTTTGTTATGATTACCTTTAAACCAAAACTGTTTCTATATATTTTAATTCACTCTGCTAGCTTCTTATACAACATGTGGAACATGTAATGTACTTATACAGAAACATTCTTTTCGCACTATCCATATGCCAAACGATGATTGCTGTGATTATCATATTTTTAATCACTAGATACCGAGCCATTCCCCACCAGGTTTTATAAGACATAAAAAAAACACACACGAAAATGCTATAACCGATACCAAGAATTAAACAGTGTTGTTGGGCATAAGGGTTCTAAAATATATCATCTTGCATGCAAAAGCATCCTCTGATAGTAAAAATGGCATGAAATTAAAGAGAAATCAACAAATTGCTTTCCTCATTCTGGCAAACTTAGACTTACAGGGAGAAAATACATTAACATTTTCCCTCTCTAAATGAAGTCGCTAAAATGCTATTTATGAATAATAATTGGTATATTTGCATACAAAGCTAACTGCAGAGTAGGGGGAAAAGTTTGCATTTGCATATTTCTTCTTGTAAAGTTAAAGAATAAGGACAACTGTTCCCAACATCAGTGCTCGATATCTGGTATACTTAACGTTCCTTTTCAAAGGAATGAGTAGGCCAATCTGCAGTGCAGTTAAGTCTGAGGGATGTGGGTTATGCAGATTTGGTCTAACTGAAGTATTTTGTCTCGGTCCATAGAACCACAAGGCTGACTCTTACAATGCTGGCCAAGGTAGAACCAGAAGCCTTTGATGTTGCCCCCTAAAAAGTCATCCACAGAGTTGAGGGCTTTTGCCTGTGATAGTTCCAGTCAGCTCCTCCTAGGAGAGGATGGTACACCTGCACCTTGGAGACAGCTGATGGATTGTTGGATAAGAGATCTCTGCTTTGCCTTCCCCTCCTCCAATGGATAAAGATGCATCAACATATAAATTGCAATATTTGGCCTGGATTTATTTCATTTTAATTTATATTTTTATCTCACAATTTCTCTAAGGAACCTGGCATAGTGCACATCAGGTGTGGCGAAACTTTGACCCTCCACATGTTGCTTAATGCCAATTTCCATCATCCCTGGGGCTGATGGGAGTTGCAGTTCAGCAACAACTGGAGGACCTAAGGTTCCCCACACCTGATATACATGGTACCTGCCTATTTTACTCTCTTAACAAACCTGTGATGTAGGTTAGGCTGAGAGACAGTGGCCCAGAATCACGCAGTGAGTATTATGCCCAAGTGGGGAGCTGAACCTTGATTTCTCTGGTCTAATCCCAACACTCTAGTGACTGTTTCATAACTTGTCATCCTGGGAAGTGGAAAATCAAATCCGCTATCATCTGGCAACAGCATAAAGTAAGCCACAGCCTAATCAAACACAATGTACTGTGTTATGAACAGGGACTTTATTTACACAAATTCATCATTAACTTCATTTAGCAGTTTGGGAGCTGGTAGCGGTAACAGTAATAAGGATGCCAATAGGGTTTTAATTGAGTTTTAATTTGATTATTAGCTTTATCGTGCAGTTTTAGCAGTGGGAAAAGGAGGGTGTCTATGCATTTCAAATCTGGCCTAGTTGACACGGAGGAGACCAACTCAGCAAATTTATATGGCTTATGGACACACTGTCCAGTTAAAGTGCATGGCTTCTGCCAAAGAAGCCTGGGAACTGCTGTTTGTTAAGGTTGCTGGAAGTTGTAGCTCTGGGGTATAAAAACTACATTTCCCAGAATTCTTTGTGCTATGTGCTTTCAATGTGTGGTGCGAATGCAGCCCTATGTGAACCCTAGCTTTATCATTTGTGAGTGGAAGATAGGACTGCAGATGAGGCAGAGCACAGAACAATATCTGGCTTCCCCCCAAAAGGCTCGTTTAAACTGGTTTCAGAATTTAGCTGGCAGCCAGTGCATGATAATGGTTAGACTGAACTTTCCAAACTGTGTGTCGTGACACGCTAGTGTGTCGGCTGCAGTCTGTAGGTGTGTTGCACGAACGCTCCCTGTGCTCCTCCTGGGGCTGGAAACGGTTAGTTTAACCTTCGGTTTGCTAGTAAAACTGAATTACTGCATCATGGAATGATGCAAAACTGAATTACTGGGTCATGAAATGATGCATGTCCAAAAAGTATGTAACAAACTGAATGTTTGGAAAGCTCTGGGCTAGACTGTCAGGCTAGGACTCGCGCAGTTCGAGGCTCAAATCCCCACTCAACCATGAAGTTCCCTGGGTGACCTTGGGCTCACCGTCCCACACTTTGTCATACCTTATGGTGTTGTTGTTGTGGTTAAAAAGTGTGTGCATGTGTAAGAGAGAGAAAACTGTGAGCATTTATCCTTTTCTAAAAAGAGTGGAATATAAACAAATGTTCACATCTTCAACCTTTTGCATTTTCAGGGAAAATACATGAGAAATTTTAAGATGCACCTTTTGGTTTGATAGTTTCCCTCCCCCACCTGCCCAGTAAGGTACAAACACAGCTGTTTTCTTTTTAAGGAACCCTCCTCCACAACATTCCAGCCCAAAGTTGTAGGAATGTTTTCCCCTCTATCCTGCAAATGTGGATAGTGGAGATCACCACAGAGGGGGAAGAAGCCACACGGCATGCAGAAAGATTCCCAGCTACCTGACAGCATCTTAAAAAGCAGAGACATCACCTTGCCAACAAAGGTCCATATAGTTAAAGCTATGGTTTTCCCAGTAGTGATGTATGGAAGTGAGAGCTGGACCATCAAGAAGGCTGATCGCCGAAGAATTGATGCTTTTGAATTATGGTGCTGGAGGAGACTCTTGAGAGTCCCACGGACTGCAAGAAGATCAAACCTATCCATTCTGAAGGAAATCAGCCCTGAGTGCTCACTGGAAGGACAGATCCTGAAGCTGAGACTCCAATACTTTGGCCACCTCATGAGAAGAGAAGACTCCCTGGAAAGGACCCTGATGTTGGGAAAGATGAAGGGCACAAAGAGAAAGGTACAGCAGAGGACGAGATGGTTGGACAGTGTTCTCGAAGCTACCAGCATGAGTCTGACCAAACTGCGGGAGGCAGTGGAAGATAGGAGTGTCTGGCGTGCTCTGGTCCATGGGGTCACGAAGAGTCGGACACGACTAAATGACTAAACAACAACAACAACAAAAGGCAGTGATAAAGGCTATTATAATGACATACATCTTTATGATTGTGTCTAGTTACAGGAACAGGGTAATAGGTACCTTCTGCCAGGTTGTTTGAATGAAATAGACACATTTCTTTGGACTGTGGTTTGAATTAGAAAGGGTTATTTTCCACATTACATGCCTCATTAAACATATTCATACAGAAAACATTTACAGGCCGATTCTTACTATCATTTGGGAAAATAGCTTCTGTCTATGTGAGACCCTTTCTGCCCTTTACATTTTACTGCTGTTGTCATCATCACAGCAGGTCTCCAGTGTGGTGGAAAGGAAACGGCAAACTGCATTGTGAAATCCATCCCGATTGTGAGAGTATTAAAAACAGCGTGAATGGCACCCAAGTGAAGAGGTTCGCATGGTTAAAATGTCCACTGTTTGGTTGCATCCTGTGACAATCGGCAGCAACTTGGACATTAACCTTTAATTCCTTTAAGATATCTCATAACACAGCCCACTCAAAATTAACGTTTTAAAAGGGCAGAATAAATATTAGAAAAACCCTTTAACGTCTGACAAAGAAATACTATAGACAAGAAAAGAATATCTTAAAAAGACGGCAGGGGTGTTGCTAGGTATTTAAAAGCATGCAGGGCACAGGACTGTGACAAAGATTTGCAAAAAATAAATAAATGCATATGCTAATTTATATGCATGCATGCCTTTGGGAAATTAAGATGGTGGCTGACTGGCATCCCACCAACACTGTGCATTGTAGTCTGCCTAGCTGCCATATAGGCAAAGTTTTTTTTAAATGGGTGGAGATGAGAGGCAGGAGATTTGGGACCTACTGTAAAAGACTTAAGTTTTGCTCAGGTCTCCTAGCCACCCCCTGATGAGTACTTGTAACCAGGCAATGTAGCATCAGGTCATAGTTGAGGTTCATACTCTGTTCCTCAGTGTTTCCTTGGAGCATGGAAATCCCTGGAGAACAGTCAAAAGCGAAGGAAATATGGGAAGGCTTAAAACTAGCCTGAAGAGCAGGGAAGCCTGGAGGAAGCAGCTGTTGAGGTAGATGATTAGGTGAAACTTCACATCACTGACTAACACATGTAAAGGAGGCTCCAATACCTTTCTATGTAAGAAAGCAAAGCTGCTTGGGGAGATGAGAATTCACAGTGGAGAAGCATCAGGGAGACGATGCTTCACCCTTTCCCTACCTGTTGTTTGTCCCCCACAGCCAGGACTAGGCACTGATGAAATAGAGTAGAGTAGGCCCTCCAGGTATTGCTGGACTCCAACTCCCATCAGTCCTACCCAGGATAGCTAATGGTTAGGGGTAATGGGAGGTGAAGTACAGCAAAATCTAGAGGACTACAAGTTCCCACACTGATACTGTTGTCTAAAAAAGATGTGGGAAAGTACAGAAAGAGGACATTTTGGGAGGTCAGAATTATGATAGCAGAAGGATGAGCATTTAAAAACTATTCGGTTTGAGTGACATTTTAGCCTGTTTCCTTTCTTCAGAAGAGATTCCTTAATGATCATTTTTATTATCTGTCCAGGAACTCAGGATGCCTTGGGCTATAAATATGAATGTATTATGAATGACTTGGTTTCAGAGATCCCATGAGTGGAATTCCGCTTGTGCAATACAGTGGTACCTCAGGTTAAGTACTTAATTTGTTCCAGAGGTCTGTACTTAACCTGAAACTGTTCTTAACCTGAAGCACCACTTTAGCTAACGGGGCCTCCTGCTGCTGCCACGCTGCCGGAGCACGATTTCTGTTCTCATCCTGAAGCAAAGTTCTTAACCTGAAGCACTATTTCTGGGTTAGCGGAGTCTGTAACCTGAAGCGTATGTAACCACTGTATTTCATTGCTGGCTGAAGGGGAAAGAAGGTGATTTTGGTTGCTTTTCCCCTTCCTCTATGCCCACCTGCAGCTTTGCTTGGAAGGGTTGAGGGGTCCCTCCAAAATAGTGGGAGGGGGGAATGGGAACCAGGGAAAATCACCATGTCCTCTACCCCAGTGGGAGCCTTGAGTGGGCCCAAGACCTTTCTGTGGGTGGTAGAGCAAGACTAGATCCAAGTTATTACTGTTTTTGTTTATGGTGTTATTGGGATAACACACACCATGATGTACATTTGTAGTAATATGAGGTTTCCCAAGAGGATCTCATTGTTACTATGTGGTGCTTTTTTCTGGGGGTATGCAGGGGTACACATACCCTTAAACATTTTGTGAATCACGTTTGGCCTCATTGAGGGGGAGTATTTCAATATGAGTAGGAATATGAGAGCACCCCTAAACATTTTTAAAGAAAAAAAGCACTGTTCCTATGAAAAAGCACAAAGGATGGGAAGAGGGGAAAGAAGAATGTGGTAAAAGAAAATATAGTACTTACTTCCAACTGTCAACATGCTTGTGGAGAAACATTTCTCTCAGATTCCCAGAGGACAGGGACATTTCTATATTGGATGTATTTGGGGGTTTAATGTGACAGGTTGACACCACCAAGTGAGTGGAAATACAACATTGCCCAAAGGACTCTTGTCAAAGCAATACTAATTATCCCCCCTCACACTCCATTTTGCACCATTTCCATGATGACATGGACAGGCTACTGTCTTGCTTGAATTAGTAATATACCTGCCTGACAATCTGACAGATGTACAGAATGCAGTACACGGGGCCTGTAGCTGCCATGCCCACACACAATATATCCTCCTGGGGATGCAGAAGTATTCTTCATGTGTGAGACACCCTAGAATAAGAAGCCACTCACAGGAGGCAAAGGAACTGATGAGGGAGGAGCCAAAGAAAGAGGACTTTCTTCACTTCTCATTTCGCCCATAGAGGTAGCTTGTGCTCATGGAATTATGTTTGTTTTAACACTCCTGATTTCTAGAGTCTAGAGCAGGTGGGGGCAACCTGTGGCCCTCCAGATGTTGCTGAACAGCAACTCCCAATTTTTCTGACCATTGGCCATGCTGACTGGGGCTGTTGGGAGTCTTAGAATCATGGAATTGTAGATTTGGAAGGGTACACAAGGGTCCTGTACTCCAACCCCTTGCAATGCAGGAATCTTTTGCCCAACATGGGGCTCAAACCCATGACCCTGAGATTAATAGTCTCATGCTCTACCAACTGAGCTATTGGAGTCCATGTTATATGGCTTTTGCTGGCAGCCTCCATTTTGTGTCCAGAAGTGAACCAAAGATGAATTTATCTAAAGTGGGTGATACTAGGAACTGATCACCTCCAAACACCTTGACCTTATGTGCAGTCTTGTATCTTATAGTCTCTGTGCCTGACTTTCTAGTCAACTAGGTCATGAGGAGGAACAAAAGTCCATTTATCCTTAGGAGGCTAGGTTGCAATAATAGCAATAATATAATAACTGTTTAGTAAACAAAAATGCACCAGGTATGGGCTTTGAAATCATGAAGCCTCCATTTTAGACCCCACGGAGAGGCTCTTTCAAGTGAAGGTACTCCTAGCAGGGAGTACAGTGAGGCATGATAGTCAAGCCCCTTTTGAAAATGAACATATTAGAGAATGGATCCTTTGGTAGTCTCATATCAGCTCGCCTGAGAGTCACATTAATTCACACAAACTATATACTTCCTATTACCAAACATCTTTAAAAAGCAGCAACATGCCCAATGGAAACTCTTACTCAGGTTATAGCCACTAAAGCATAGGCCTGGTCCTTCCACTAAGCAGAGCAAGACATCTGGCTCAAACAACTGATTTTGGGTCTGTGAAAGAGCAGCTAATTGTTAGTTAATTAACATAATTACTGCATTTTTCATTCCTAGGGAGATTTTTCTGCCTCAGATGATAAAATATATTGGCTGGCTTTAGGTACTGTGGGGTTATGTGTTATTTACCAGCCACCTCAGGCAGCAAAATGTCTTGGCCTTGGACACAGGTACCCTCCCCTCTCAACCTCCTGAAACAAAAACCCATGTAACTGCCCTTCTAATACCCACTCTCCCAACAGCAAACCTCTTAGTTAAATGGTTAACTAAGCTCCCAGGATTGATTGGTAGCAGCCGCTGAGGTACCATATACACAGGCTGGGATTTAAAGCAGTGGTTTATGACACACTGACAATTTCTGACTGACAGCATTGGGCTTCATTAACTTCCAGGGGGATGCTTGTCTGAGAGATCCAAGCCAACTTTTAAGCTCACAGCTATAGGTAGAATTACAGCTTGCTGCTGTCCGTGCGGCAGCACTGCCAAACGTGATTAATTCACAAAATGTGATTAAACATTTTGGCAGGATTTTTCATGGTTTTTTCCTCCATGAATTATTTCTTTTTTTTGGCAAGTAAATTTTTATTCAGAATTTGTACAAAAAAAAAAGAAAAAGAAAAAAGGAACTAACAAATACAAAAATAAACATTTTAACATAAATTATTCATCCTATTTTCATACTCTACAAAAAGGAAACATACAATCATACAAAAAATAATAATATAACCATTAGGCTCTCCTTAGCCTTTGACTTCCCTTCACCCTTTTGGTAAGTATCAAATAAATCTCGGATTGCGTAATTAGTTTATTAAAGTTTATAGTTATTAGCTGATAAAGTTTTTCTAATACCGCCAGTTCCTCCTATATATCCGTTCCAATATAATTCCAAAATTTACTCCAATTTTTTTGAAATTTCTGGTCGTCTTGGTCTCGTATTCTGCCTGTTAATCTATCTAGCTCGGCATAGTTGATCATTTTGACCTGCCAGTCACTTATGTTAGGAATAGTTTCTATTTTCCAGTTTTGTGCCAGCATAATTCTTGCGGCTGTGGTGGCATAGAGAAATATTTTTTTATCTTCATTTTTTATTTCCTTACCCATTATTCCCAGCAAAAAGGCCTCAGGTCTCTTGGGAAAAGTATATTTAAAAACTTTTTTAAGTTCATTATAAATTGCTTCCCAAAAAACCTTCACCTTGTTGCATTGCCACCACATATGGTAGAGGTCTCCCTCCACTTCACCACATTTCCAGCATGTCTTATTTTCTGATCTATAGATTTTAGCCAATTTTGCCGGCGTAAGATACCATCTATAGAGCATTTTCCAAACATTTTCTCTCAAACTCGTACAGGCCGTAAATTTAATATCTCTATTCCACAATTTCAACCACTTTTCAAACTCGATGTTATAACCGAAGTCAATTGCCCATTTAATCATTGCCTCTTTGACTTCCTCGTCTTTTGTATGCCATTCCAGTAATATGTCGTATAATTTAGACAATGTTTTGTTTTTACCTTCTATTATTTCTATATTAAATTTTGATTTCTTGTCCTCAAAGCCCATTTTTCTTTTATCTTGTTTTAACATATCATTCACCTGATGATATTGTAGCCAACCGGTGAATTGATCCTTTATTTCCTCATACGGTTTAAGTTTAAGCCCTTGTTCTGATTTTCTTACCAAATCTTCGTAGGTGGCTGTCTTCCCTTCCATGTTGTTTTTTTTTATTGTTAAGACCTCTACTGGTGAAATCCACCATGGTGTTTTTCTTTCGAGAAGGTTCTTATTTCTTTCCCAGACCTGATATATTGGTCCCCTGAAAATATGGTTTAAGAAAGCCCTATGGACTTTCACCTTCTCGTACCAGAGATATGCGTGCCACCCATACCGATTATTGAAACCTTCTAAATCTAGTAGGTCTCTGTTCTCCAATTTTATCCAATCTTTTAGCCACAGTAGGCACGCTGCTTCATAATATAGGCTCAGATCTGGGAGAGCAAAACCTCCTCTTTCCTTTTTATCAGTTAGTATTTTCAGTTTAATCCTTGGTCTTTTCCCCTGCCAGATGAATTTCATCAGGGTTCTCTGCCATTCTTTACATTGTTTTAAACCTTTAATAACTGGAAGAGTTTGAAATAAAAACAACATCCTCGGCAAAACGTTCATTTTAACCACTGCTATCTTCCCTAAAAAGGAAAATTTCATCCTCCCCCATATTTCCAGATCTTTCTTTATTTTTTTCCATGTAACTTCGTAATTATCTTTATATAGGTTTATGTTTTTTGCCGTGATCCACACTCCCAAATATTTCACTTTTTTCACCACCATGATTTCCACTTTTTGTTCTAGATCTTTCGTTTCTTCCTTAGTTAGATTTTTAACCAGCATTTTAGTTTTATTCTTGTTTACCTTAAAACCTGCCACCTCTCCAAATTCCTCAATTTTTTGTAATGCTTCTTTTACACTATCTTGTGGATCTTCCAAAGTCAGAACAATATCGTCGGCAAAGGCTTTAATTTTGAATTCCTTCTTTCCTACTCTAATTCCTTTCACTTCTGTTGCTTCCCTCAGTCTCTTATTAAGTACTTCCAAAATTACAATAAATAATAAGGGGGACAGGGGGCAACCTTGTCTGGTCCCTTTATAAATGTTAAAATATTCTGTTGTATTATTATTTATCACCAGCTTTGCTTTCTGTTCTTTGTATATTGCTTCTATGCCTCTTCTAAATTTTTCGCCAATTCCCATCCTTTCCAAAACCTTCTTTAGGAAGTTCCAGGAAACATTGTCAAATGCCTTTTCGGCGTCTATGAAAACCAGTGCGGCTTTTCTGTCTATTTTCATGTCCAGGTATTCAATAATGTCAATCAAATTCCTTACATTATCCCGTAATTGTCTCCCTGGGAGAAATCCTGTTTGATCACCATGAATTTTATTAATCAAGACCTTCTTTAATCTTTCCGCCATTATGTCTGCAAATAGCTTATAATCATTATTTAATAATGAGATTGGCCTATAGTTCTTTACTTCCATAGTGTCCACCTCTTTTTTAGGGATCAATGTAACATAGGCTTCCTTCCAGGTATTAGGTATCTTTCCTTCTCTCAATATATTGTTCATAACCTCTCCCAGCACTGGTGATATTTGGTTAATTAATATTTTATAATATTTGGCCGGAAGGCCGTCCGGTCCCGGCGCCTTCTCAGCTTTCATCTTTTTAATAGCCTTTTTTATCTCTTCCTGTGTTATTTTCTCCTCTAGTGCTGCTCTTTCATCTTCTACAATTTGTTCCAGATGGTGTTTTTGCAGAAATTGATCTATTTCTTGTTCTGTTTCCTCTCCTCTTTTGTACAAATCCTTATAATATCTTTGGAATATTCTTTTTATTTCTTTTGGTTCTTCCATAATCATATCTCCTTCTTTTATTTTACTGATCGTACTCAACTTCTTCCTTTCTCTCAACTGCCACGCTAGATATTTCCCTATCTTATTTGCGGACTCAAAGTTCTTTTGATTCATCCTCTTAATTTTCCACTCTATCTCTTGGTTAATTATTGTAGCAAATTTAGCTTGTAGTATTTTTAAGTTCTGTTTTAAACTTTCTTCACTAGGGTTAACAGTTAATTTTCTTTCATTTTCCATAATCTGTGTTAAAATCTGCTCTTTCTTTTTTTCTTTTTCTTTTCTTAATTGGGTATTTTTCTGAATCAAAAAACCCCTCATGACCGCTTTTCCTGCGTCCCACACCGTCTCTATGGAAGTTTCTCCATTTAAATTCCACCTAAAGTATTCTTCAATTGTTTCTATAGCCTTATTTACTATCCTTTGATCATTAAATAAATATTCATTCATTCTCCATCTGGCTGTTTTAACCTCTCTACCTTTTAACTCCATGGAAACCGCACTATGATCAGATAAAGTTCGGGGCCAAATTTCAGACTTAATTAAGTTCTGTACCAATTCCCTCGAGACCCAAATACTGTCTATCCTCCCCCAGCTCTGATTCGGATTTGAAAAAAAAGTGAATTGTTTTGCAGTAGGGTTTTTAAACCTCCAGACATCCGTCAATCCCAAATTATTTACCATGTCGAAGAAAGATCGTGGTAGTTTACCTTCTTTCCCATCTTGTCTTTTTGTTAATCTATCCATATTCGGCGTCACCACCCCATTAAAATCTCCCATCAATATCATTTTCTGGTCCATCCATTCCATTAGTATATTATCTAATTCCAAAAAGAAAGCTGATTTTTTCTCATTCGGGGCGTATATTCCAACCACAACTGTTTTTTCTCCATGAAACACCATCTGTACCACCACTATTCTCCCATGTTCATCTTTGTACAGTAATTGCGGGTCATATTTTTCCTTTATATAAATTACTACCCCTCTTTTCTTAACCTTGTCGGAGGTCACAAAGTCCAGTCCCAATCTCTTATTACTTAATACTCTCTTGTGTTTTCCTATAACATGCGTTTCTTGAAGACAAATTAAATCCCAATTCTTTTTCAACAATACATGTGCAATCTGGTTCCTCTTATTTTTATTATTCAAACCTTTTACATTCCAGGTTATTGTTTTTAAAGCCATCTATTAAACTATTCTAGCTAATTTAACTAGATTAAATAGGGACTACTGTTCCTTGCTTTCCTCCTCTTGTTCTTCTCCTTCTCCTGTTAAGCTCGCCTCTTTTTCTTCTTCTTCACTCCCTTCACCCTCCTCGTCTCTCTGTCGTTCCTCCCTTTCCACCTCCCCTTCAACTTTTCCCAGGTCCTTCTCGTATCTCCTCGCAAATTTTTGGAGTTCAATACTGGTGCTTAATTTAAACCTTTTTTCCTTAAAGTAGAATGAAACGCCTTCGGGAAACTCCCATCTATACAATATCCCATTCTTCTTCAATTGGTTTGTTAATTTTTTGTATGGCTCTCTCCTTCGAAGAAATCTCGAAGGAATTTCTCTAAAGATAATAATTGGGCTTCCTCCAATATATAACCTTTTTATGTGGTTCTGTTGCAGTATTTCATTTCTTATTTCCAAAGTGTTGAACATGACAATTACCTCACCTGGCAACTTTTTCTTTCTGGCTCTGTCTAATTTTGGTCTTATTCGAAAAACATTTACTAAATGACAGTTTATCTCCTCCTCGCTCTTATTTAACCAAGTTGCCAGCTCTTTTATCATTTTAGATCTAATATTCTCATTTGGGGTCTCTGGTACACCCCTCAGTTTTAGGTTGGTTTGATTTTGTCTCATTTGCGTCATAGCCATATTGTCCAACAACTCTTCCTGCACTCTTTCTATCTCTTTAACTTCTACTCTAATTCTATCCACCTCCTTCTTACTAGTTTTCGTATCTTTTTGCACCTTTTTCATTGAATCTTCCAAAACCTTAGTTCTTACTGATAAATCTTTAACTTTTCCTGTCAATTCCCCCACCACTCCCTCCAATTTCTTATCCAAAGTGTCCTGTACCTCAAGTAATTTTCTCTCAATATATTGTTCATTATTTTTGAATTCTTTCCTTATTTCGGCCATCAGACTGCTATAGTCTTTAATTTCTTTACTTTCCTTAGCATCCTCTTGCCTCGACGACCTCCTTTCCGCTGGTGTTGCCACGCCTTTTTTTGCACCGTTTGTCATTTTGTAGGCTTGAAAGGTCTTGGGGTCCACCACACTAATGTTGTTCAAAAAGGGATGAGGCACAGGATCACCGATAGTCTCTAATAGGTTAATAAGTTACTGGGTCTGGCGTTGGGGTATAATAACAGATATTAGTCATCACACATCAGGCTATACACAAAGTTTTACAGTCTTTACCTTTTACAGTCTTTGTCCTCTTAGAGGGTGGTATAATAGAGGTCTGGCGTCACCAAAAATTTTCCTTTACTGGAGACTTGGAGGTTCTTCAGGAAGTGTTCTTTATGCTGGTTTAAATTCTCCTATTTGGCTTTTGGCACATGTCCCTTTAAATCTCAAATACATGCAGAGGCGTAGTAGATCAAGGACAAGATGAAATGGCAGGTAACAAAGCCAAGATAAGTCTCGAAATGGCTTCCTCCTCCCTTTTTTATACCCATAGGGAAGTCACTAACATAAAACCAGCATTAAGGTCTGGGGATTATTTCTTTCCCGACACGGCCATTATATTTTGACAGAGCACAGCCTCTGAAAAAAATGACATCCTGATTTTGACTTTAGTGTCTGTGTCTAGTGCTTATATTGTAAAAAATTGCATTCAGCTAAGCAGGTGCAAGATCCTGGCACGGTTTTTGATGCAGCAAAATTAAAATCACATGTATCACTTTTGGCTTGCGGCAAAAGTGAAAACAGAAAACTAGGTTCTGATGGAGGCTTTGGCCCTGCGGAACAATATCTTAGATCTATGTTAGTATTAAAACAGGAAACATTTTGGTGTAACATGCAATTTATACAATAAAGTTGTCAAACAGCACTTAAGTGAATGTTTCCATTACAAGTGCCTTTCCCATTGCTTATCTTAGGCTCCTCCATTACCTTCCACCTAGCTGGTGTAATTACTGCTATTTTAAGTTGAGTACTGTAGTCATCCCATGTGTAAACAGTGCATAATGTCAGAATGAGAAGCATTTTTAGATCATAGAAATTAATCGAAGTGCTGGTACCCATGTATGAAGATGAAAATGTCAATCACGCCACAAAGAAAATCGAAAGTTTGCAGGGATTGAGGGCTTAGAAGCAGACTCTTCTGTGGGCGTCACTAAGCAACTATCCTGGAGGCATGAGCAGGGTTCAAGTACACTGGTACCTTGGGTTACAGATGCTTCAGGTTACAGACTCCGCTAACCCAGAAATATTACCTCAGGTTAAGAACTTTGCTTCAGGATGAGAACAGAAATCGTGCAGCCGTGGCGCAGCGGCAGCAGGAGGCCCCATTAGCTAAAGTGGTGCTTCAAGTTAAGAACAGTTTCAGGTTAAGAACAGACCTCCAGAACGAATTAAGTTCTTAACCCGAGGTACCACTGTATAACAAAGGCCAATGCTAGCATGACTGAAGGTACAAAGCAGGGAGATTTTCTGGAACTTAAAACGTGGTGAGGTGTGTGACCCTCAGCAGTTGATTGTTGGGATCTATAAGTGGAGGGCCATTAGAATCACAGACTTAGTTGGAAGGCATCACAAAGAACATTGAGATCAGCCACAGCCACTGTAGGAAATCTACTATTACAGGATCTCTATTTAAATGCTGTACTTAAAAACCTCTAGCAAAGGAGTCATGAAAGGGTGTATAGCATATTTGGACAGATCCTGAACCGAAGAGGGCAATTTGGGACAGATTTGAGGCTGCTCAGAGTCAAAGCAGGACTTCTCTGAAGCACCCGGCTCACAAAATAATGCAGATTAAATGAATCCCTTTAAACCATCCCCAAATGGTAAAAGCTTCCCTTTCAGGAACACTGCTGCAGTTAGCCTTCTGAAATTTGGCAGGACTCATCCCCCCGCAGGAGCTACATGTCAACAAATTTTATCCAATTCTGCCAAAAAATAAAGCCACAAGCAGTTTCTTTTCTTCTCTCTTTAGTTAAAATTATAAAGGTACCCAAAACAAAACTCACTGGACCATTTTTCTGACCACATAGGGCAGTTGTGAAGCTGGCTCAGATTGAATCAGGCTGAAGTACCAAATTGGGGTCAAACCCAAATCTTGTGGTCAGTGCAGACGCATAGAGTCTACCATTTTTTAAGGTAGAGTGTTCCACTGTCAAAGAGCTCAAACCATCAGAAAGTTCTTCTAATGTTTAGTCTAAATCAAGGATTCCCAAATTGTAGTTTGTGGACTACCAGTAGCTTGCAAAATTTATTCAGGTGACCTGTGGCATATCTCTATTAAACATGCATATTGATTTTTTAATTTTATTGCTTTTTTAAAGGTTGTATTTCATTGTGTTTCAATTTGAATTCTGTGGAATGCACACTGTAATGCAATTAAATTCAATATAAGAAATAAAAGAAGCAATAAAAACACCATGAACCATACTGCATCTAGCACAGAACAGCACAGTTGCTACAACAGGCAGAAACATTATTAAGTGGTTCATGAAGACTGCCAGCAATTTTCAGGTGTTCTGGAGGAGGGTGGAGTTTAGGAACCACTGGTCTAAATATTTTTTTCTTGAAATTTGAACCAATTAATTCAGCTTCTAACTCCTTGCAACAGAAAATAAACTTGGTCTATCATCAATGTGACAAATATTTGTCGCATAGCAATCAGACCTCTCAATTACCTATTTTCTCAACCCTTTCTTGTAAGACTTGATCTCCAGGTTCTTCACCATCTTTGTTTTCCTTGTCTGGACATGTCAAGGTCCAGTTTGTCAATATCTAAGGCCCCCAGAACTGGACTACTGGTGATGTCTGCCCAAACAACAGATTTGGTGCTCTACTTCTTTCAATCTGAAAACTGGATTCCTGTTGATGCAGCCAATCACATTCACTGCTGCATTGCACTGCTGAATTGTGCCTAGTTAATGGTCTGCTAAAACACCTTGATCTTCTGAAGAACATGTACTTCTGTCAAGCTGGTGTCACCTATCCTGTATATGCATCTCCCTTTGCACTTTTTAATGACTTTCAATTTGTAATTTTCTTTTCTCTTTCTCCGCTCCATTCATACTCCTCTAGCATAGTACATCTGCTCCCTAAGCTAAATGATGCCTTGTTTGGGCAAGCAGATAGCCCTGAGAATCTGAGTGGTAAAATGAATGTCAGGAGTGGGGAGTAATTTACCTTCTGTATTTTGCTCATCCTTTTAGTTTAGCAAGGTTGAAGCAATTCAAAAGATGGCAGTGTCTGATAACTAACCACACAATCCTATTCATTCATCTCTCAATGGATGGAAAGGATACCATCGCTCAGTTACATTTTAGTGCTACAGCAAGCAGAATTGTACTTAGCACCTTAGGTACCCTATGTATGTACCATCATTCACAAATGACAAATTAAATGGCACCAGCTTATGCAAGTATATATATTCCGGTAAAAAGAACAAAATAGGCAATTGCTTGAGAGTGGGCACTATCTTTTTTTTTTTTAACCTCTAGCCATCATCTGTGTGTGTCTGTTAACACATAAGCAGGGTGGGAGCCATTCTGATATTGCATTTTTGGTGCAGGAATGATAAGGCAAGCATTAGCGTATATGGAGTTACACCCTTTCCAGTGCACACACAGCAAGGGCTTTTGTTTACTGTTGAGAGACACCCCATATGTACAGTGTATGTGTGAAGTTACCCTTCAGTTAATGAGGAGGCAGGGTCAACCCAAATGCCCCCCAACCCCTGAAGTCAAAGTGCGTAATATCCCAGTTCAGCTTTCCATTAGTGAGGTTCTACCAAGCTTTATTCAGTCTTAAAAAGGAATGGACCTAATTCAGTCATGCTTGTTAATTTCAATGAGTCCACCCTGAGTAACATTTAGTTGCGGCTTGCATCCATGAAAACCTGCATAGGATTGTAACCTTCACAACATAAAATAAGGAGGAACAAGCCATGGACTGTGCCTGTTTGCTCCCCTGTCTCCCCCCCCCCCCAGCGATTTTGGATGGCCTGCAAAGCCGCTAAATAATTTGGATTGCACTCCTAAACAAGTTTTTATTTTAAAAAACATTGTTTTGTAACAACAGGTTGTGCTGTTTCACCCAAACCACCGTGAAGAGATTTTTATTTATCTGATAGATGGAGAAAGAGGGTGCTTCTCTCTCTAACAGGGCACCATTCTTAGAACAACAGGGGCTAGGGCAGACTCTGCTATGCCAGTATTGCCCTAGAGAGCAAAACCACTGCTGAGTGGGTGCCTGTCTGTCTGCTTTCTCATCCCTCACTATAGATGCGCATGCATACAACACATCGCAGAGACCTATTCATCCAGCTGGGAAAACTTGTGGGAGTGAAAACGACTTGAAATTACAAATGGTGGGCACCTTGTGTTGAGTCTGACCACTAGTCCGTCTTTCTCAGTATTATCTACGCAAACTGGCATCTGCTCTCCAGGGTTTCAGACAGGGGACTTCCCTTCTGTACCTGGAGATGTCAGGGATTGAACCAAAGACCTTCTGTACACAAAACAAGTGCTTTGCCACTGAGCTACAGCCCTTTCTAAATAAGCACATTCAAAATGGACAGAAAGTAGAATATTGTGATTTGTCCATCCCTACCTGATGATAAGCAATATGACTTCAGATGAAATAAGTAGGAATGAAACAGAGTTCTTCAGCTTATCTTGTTGTATGTTTGGCACACTGGTCATGATCATAGCTGTCAACTTTTCCCTTTTTTAAAGGGAAATTCCCTTATTCTGAATAGGATTCCTTGCAAGAAAAGGGAAAAGTTGACAGCTATGGTCATGATATGGGGCAAAGGAATTGGCTTTGTTACTCTGCTTGCCACAACTACAAGCTGCTTTTCAGGCCAGCATTGGAGGAAAAATGTAAGGCCATCACAAAAATGGAGGATGGCTGTTAAGTTCAAGAAGATCCAAACTCTAGATGTGTTTCATCAAGAAGCCTCAGGCAGAGCAGCCAACTTGTTCCCAGAGGAAGATACAAGTAGTTGCTGCAAGGATCCCATCAAACTTATAATCGCTCTCTTGCTCACTCTTTTTGGAGTAGTAGGGGGAAAACAAGCCACTTTCCCATGGATTCTGTGTCAGCTATGATTTATTAAAAGCATTTTCAAGCATTATTTCCTTTTATTACACAGCAAAAGCTTATTAAGATGGCCCGGGAATCAAGAAGGAAAACAATGAATCACTCATGAAGAATAGGAAAATGATTTTTCAAGAGGCTCCTAATAAAGGAGCATTCATCATCCTTTCTTCATCTATCTTCTCCGTCTCTGAGCTGCAATCCCATCGCCAGAGCCCCTGCCTCTGCCTTGAAGCTGACTACTCGGCTCTTTCTTTCATTCACTCCTCCCTCCCTGCATCTGACCAGGTGGATCATCTTAGGCGGATGGCATCTGGAGGCAAAAGGAAACATGCCAAGATCCTCTCCCTCCCCCCCCACTCCTCTCCCTGTTCTCTCTTGCATTCTCTCCTTGCTGCTAAGCAAACATTTTAACCAACTGAGCAAAATGAAAGATTTAGTATTTTCCTTCCTACGGTCTCAGTGTATTTCTTTTTTTAAGACATGCATTATTTGCTCTGCTTATTGAGCCACATAGAGAGGGACAATTTAGCTTGATGGCTGGAAACGCAAAAGCATCTGCACTCCAGTCTCCAGCTCTTTCCCAAGGACAGCATCTGCTTTCAGTCTCTTTTCAAAGCTTTTGCACATCAGGGCAGCTTCACTCAATGCGGATTAGGAAGGGCTGTAGCTCAATGGTAGAACTGCTGCTTTCCACACAGAAAGCCTCAGGTTCAATCCCTGGTATCCCTAGGTAGGGCTGGGATTGTCCCCTCTCTAAAACCCTGGAGAGCCACTGCCACTCAATAGTACTGAACTAGATGGACCACAGGGACGCGGGTGGCGCTGTGGGTTAAACCACAGAGCCTAGGACTTGCCAATCAGAAGGTCGGCGGTTGTTGCTCGGTCCCTGCTCCTGCCAACCTAGCAGTCCGAAAGCACCTCAAAGTGCAAGTAGATAAATAGGTACCGCTCTGGCGGGAAGGTAAACAGCATTTCCGTGCACTGCTCTGGTTTGCCAGAAGTGGCTTAGTCATGCTGGCCACATGATCCGGAAGCTGTACGCTGGCTCTCTCGGCCAATAAAGCGAGATGACCACCACAACCCCAGAGTCGGCCACAACTTGACCTAATGGTCAGGGGTCCCTTTATCTTTTTTGGATGGACCATGGGTCTAACTTACTCATAAGGCAGCACCCTCTGTTCCCATAGTATAGGCAGACTCAACCGGGGCAGCCAAAGGCATTTTTCTGCCTGAAATAGAGCCTTTCCTATTAGGGGCAATGCTAGAACTTCTTGCTGAACCATCCAGACACAAGACCAGACTTGTCTTTCTAGAAGCCACCTTGGACAGGTGATTTGTTTCACCAGTACACCAAGCATTGCTCATCTGTGCTCCCCCTTTTAAAAGAACCACTTTTCTTTGGTGAGTGTATAGTATTGTGTGGTTCTAAGAAGATTAGATGTGCAGGTCATTGGCTATGCTTTGTGCATGCTGATATAAAGAAAAACGTTCACCTTGCTTTGTATAACGTTCTCCCTTTCACCTTTCTTTTTCCACACACATGAGAGAAAGAGGGATTAGATTGTATTAGATACAACGGGGTGTCTTGTAATTTTTAATCCCTGCGCAGGAGGCAAAGTTTTGGTGGCTGAGTTCTGTCACTGGTTGCCCTGCACTATAATGTATGGAGGTGCACCTTCTGAAACCTCTTTTCCTACACAGTGCTGACCCCAGATTTACTGCTTTTGGTCATTCAAATGCAAGCTGGGCTTCAGTTGTTCACCAGCCTGGCTCTGTTGCCCATTAGGATCAGCCTGTTTGGGTTTCCATTTTTTGTGTGCTTCTCATCTCACCCCTTCCCCCTGAGTGCCTGGAGATGGTGTAATGCAACAGGAAGAAGAAGAATCAGGGCACTTTGGGAGATGAGTTGGAGAGGAGAAAGGGAGCAGAAGGAAGGAGCTGGAGATGAGTTGTGGCCACAGGTAACACCCACAACCCACATTTAAAGAATCTTGGGAACTGTAGTTAAAGGGTACCAGGCTTTGCAGCTCTGTGAGGGGCAAACTACGGCTCCCAGGATTCTTTGGAGGAAGCCATGTGCTTTAAATGTGCTTTAAATATATGGTGTGGATGTGGCTATAACCAGGGACTAGTTCTTGTAAACCTGAAGTAGGCAGTACTCTCGTGCATTTTGGCATACTGGTTTCTTCCAGCTGACAGTAAATCCCGGAAGCATGTTAGAGTCCCAAGCTTTGAGTAATACTTTAAATTTTCTGAGATATTTCAAAGGAGCAGTTTGTACCGATGGTTGCTCTGGAGATAATTTGCTTTTCAAAAACGATTTACCCTGTATTTTATATTAGCACAATCAAAACCAGAATATCAAGTTCCCTTTGAAAAGGAGCCGGGACATAGCACACCGCCCTAAATTCTTTTGTCAGGAAAGAATATAACACCATTTTGTGAGACAATCAGCAAGCAATTATTTCAGTATACATTTTTTTTTTAAAAGGCATTTGATAGGTATATGAGAAATCAGTAAGTACTCCCTACTTTCAAAGAGCAAATCACATTGATATACTATTCTCACTCACCATGTATTTTTTAAAAACTTAGGAAGAACATTTTCTTCTCATTTGGGCTGAATAAATGCAAAAATGGAAACCAGGACTGTCACATTTCCTGTCTGGATAGCCCCTGAAGTCTCTGGGACTGAATCAATTAACCATCCAAGCAGTCCTACGGAACTAGCTTGTGGGTCTTACTGAAAGCTCAATGTGCCAGCATTATAGACCTAAACTGTTGCAACTTCATATTTTACCCATGAGCTGAAATCCTGTGCCAGGGAAAATGCTGCCAATTGCTGCAATTATCTAATTTGTACGACCACAAAGGAGACATCACCTGAACAAAGCGCCACGATTGAAACAATTAACAAACAAGTAAACTGAAGCCAGACACAAGATTAAATGAAAGGAAAAACAGAGCCTAGGAAAGTTGTCACTTGAAACTGAATACAGTACTGGGAGGACACGAATGGCTTCTTGCTTTCTGTTTGTGTGCATCACCCTATGGGGCAAAGACAGGTGGCATATTCTCCAGCAGATGGCAACCTAACTACAGTCAGCTAATTATTTTTTTAAAAAAATCTGTCCGCTGTGTTCCTCCAGCTTGTTTTCCTCTCAGCACAGAGGAATGCCGATACAGTGGTACCTCTGGTTACAGACGCTTCAGGTTACAGACTCCGCTAACCCAGAAATAGTACCTCGGGTTAAGAACTTTTCTTCAGCATGAGAACAGAAATTGCGTGGTGGTGGCAGCGGGAGGCCCCATTAGCTAAAGTGGTACCTCAGGTTAAGAACCAGGTTTCATGTTAAGAACGGACCTCCGGAACGAATTAAGTTCTTAACCCGAGGTACCACTGTACTGCAAAACAAGTAGGGCTGGAGACCCTCAGTTGCAGCTTCCACCCAACAGAACTTTTTGGGTCTATTGGTATTTAGCAAGAGTTACCCTGGCACCGGACTTTAGATCAGAGATAAAATATGAGAGTTCAGCCCAAACACAGGCAGTTTTCTCTTTACTTCAGTTTTAAACTTTTTTTCCTTTTTTTTAGTGTGGCTTAGAAGGTTTCGATGTATGGAAGTGAGAGCTGGACCATAAAGAAGGCTGATCGCTGAAGAATTGATGCTTTTGAATTATGGTGCTGGAGGAGACTCTTGAGAGTCCCATGGACTGCAAGAAGATCAAACCTATCCCTTCTGAAGGAAATCAGCCCTGAGTGCTCACTGGAAGGACAGATTGTGAAGCTGAGGCTCCAATACTTTGGTCACCTCATGAGAAGAGAAGACTCCCTGGAAAAGACCCTGATGTTGGGAAAGATGGAGGGCACAAGGAGAAGGGGACGACAAAGGACGAGATGGTTGGATAGTGTTCTCGAAGCTAGCAGCATGAGTTTGACCAAACTGCGGAAGGCAGTGGAAGACAGGAGTGCCTGGCGTACTCTGGTCCATGAGGTCACAAAGAGTCGGACACGACTAAACAACTAAACAACAACAGAAGGTTTCAAAAGACCCTGTGCTATCTACTGAGAGCATGTTGCATGTCCAACACCTCATCTGCAAATTGCAGAGAACATTCCTAAACATGACACTCCAAGGGATGTGGCGCTTGGCAGGTTTGTGTTGGAATTCTGCCTGGGTCAGAGGAATGTGCCACAGCGTAGGCACCGTCAGATATTCCTGTCGACCTCCCCGCGTCTCCCAACCTCTGCTGATAAGCAGGCGAGGTCCGGCGATTCTTCTCAGATGTATGAGAGGAACACACCGTTCTTCCTCTCTCCCCTTTGGTGTCCCCAGGGAGGGGAAAGAAGCAGACAGAAAACTATTTACATCATTTATTTCTGCCTCTTACATCAGTACAGAGAATCATGTCTGCACTCAACAACAGCAAGAAGAAACTCCTCCCAAGTACATCCAGTACGGGTCATATGACACACACACACTGAGCTAACATCCGGTGCTCAGTACAGAATGGACTGCCCCTTTGTTCCCATGGCAACAGTCACAATCATCCTGTCTGGCTTTCCAGCCACAAGCAGCTGGCTGAGCTGCTAGAGCCTTTGCTTGCTGCAGCATTGGTGCTTTATGGTAACATACTCCCCCTAAAGTATCAATGTGTGCCGCGAGCAAAGCGTCATCCAGAGAAGAAAACAAACAGTTGTTATATTTATAACATTCCCCTGTTGTTTCAGTTCCACCCTTGGAACTACCCGCCACTGGTTTAACCAATGTACCTCTCTGGTTGTGTGACTTCGTATTACCTCGGTTAACACTTCTCTGTTGTGCCTTTGTCTCTGACTCAGACACAGCTTCAATCTGTCCTTGGTCGTTTACAATAGCAACATATGCAAGGTTAGCAAACTCCTTTGAATACCTCTTGGGTGGTACACCCTTCGTTGCTCTCTCAGACCTGCGTATGAGGTTCTGATCCTCTGTGCTCACCGGTTCAACCTTTGAACTCTCTGGAGAACCAGTACTAAGCTTAATCAATGGTTCATCCTCCTCTTCTGAGGGTCTAGTCATTATGTGAGATTTCCTCTCAATGACTGTGACAACTGAGCTGTCTGAGCTATCGCTGTCATCATCAGTACTACTGAACTCAATAAGATCAAACTCAACATCATCATCATTTGAATCGTTACCTGTGGGAAATGTCTGTACTACCCGCTCTTGCTTTGGAGCACTCTCTAGGAACTTTGTGAGAATCACCTGACCAGATTCAGACAAAATTACTCTGTAGAGACCCTTTTCATAACCCACAAAAATGCCTCTGGCATTCTTTACTCCACCTGGAGCTTCTGTTCTCACATGAGACCCGAAAACCTTAAAATAGGCAACAGAAGGTTTTCTATTGAACAGCTTCTCAAAAGGAGAATATCCCAACTCTGTTGAGACTTTTCTCAACCACACATGAAGATAGGATATTAACGACTCCGCCCAATATTCATGTGGCAAATGTGAACTCAGCAATTGCGCATTCATCCCCTTTTGCAATTCTTTGTTCACTTTCACACAGACCCCCCTGTTCCACGCTTCTTGCGAAACTGCCACTTTGTGGTCTATCCCTTTTCCATCCAGGAACTTCTGAAACTTCTGTAACAGAAAAACTTGTTTGTCATCTGTGAAAAGACAATCAATGTTAGCATCATGCATACTTTTAACCTTGTCACAAAATTCCTGAAACTTTTCTAAAGTTTCTTGCGGTTTCTCCATCATATAAACCCAAGAATAATTAGTGAAACAATCCACACACACAAGGTAAAATCGTGCACCGCCTCTAGATGGTTCTAGAGGACCAATCACATCAGCATACACCCGCTGAAATGCTCTGTCGACCTTCTTGGTCTTAGTCACCTTCCTGGTGCTCACACTGGTCACACCTGCAAGAGAGATTTCGTTAGAAACAGAAGAATTACATTTCATGTAATCACTTTGATCAAAAGTCAACAAATACAGTCCATCTTTCTCTTTGGCAGTAAGAAACAGTTCTCCATTTTTGTAGATCTTGCAGCTTTTAGCATCATAGGACAGTTTCAGTCCTTTCTTTGCAATCTGCGACACGCTCAGCAGATTAAATCTCAGTTCTGGAACCAGGTAAACATTGCTTATAGTCAAGTTCAGACTCTCAAGATACACAGTCCCAATTCCAGTCGCTTCCAACTCCTGACCGTTGGCCTGTTTCACAGTGAAGCTTTGCTTCCTCAACGTCGAAAATAGTCCTCTGTGCGGGCACAAATGTTTTGTACAGCCCGTGTCGATTATGAATGCGTTCCCAACATCTGGCGTGGTTCCTTTCGTCATCATAGCCTTTGCAGGTTTCACCTGGCACTTGGTACGGCTTTTGCCTGACGCCTGAGGCTTCGTAGAGCTGCTCTTTGCTCCTCTTGACTGGCGCGGCTTCTTACAGTTTCGCTGTAGATGCCCAGTCTGTCCACAATTGTAGCATCGGACAGCACTCAATGCTACACCATGCTCTCCAATAGCATCAGCAGTGGGGGAATTAGAACTCTGTTCTTCCCTCCCCCTGTCTTTTTCTTCCAGTGCAGCAAGTCTGTCGTGTTCATTCAGGACCACAGCACAAACTCTTTCCGCGGTCAGCTGCGCGGCCGGTAGGGAACCAAGCTGACTGGCAACAACCTTGTAGGTGCGGCTAAGGCTGTTTATCATCATGAAGCAAAACACTTCCTCCTGAAGACGGAAATTGCGTTCCACCATCTGTTGACGCAGAAACTTCATTTCTGTCAGGTGCGCTTGAACATCTCCATCAGGCGCAAGTCTCAGATTGGTCAATTTCTCAAAATACAGCAACGCTGAAGAACCAGCATCTCTCTGATGCGTTGTACGCAGCATGTCCCATACCTCTTTCGCATTTTCTAAATGCTGAACATGCACCAACTGATCATCTGAGACACACAGAATTATAGCAGTCCTGGCCCTTACATTCTGTGACTCCCAACCTCTGGTTGGTGCTGCAGGGATGGGGTTTTCAATTACATCAAAAAGCCTCTGATTCTGCAGCAGGGCCTTCATCTTTACAGACCAAGATGAATAATTGTCATTGGTTAAGGGAGGTGGGCAAGGCAAACCTCCCCCTTTCTTGGCATCCATCTTGAAGCCAAGCCTCTCTCACGCTGTCAAACAAGCTGCAAAATCCAACAGCTGTTTTTTTCTTTCTCACGCAGCAAACTGCAAATTGTTTATGCTCTTTGCACCTGGCAGCTAAACTCAGGCTGCTATTGAAAAGTCCCTTCCAAGAGCTCGTAAACCTTGTAGCCGAAACATTCTCTGATTTTGTTTCGCTTTCCCAGGCTCACACTCAGAGTCCAGCCCCTTTGCCAGTAACTTTCCAGGACCGTTGCCTAGCAACAATGCATTTCAATAGGACATCTTATCTACCACAAAAATTTGTGGAATGCAGGCTTCAGCCTTCAAGCTGCAGGCCTCTTCCTCCGGAGCTTTTGTTTTCTTTGAAACGCAGCTCCGTGAACCAGGGAATTAATCTTCCTGCGTTCACACTTTTAGCCCGAAATGCAGCATACCTTGAACTTTGTTGCTCTGGAAAACACCTCTTCTTTCCACCAGCTGTCTGTGGAGCCTCTGGCATTTCCCAGACGCTTCTCTTCCTCCTTGGAGCAGAGGAGGACAATCCACCAGCCTCTCATGCAGATGTCCGATGAATCGCAACCATCCGAAGGCTGCCACTGTTGGAATTCTGCCTGGGTCAGAGGAATGTGCCACAGCGTAGGCACCGTCAGATATTCCTGTCGACCTCCCCGCGTCTCCCAACCTCTGCTGATAAGCAGGCGAGGTCCGGCGATTCTTCTCAGATGTATGAGAGGAACACACCGTTCTTCCTCTCTCCCCTTTGGTGTCCCCAGGGAGGGGAAAGAAGCAGACAGAAAACTATTTACATCATTTATTTCTGCCTCTTACATCAGTACAGAGAATCATGTCTGCACTCAACAACAGCAAGAAGAAACTCCTCCCAAGTACATCCAGTACGGGTCATATGACACACACACACTGAGCTAACATCCGGTGCTCAGTACAGAATGGACTGCCCCTTTGTTCCCATGGCAACAGTCACAATCATCCTGTCTGGCTTTCCAGCCACAAGCAGCTGGCTGAGCTGCTAGAGCCTTTGCTTGCTGCAGCATTGGTGCTTTATGGTAACAGTTTGCTGGTCCTGGGCAACTGCCTCAAGTGACCTGAGCATGTGCCATATAGTGACTGTGGGAAGATGCAGATTGGAGAATGCTATGCCTGTCAGGGAAGCTTGTCCATTGTTTATGGTCTATTTGTGGAGGAACTCCTGGGAAGCTTCTGAAATACCCTTGGTTTCAGCAGCATGCAGCTCAGAAGCCAGGGCATCTAAAAGCATATCAGCAATGATTAGTGGAAAGGAAGAAAGGCAAGACAAGACCAAAAAAAGATGTGTTTAAATGGCAGCTTTGAATGACCAGAATAAATGAATCGCAGCAATGTAATATTAACTAGCTGTTTTCCCTTTCTCATTAAGGCAAGATGTTAACTTCAAATGAAACTATTTTTTCTTTTAAAAAAGAACATAGCATCCGATAGCCATTTGTTTGCAATGTAATTTGCTGGTGCTAAACAAGTAATGAATAAGGTTGAATAAATAAAGCTCATTGGATGGCATGTTATGAAAAAATGTATTTCAAAAGAACAATTTGTAGGAACTCGCAAACATATTGAGTTTTTATAGGCTTTGGTTAAACAATGAGGCAACAGAAGAAAAGAGGATTTATGAATACTGGTGCATATATTAAACATGTTTAATATCTGTAACAAATAATCCCTTTCAAAGAGACTAAAAATCTCATCTGATCAAAAAGGATCTTGTAAAGACTTGCATTAAAATTCAGTTTTATCAGATGCGGCTAGACCTCACTGTGGACAAAACCTTGAACATTTTATATAGTGTTGTTGTTGTTTAGTGAGACTGACCCAGAAACTCCAGCGGGTGCAGAATGCCGCGGCGAGACTCCTTATGGGGTCTTCGCTGCGAGATCACATTCATCCGGTACTATACCAGCTGCACTGGCTCCTGGTGGCGTACAGGATCAGGTTTAAGGTGCTGGTTTTAACCTTTAAAGCCCTATACGGCCTAGGACCCTCGTACCTACGGGACCGCCTCTCCTGGTATGCCCCACAGAGGAACCTACGGTCTGCAAATAAAAACATCCTGAAGGTCCCAGGCCACAGAGAGGTTAGGCTGGCCTCAACTAGAGCCAGGGCTTTCTCGGCAGCGGCTCCAATCTGGTGGAACGCTCTGTCACAAGAGACTAGGGCCCTGCGGGACCTGACATCTTTCCTCAGGGCCTGCAAGACAGAGTTGTTCCACCAGGCCTTTGGTCAGGGCGCAGCCTGACTCCCTCCTCTGGCAACCTGCACAGAATTTTGCTTAACGGTTGCCAGTAATTTGTTTTAATTAATTTCTATAATGAAATGTTTTTAGAATGTTGGATTATTTGATTGTTTGATTATTTGATTGTTGCTAGCCGCCCTGAGCCTGGCTTCGGCTGGGGAGGGCGGGATATAAATAAAATTTATTATTATTTATTATTATTATTATTAGTCGTCTTAGTCATGTTCGACTCTCCGTGACGCCATGAACCAGAGCATGCCTTGGAAACTCTCACTTTCTTCTCAAAGCTTCTTCTTTTTTTTATGTCCATGGAGTTTTCTTGGCAAAATACTGGAGTGGTTTGCCAGTTCCTTCTCCAGGTTTGATATAGGACATACCCACAATTTATGATTCTAGACATGAAGACATGATGTATATTTTAGTCAGGCTACTGGTTCATCTAGCACACTGCTGGGAGATGATTTCTTCAGAAATCTTGGCTGTGTGCACACCATACATTCAGGCACTGCTTTTTTTCCTTTAAAAATTATATATGTTTAGGGGTACTCTTATTTTCCTACTGATATGGAAATATTGCCCCTCAATGAGGCCAAACTTAGATTCACAAAATGTTTAGGGTTATGCACCCCCCACGCCCCCTGGAAAAACCCACTGTATTCAGGGCACATTCAAAGCACATGGATTCTCCAGTGAATCCCGGGAGTTGAAGTTTATCCTTTACAGAGCTACAGTACCCAGCATACCTCACAAACTAGAGTTATTAGGGTTCTTTAGTCATGCACTTTACAAGTATGGTGTATACGTAGCTACTGTCTTGCAACATTTAATGGAAATGGCCTTCCTTGTGATTGGCCAAGCATATAAGCAACAAATGGCCACCACATATCTCATAGAATCATAGGTGATCATCTAGAGCGACCCCCTACAATGCAGGAATATGCAGCCCGTCCCTTACGGAGATCGAACCTGCAACCTTGCCATTAGCAGAGCCATGCTCTAACCAACTGAGCTATCCAGAATGGGATAGATACACTCTATCGGAGTGTGTATTCTCTGCCATTGAACTATTCCCTTCTCTCGAGAAAGAGCTCCCTGCTAGCTTCTCACCCAGGAAAAGTGGTGTGGAACAATAGTCATTGTACAGAACAACAATACAGTGCTACTTTTACAAAGACAAACATTAACCTGGGTCTGAGGAAGCCCTGTTTCTTGCCAAGAGCTGCAGCCACACATTATAAAGCAGCAAATCCAGCTTTCCTGGACACTGCACATTTGACAGGGTGCAGTAGCCAATTCTGGTTCTGGTTCATGAACCTCTTGTGTATATGACATCTGTGTTTCCAAGCACATTTATTCTTAATTTGTGCTTTGCATACTCAGGTGCACACCTAAAAAGTGTAATGTGTGCAGTAGCCATCAGTTGCCAAAGAATAACTTGCCAGTACAGCCCAAAGCTGCTTTACACATTAGTTTTTCCACATAGAAAAGAAAAAGGGAAATATGTGCTTTCCCACAAAATGTGAGGCTTTCCCACAAAATAAGTGTTTTCCAGGCAATGCCAACTGGGCAGCTGTGGGCAACAGCAGGGAACAAGGCAGGAAGCGAACAGGCCGTCCAGCATCATGCTGCTGAATGGGCCAAATCATTTGGTGTGGAGTTTGAAAGTCGTATCCTGTTGCTCCAACTTAACCCGTGAAGAGAGGAAAGGCTTGAAAGTTGGGGGAGAGAGACCAACTAACACTGCAATTCTGTCCCACCAGGCAAACCACTTCTGAACCATGGTTAGAAGGGTCCACAGGTTCCTCATATTCCAGTTAACCAGTGCTTCCTGCCCTCACATATGAGACAATTCATTTATTTTCCAACCCTGTTTATAAGTCCTCTTGAAAAACCCAATTCCGTACTTACCGTATTTTTCGCTCTATAAGACGCACCAGACCAGTTTTTGGAGGAGGAAAACAAGAAAAGAAATATTCTGAATCCCAGAAGCCAGAACAGCAAGAGGGATCATTGCTTTCACTGCACAGCGATCCCTCTTGCTGTTCTGGCTTCTGCGAAAGCAACGCAAAGCCTCTTCAGGGCAGGGGAAATGTTCTTCCCGCTGCCCTGAGGAGGCTTCGTGCGGCTATCCCAGAAGCCAGAACAGCAAGAGGGATCGCTGTGCAGTGAAAGCAATGATCCCTGGCTTCTGGCTTCTGGGATAGCTGCGCAGCCTGCATTCGCTCCATTAGATGCACACACATTTCCCATTACTTTTTAGGAGAGAAAAAGTGCGTCTTATAGAGCAAAAAACACGGTAGTAGTCTAGGATTTGTGGTCAGGATGAAGGCAGCCTCTCCTTCATTCTGCATTCAGTCCAACCCTCTTGCTCTCCATCACCCTCAATTTCGTACTCTTCCTCCTTTTCTACTTAATTGTCCTGTCATGTCTTTTTCCTGTTCACTGTGCATCACAGTGGCTAAAGGCTAGTGGCAAAGCATTGTTTCTTATTAACGAGGCAACAGATTAATTACAGTACACCAATTCAACAACTCTTTCGAAATCCCACACCAAAGCTCTTGGTGTGTCAGTTGTGGCATGAAGCAGTAACACAGCACAGAAACGTGAGGTAAAGTATATTGAAATTTGTCATGGAGGAGTTCAGCTTTTTCTAGCCAGGAAAGGGTGGGAAAAATGGTTTCTCCATTCTTACACTTCAGTAAAGCTGAACCAAGGATGGTTTTCAGCTCTAGTGAAACTCACACCTGTGAAAAGAAATTATTTGAGCTCTCACTTCAGTTGATTTGCTCAAAAACCTGGTGAAGGCTCTATGGGAGAAAACTCTACAAAGAGAGTAACATATTGTTATGCTTATCCCATGTTTTAGAGTGGCAAGAAGTTCCAGGAGTACAACAATTACTTAGCTTTGGTTTCCCTCAGAAGGAAATCACTGGAGCCTCATAGAGTTTTGTGACACAGGCAATTCTAAACCCACACTGGGGTTACATTCCAGGGATAGCGCCTAAAGGGTGTTAAATGGTGGGTGGGATTGCCAAAGTCTTTTTTCACAGACACAAACCTCCTTTCCACTCCTCTTTTTCAGCCAAGCACGTAAAGCTGAATGCACACAAGGTGTGTAAGTTCCAAGTTACTAGTATTTGAGTTTACTTACATATACACAAATTGTGCATAGGTGAAGGCACATTCCAACAGGGTAATCCACTGTACTACATCAGATCTTGGAGATAGATAGATAGATAGATAGATAGATAGATAGATAGATAAGTAGATAAGTAGGGATGGATGGATAAACAAACAAACAAACAAACAAACACATAAATAAATAAATAAAAGCCAGACAGATACCCTTGATGCTGTTAGCTGACAGTCTCTCTCCCCCACCCAGGCAATTCCAATCTGTTTTGCTTTTAATCCCCAAACTATTGATTCTCTTCACATACAGACCTAGATTACACCACCTCCTGCCCATTTCAGACATTACAGAACAGTCTTATGTCAAGAAGCAATTAGCTTCCATGGATGGAGCCTGAATAACCCGGGTTATTAAGACTCCTTTGTCAAGTCCAAGATGCTAAGCAGGTATCTCTTTAGGGCAACTCTTTGCAGAGTTCAATTTATATTTAGATGAGTATATTCAAACAAACAGACTAGGAAAACTGGTATTTGATGAACTGAAAGGAAAATGAAACAAAACTGGTACAGAGCATTATATAACATTTGTAAAAATATGTAGAGTTGGCAGGGAACACTGTTCACTAAGGGGTACATGCCATTATGTACCTCCCCTCTCCACAGCATCTGATTCACCTGCCATTTTTCTCCATGATACTGTTAACTGCTTCACTTCTTCTTCACCTGCTCTGGAATAACTGCTTTGCATTTTCACCAACTCAGTCGCTGCCCCGGTGGTATATTCCATTGGTGTATCTGATGTTGCACCAGTGTAGCAGTAGGGCTTCTGCCATATCCTAAAGCCCAGGGGTGGAAACCTGTGGTCTGCCAGATGATGCTGGACTACAAGTCCCAGCATCCCTAATGATTGACCATGCTGACTGGCTGGATGCTGATGTGAGTTGGAGTCCAACATCCATCTGAATCTCCATCCCTCCTAGATTTCTTCCCCTGGTGTATCTCAACTATAAGACTGTGCCTTAAGTTGGTGAATTTTATTAATGGTAATAACAAGTCACATTCCCAAATAAACAAACCACCAAAGTTCCTCGGAGTCTCTAACACGATTACGCAATCCAATTATATTTGTTTCATTAGTGGGAGCGATGACATTTGCTGCCACTTCCCCCCATATTATAAAGCTGTTAATAATTAATAATTTGTCTATTCCTACACAATCTGTATGACTCATTTATAGCACTAAATGTTAACAAAAATAAAAGAGCAAGGGTGAAGAAACCCATTATTGTTTAGTTAAAAAGTGCCTGCCTTGTATGGAAAGTATTGTAATGATTTCTTTTAAAAACAAATGAGAAAATGCAGAGAAAATGCTTGACCATATATCAACATGTGATTTGAACGGCCACATATGAACCCTGTTGAAAGGAACTACAAATAGTCTAGAGCAGTGTTTCTCAAACCTGGGTCCCCAGCTGCTGTTGGACTATAACTTCCATCATCCCTAACTAGCAGGACCAGTAGTCAGGGATGATGGGAGTTGTAGTTTAACAACAGCTGGGGAACAGAGGGTCACGTAAGCTGCTCTATATGTTGGTCTGAATTAGTGCTGAAAGGAATACTTTTTTCCAAGTTTACAAGGGCAATTTCAAGACTTAATTTCCCCTTTGATAAGGATTTACTTTCAGATGAGCTACTTGTGAACAAATAAGATGAGTGTTAAGTTGTGGGTGAACATATCAGACGAAACAGCGATTCTTCAAACAGCTTTTGTTTATTCACAGGCCAGAACAGAACTGAACTGAAAGGTTCAGCCAGCCTGCTTATATAGAGCTCCACTAGAACGCAGCAGTAACCACTTTCTGTAACTATCTAATCACTGAACGTCACTTTCAATCCCTTATTTGCATATGTGGACCTGAGTGAAAACTATCTACAGTATCCCCCTGCTGGCCCAGGGTGAGAATTTCAGTACATAACAATGAGGTACAACTGAAGTTTGCTTCGAATCATAATTTTAACCACTTTTTTTTTAAACCAACCCACTCCTAGAGTAGCTTATATTTATATCCTTTTATAAATCAGAAAGCTTGCTGTAATAGACAAGGAACTATATTATGACAAATTAGATGGATGGCCCATTTTGCACAATAGATTCAGCCCCACCACCACTTTGGCAAGCGCTAGTTCACAACTGCTGAAATCCTTGTGGGTTTCCCCTGCACATTGCTATGTACTGCTCATTTCATAAGAGATGCTCTAGAGGTAAGCATTAATTTAGATGCGACATCATTCTGTCTCGCTGACTCTGAAAGGACCAGTCTTGCATTACATGCCTTTAATTTTAATGGCAACAAAATGCTGCACAGGAAAGCACTGTGGTTACATAAAAAACTCTGACGAATCATTTTCAAAGTGAAATTAATAAACAGAGGCCCATCAGGGAAAGATCAGAGACACTTGTCAAGAATGAATTATAAGGGGGCGTGGCCAGCAAGCTAGAAGATGGCTGCATGAATCCATAGCTCCCCCCACAGTACCAGAAAGCATTATTTATGACAACCTCAAAGTTAGCAATCTTTAAATGCGTTGTTATCAAAGGTGAAAGTTGGCTGCTGCTCCTCACCTTAAAATGAGCTATTTAACTTCAATTTTTTGTTCAAGGGAGAGGGGAAATAGTGAGGCCTTTGTACTGTCAGCAGAAAATGCCTCATCCAACATGGTGCCAGGTTCTGCTACACAATCAGACAAATCGCTGGAGGGGAAAATGAACTTAAAGGAGGAGTTTGTGGCGCAACAAACACCCCTTCAGTATTCTCTTATAGGTGGGGTACCAAAGTCTGTTAATGCATATTAGAAAGTAATAAATAGTAGTATTAAGATAATAACTCGAGTATTGAAGGGAGGATTCCAGCCAGTGGAAAAAGGCAGGCTAAGCTTCCTTTCCAAGCCAGGGATAGTGGCCGTTAACATGCCAAAAGGTGTTGATGGGCCCTTTGGAACAGTATGGAGGTGGTGCAAGGGAGCTGAATGAGAAAGGAGGAATCTGCAAAGCAGTGCCATGAAGCTGTCTCCGCAGGGCGGCAGGCAGTGGACACTTGCGAGGGGCAGCAGATCCAGCCTCTGAGGAGTGTGCCACTCACCACTGCCTTGGGTTGGTAGCCTCCTCCGTATAGCTGCATGCCCATGTGCCTGTCGGACTTGCGTTCAACCGAGCTACTCCTGCAGTCGAGTCCTCCAATGTGATTAATGACCTGAGCCTTTGATGAGGCTCCAGGCACGTTCCCTCATTACGCAGAGTATACAGCAGCAGCAGAAGACGAGAAATATGAGCTACATGCTAAGAGTTTTATTTCTAACTACGCAGACAGAAAAGAAATAAAACATCCTCTCTCTGTGAGAGCAGAGAGCCAACTGTACAAAGAAACAGGAAACTAGTAATATCAACATCTGTCTCCCGTCTCCCGTGAGACTTCCAACAGTCTGGAGACTCTGGAATGTAAACGGAGTCTTGTGGCTCCAAGCACTGCACAGTGGCAACAAACAGAAACCTAACAGTGCCAACTTGCCCCTGCCTGCCTGCCGCCCCTCCTACCTGCTTGCTACTTCCATTTGCGCCTCTCTGGCCTCCAAATACTCCCTGGGCCACCTCCAGGCATCTCAGTGGTGCCTGCAGCTGGGGAGGAGACAGGAGGCTGCAGAGGAGTTGGGTGGGATTTTCAGTTTTGCCTCCAGTGGCAAAACCCCCTGCGTTCGCTCTGCTGGAAAATCACCTCCTTCTCCTTTATCTCCATCGCATCAAAGAGCTTCCCATCAGCAGGTGGACGCAATTGTATGTCATGCATCCCAATGTGATGATGCTTTTACTGAGAGCTGTTCCACATTGAAAATGTGTATTTCTTACAGCCTACAGAGGCAATCCTTTTAAAGAGCGAGAGAAAGAGAAAAGGCAAGAAGAGGAAAAAGGTGTCGGCATTTTCTCCTTAAGCACACACTTTGCAAATGTCAGCCTTGTTTTGTATAGGGAAGCCACCTTCTGTTCTTGTCCTCATTTGCCTCCTTACAATGTGTGCCTCTTTTTATTGTGCACATTCGTTATTCTTTTTATTATGTGTTGGAGATTATTATGCTTTAATTGCCTTTGAGTGGCGCAGGGTTCTGCGATCTCTTTGATGGAAGATGCTATATAAATAAAATTGAATTAGATTGGATTAAGCTTCCTCTCAAGCACTGAGCCTCCCAGAAGTGCATGTTTTCAATTGCCTTCAGTCAAACTGGGGGGGGGGGGGCAAAAACCCAAAACAAAAAATGGTTTGTCTGCAGAAGTGAAATTTCATGTCACAATTCCCCACATAGTCTTTGGAATTCATTCTCCTTCTGTGTAAAATATAATAGTTTTGAGGAGGAGGCAGGTGTCATCTCTTTCTGACAATACTACCCCCACAATATTAACTGCATTCACCCTCCTTCCTAAGCAAAACTCATGTGATAAGTATGCGCACAACAGCAAATCCATAACAGTGTTTAGTCTGGTACAACAGTTTCTCTATTTAATCCCTTAGGGCCTAGTGAATGAAAAACCCAGGCGGAAAAAAACTTATTTAACTCAACTCATTGCTTCCTTTATGTTTCTTTCATTTCTCCCCACTATAAACATTCACTTTCCTCCCAATGAAATTAATTCGGATGAAGGGCTCAAAGCATGAATTTCAGAAATTGGTAAATATTCTCCTATCAACTTTAATCAACATGGATGCATTAGGTCCTGTGTTGCAGCACCAGCACATGCTCTGCATGTATAAGGGCTCAAGCTGAGTCCCTGGCAGTGCATATCTGATTAAAGGATCTCATTTAGCCAGACTAGGAAACAACTTTGGCTTTGGAGAACTTCTGCCCATCAAAGTGGACCACACTCGTTTAGATGAGCCAAGGGCCGGAGTCAGAAGGGATGTTAACACATCACATTGAATGCTGATGAATGCACATCCCGACTGTCGGAAGGATCTGTCTATGTGTCAGCGCAACCCATGCTGTTTGTTATTCTCATTATGCAGAGCAGGAGAAAACATTGCAAAATCAACAGAGGGCATATCAGCTGAACCATCAGCTACCTTCTTCTCCCTCACAGTGGAGCATGCTCAGTAGCCAGTTCCTCTGGGAAAGGTTCAGAAGCCAGTCTGGAGGAGGCGGCAGATGGGCTGCTCTATGGGAGTTTGAAGGAGGCCTAGATGTTTGCTTTAAGCTTGTTTTCCATTATTTTGGATTTATCTAGGATTCTGATCTACCACCAGCAGAACCAGCCCACCAATGACGCAGGGGAAAGCAGCTACCTTGGGCGGCACCTGAGAGAGGTGGCGCCAAGGAGGAAGAGAAAGGTGTTGCCCCATCCCTGCTTCAACATGGTGGGGTCACCATACCTGTTGTGTAAAGTCATGGTGGCAGCAGTGTCTCCTCCTCCTCCTCCTCCTTCTCCTCCTCCTCCTCTTCTTCTTCTGCCTTGGTGAATAGGCTTGCTGCTCTTATATGCTATGTATGAGAGCAGCAAGCCTATCTACTGAGCACATGGGGAGCAGCAAGTCTGAGGCTCTGCACCCAATGCGACAGAACCAGTCACGCTCCCCTAAATCCACCTCTGTATTTTCCATGTATTACCCTGGTTCTGAGTGTTCCTTTTGTGTGTTTGTTTGCTTCAGGAACCTTCGTGTGCCAGGTTTGTAAGAGATAAGTCCCAGGACTGGTGTGTGACTTCTTTGGTTTTGCCAGGAGGAAGAATAAAATTCTTAACTGTAAGATAATCTGTGCACTGTGGAAACGGTGGCTTGAAAGGCTTTTGTGTAAAAGCCATGGAGGGAAAAGAGGCTTCAACCTTAAGCTAAGAAGATTGATTTGCCACTGGAGTGCCAATAAATCTGTTACAGTGGAGAGCTTCTGGAATAGAATGTGCAAAACAATAACACTTGCTCTTTTGTCCCCTTTAATTGGTTTGTTCAGCACGTTGAATTCAAAGTGTTCATTCTTTTAATAGCTTTTAGTTTATTTATCAGATGTAATTTAAATAGTTCCTTCCGTTTGGAGCCTGCAATGATTGCATATTCTAGGCCTTTCTCCCATCCAGTTCTTTCTCTCTTTTAATGTATATTTCAGTTAAGGTTTTAGGTTATATTTTAGTGACTGAGATTTTAGTGATTGAGAGTAGCCAAAATAGCACCACCTATGCAGAAGAGTATTAGCATACTCAGGAGTGGGGGATAATAGCCTCATATAACCAATATACAGTGGTACCTTGGCTTAAGAACTTAATTTGTTCTGGAGGTCTGTTCTTAACCTGAAGCTGTTCTTAACTTGAAGCACCACTTTAGCTAATGGGGCCTCCTGCTGCTGCTGCACCGCCAGAGCACGATTTCTGTTCTCATCCTGAAGCAAAGTTCTTAACCCGAGGTACTATTTCTGGGTTAGCGGAGTCTGTAACCTGAAGCGTATGTAACCCGAGGTACCACTGTATTTATGTCTAATTGATGCCATAGAATAACTTGCCCTGACAGGCTTAGCTATGTCACTTCCCTCACCTTGGGAGGAAATAGGTAATCAAGCCTATTCCCTCTGCCCCCTGTAATCTACTTGAGAAGCTCAGGTGTAAAGAGGTTTGAGCCAGCTGCTCCAGCTTAGCTGCATGGATCTCCCCAGCCACTCTTGAATTCCTGTACCAATAATCAAGGAACCTTCCCCACTTTGTAACTAAGCTGCATTTTACTGCCCGTGCAACTTTTCTGACTGAAGTATGGAAAAGTACATGAACCAGAACCTTGGAGAATCTGTAAGTAAACCATTTTTTAACTTATCAAATGTATGGTCTTTTCCTATGCTGGGAGAAGAGGGACAATTTTGGAACTCACTTGGAGGGACATATTTTAAAGGTCCAACAGCCTATATTCTCATGCTTTACTTTGCTGCATATTTTTTAAAATCTGTGCTGGGAGTCTCTCACCAAAGAGTACTTGTCCCCAAACTTGGATCTTGGCGTTCAGGAATTATATATGTGTATATATGTATGTATATGTGTGTGTATGTATATACTTGTGTGGCAAGGCCCCATAACCATCCTGTTCCCTAAGGGAAATAACTAGACAACTCTAGTTATTTGGCATATAGGTTTGGGCATCAAATAAGGCCACAACTTTATTGGTTACAAATGTGAAGGCTTGGCCATAGGCAATGAGGTAAGCAACTCCATATGCCATTGCTGCCCGTCCGCTGGGAGTGTTTCTAAGGGTGAAGCCAGCGGGGTGGGGTGTGTGTGTGTGATGCCCGATAGCCTATGACCTACGTCAAATCGGGCTATCCCCCAAGTGGTCCTCGTTGGAGTAGTGTGGCCCTAGCCTTTGTCTGGGTATCAGACAGAAGCTGGCATGGGAAGAAAGAGGCCAAAAGTCCCTGCAGGCTGGTCATTTATCCTTGTCCTGGGTGCGATGTCAACTGCCACTACTGGTCAGTACTGGGGAACGCCCCCTAAATTCCTGCACCATTGGCTGATATGGCATCAGGAGGACAATCCTGCCTTCAGTAGGCTGGTTCACAGGGGAGGCCAGAGTCCTGCCTCCACAGCCGCCCGTCCGAGGAGGGCAAATGGACATACAGTGGTACCTCTGGATGCAAACGGGATCTGTTCCGGAGCCCCGTTCGCATCCTGAAGTGAATGCAACCCGCATCTGTGTGTCTGCACGGGTCGCGATTTGCCGCTTCCGCACATGCGCGTGATGTCATTTTGAGCGTCTGCGCATGCGTAAGCGGCGAAACCCAGAAGTAACGTGTTCTATTACTTCAGGGTCGCCACGGAGCACAACCCAAAAATGCTCAACCTGAAGCTACTTCAGCCCAGCGTATGACTGTACATACCAACAAGGAGAACTCTGAGGTATGCCAAACAAACAAACACTCCACACTGCAACAATATGTAGATAAAATGGCCCAGTGTGAAGTTTGCAGAAGTGCATACCTTCTTTGAGGGGTGAGGGACCATAAGGGTTCAGAACCTTTCTTCCTAAGTGGTCTGTGAGCACTGAGCATGCTCAGTGGGCATGGAATGCTGACTGTAGGGGTGTGTGTGTGTGTGTGTGTGTGATGGACAGCAAAGGAGGAAGAGCAATGGAGTGGCACATCAGAAATTCTGAGCAATAGCACTCCATGCTGCAATATTGCTCTGCAGTTCTCACTTAGAATCCCATAGTTCCCCACCCAGAAGTCCTTCACCTGTGGTGCCAGTTATTATTAGCTGATCCTGCAGTGTTTCACTGTTGGTAAATAGTGACTCTGTAAGTGAACGGCTACTGTAAAGCTATTTTCTGCGCTATTTGGTTTATCTGTGTAGGTAATGAATTACCCAGGACACGCAACAGGTGAGGTGAGGCTCTTGCATCGTGAACCTATAGCATCGGTGCTGCAAATGTATGGCAGTTTTAAGCAGATTTTTCTGCGCCGCTTTCATGGTTTTGTGGTTCAGTCTGAATGCTGTTTTAACATAATTTCCCCTCGATTTTAATTTATTTACGGTGTGCAGCAATAGTGTTGGAGGATTATGAGGCAGATTATATTAAACTCTTATAGAGTCTTATGAGGTCGATTATATTAAAGTTCTAACAGAAAAAAGCAATTATCTTTCCACCTTAAAAAAAATCATTTTAATTAGATGGAATCAGTACAGCAGACAGTAGTGATGAATTGTATTGAGTTCTAATCATTGTGGTTTTGTGTAGAAGAGAGAAAAAAGATAGTGAAGAGAAGGAAACTTTTAAAGCACTGAGAGAGGGAGCCAAGAGGAGACTGTACCACCTTAAGTCTGTAAATAGAAAAATGTCCCTTCTTAGAAACTGCAAAATGTACCCCCCCTGAATAATCCTACTGCACAAATATATAGCCCTAACACTGATTATTGTGATAATACAGTAACTGTTGCTGCACTGGTTTCTAAGAAAGTAAATAGGATCCAAAAAACCTGATTCTTTTGGTAGCGCAGGGGTGCTTTCAGATGACCGGTGCACTGAGCATTCATCCTGATTTGTTTACAAGAAGATTAGACAACCATCAGTTACTTAATGAGCCTTCATATTGATTTGTTTGTGGGGAGGTGACAGTTTACATCAAAGCAAGTGTCCTCCAACACTTCCCAGTGCATTTCCACAATGACCGCTCCCCGCTTAAAACGGGGGGCGCCCTTTGCGTGGACGCGCGCAGCCCCTAGATCTGGAGCAGCTCCAACAGCATAGGCTTGGTTTGCCTTCCCTCAGGTGGGATACCTGGCGGTCTCCGCCTGCCTCAGTCAGTTGTCCAATCCCACCTGGGGGAAGCATTGCCAAGGAGACCAGGCCAGGTAGGTGAGGGATTACCTGCCCACACAGTAGAGGGAGGATCTTACCTGGGAATCCTCACTTGGCTCCAGAGCTTCTCCCACCCTACCCACCCTCAGTTAATGTCTTATTTGCAGGTTAACTTTTCTTCACAGGTTTTGCAGGTTAATTTTTCTTCGCAGGTATGCGGGCGCTTCTACGTTAAGGTCGCTGTTAAAGGGCCGGAAAGGAATTTCCCTGCATTGGCAGGTTTCGCCTTTCCCGTAGCAAAACATCACAACTTTGGCGGTATCAGGCCTTGGGCGGAATCCTTTAGTCCATCTTCCTCTTTGCGGCGGCGATACCAGGGTTCCCCTTTAAAGGGGATTCTGAAGGGAGGCTTTGACCGTACGCCGAAAGGTCGTCATTGCTCTCCCCTGCGGCGGCGGCGTAACGGGGGCGGCTATCTCTGCTTGAACATATGTTCTCCAGAGCCGGCCAATCCCCCCCCCCCCACTGGATAACCCTGATGCTCCCTAGGTCCCCGGCTGGGGACTGCTGAGGGAGAACGCCCAATGCCTGAGCCAAGGTCTACCCACATTTGAAATTTAATAAAGTTGTGGCCAATTTAATCCCATAGCACGTTGTCATGAGTCGTTATTCCACATGACGGGGGGACCGCGCGGGATCTGGGGACTCCGCCTGTCCACGCAATACTTTCCTTAGTGCAAAAAAGTCTGATCTTTTAGGAAGCGAGTTTGTTGCACAAGACCTAAAGATCAACTTTAATTGTGTCAACTGAATTTGCTGGTACAGTCAAACCTCGGTTCCTGAACTCCTCCGTTATCGTATGTTTCGGCTCCCAAACGCTGAAAACCCAGAAGTAACTGTTCCGATTTTCAGAAGCCAAATGTGCTACGCGGATTCCGTTTTGAGTTTCCCTATTGTGTTGAGGCTTCCGCTTTCAGTTTTCGGTTGTCAAATGTTTCAGAAGGTGAATGGTCTTCCGGTACGGATTACGTTCGACAACCGAGGTTTGACTGCATGTGATTGAATCTCACCCGAAAGTAGCAGCTGTCTTGAAAGTGCCTCAGCTTAGTATTGGTAAGCTTTGGGGTTGCTGATAGGTTTGCCAGCATTTTAAGTTGCACCATTTCTGTGCTTTTAACAGTAATTTGGCATGAAGAAATTAAGCAGATGGTTTTTAAAGAACAAACTGGTGCAAGTATGTACCCCTGTTTAATTTCTGCGTGCCAGACTGATGCAAAACTAGAAAAAAAGATAAAGAATAATAGGGGAAAAGTGACATAGATTGTTTCTTTTTTCTAAGAACATGATGGGGGTTGCTTCCTAAAAATGCAAGGCATAATCACGCTGAACTATTTGAGATGATACAAAACATCTCTTTTTAGCTGCAGCAAGGATCTGTTCTGCTGTACTCTGCCTCTGTAGGCTCTTCCTCTTCTTTGCAGAAATATTTAGCATTCAGATGAACAACTGTTTAGATCTTGCCTTTTTGCTGAGTTTATAATCCTTCCAGTTTCATTAACTCTGGCAAATGAAATCCATGTAATTTAATACTTTCAGATAGATAGGAAAAGAAAACTTGTGAGGATATGGTTGATAGAATAATATAGGACGGACACCAGCAATGCTTTTGACATTCTTGGAAGCTGAACTATTGCTTTCCATAGCATGAAGAAGAAAATGGAAATAACACTGAAATCTTCATAAACAGAAACCAAGAGAATGCTGGGAAAGAACCCTGACCTATAATTTGCCAAAGGGTTGACCCTTACACTCTATATTTTATTTTATTTCAGCTTCTATCTGCCACATTTACACCAACAAAGGACCATCAGAGCAGCTTATGGCCCATAATTAAAATATTGTACGGCACAATGAAATAATAGGGCAAACAATTTTAAGTAAACAGTCAAGCCAGCGAACTATGTCAGATAATCTTCAGGCAGAAGCTCAGAAAACATAAAAACTGATTTTAAGAGGAGTGCTTTCACAGTTTTTCCAAAGGTTGAGAGAGGGGGAAACAGACAGGATTCCTGGGAGAGACCACACCAGAGCCTAGATGCCACCACTGAAAAGGCCCTGTCCCACATATTACCATTTTAGCATTCAACGGAGGAGGGCCACAGAACAGAGTGTTTCTGTGTGATCTAAACAGGCAGACAGGATCACACAGGAGCAAGCAATCCTTTAAGGAAGGATAGGGGCTAAATGCAACCCTCCAGACCTCTCTGTCTGTCCCAGGCCATAATACCTTCTAAGTCACACCCCCACCTCCAAGGCTATGCACATCACTGTTCCCCAGCCCTACTTTAAGACAGTTGTTCTCATCTAAGAAATATGATCAGTCTCGCCCCACTTCGTTAAGCAGAGAGAAGTTCAAGGGTACATAAATTATCTGGATTTGGTTGGAAGGTCACTGAAGATGTATTTTTTTTTTTTGTAATATTTGAGTTTATTTACAAATATACAAGTTGAGCATAGGTGGAGGCAAAGAACTAAAATACCAACAGCAAATTCCAGCTCCCCATATTAGAGCTGCCCAATAGATTCTTTCCAGAACTCAGAAATCTCTCGCTCACTCTTCTTGATTCTAGGTGCATTTTCTACAGATTCTTTTCACATGGAGATCTAAATTATATCATACTTAGCTTGGGGAAGGGGAGAGGTATACTCCCTTGATCTTCTCCAATTAACTTTTCCTGTTCCAAACATTTCAGAGTCATCCTATACTAAGACACCACCTTGTTCCATGTCTCCCCCATTGAGGGTCAACACTCAAATATCCCAGACTCTTAACATTTCTTTGTTAGGTCCAAGACTCTGGGCAGGTATTGCTTGCTCAAGGCAAAGCCACAGCCATAGGCCCATTTGTGGGAGTCTGATAACAAAACCCACAGAAATATAAACTATCGAAACATAGAAAAGGAGTGAATTAATTGGGGTCATTTGTGCTACATGAGTAGTATGTAGAAAAGGAACAGTTCAATGGAATGGGATTAGATTTGTTTTTAAGTGGCAGAAATAATGAGAGGCATTGCTTTGTGCAATGTAAATATATTAAGGCTAAATTATTCCAATAAAAACCACAGTCCCATTGCTTACAATGTATGCATGCAATTATTAAGCACTGTAAACCTGACTATAAGAGCTTTGCTTAGCCAAGCTGAGGGTACACAGAAATAAAGCCAAGCCAGTAAAACACCCAATTAAATCCAAGAAGCAGAGATGCAATATGTTTCAATATAATCTCCTTTCTCTGAGACCACCAACAAAGAATGATGACATAAACACTTTAGCAATGAATTTTAAATGCTAAACGGCATAAGAACTTTTTGGTTTTTAAAAACTCATACATCTTATGCGACCAATAAAGCATGAATAAATATATCCTCTATTTCCATTCCACCATCATTGCATGACAGATCTTTTCATTTCTTCGTGGCTCAGGTTGGAGCTAGAAATTTGATTCAGTTCACATTTAAAGGTGAACCGACTGAACTTGCACTTTCTGAAACAATACGTGAATTGAAAGCCAGCCACGTTTAAATTCACACGTCTCTCAATTTTGCAAAGCAGTTATGCAACCAAGTGATATGTGCAGAAATGCATCTACTGGGGTAAAATGTGCACAGAAAGGCATTTGTCTGTGAAAATACATGCACAAATGCATTAGATTAGGGGAAGCTACTTTGCAAAAATGTTTATATTTGCAAAAAGCTGCATACAACAACATGTCTATTAGGAGAAATTCACAGTAAACTGATGAATTTTTAGGACGTTGTTTTTTTAAAATAAGAAACGGAAGTTGTCAGATTCACTCATTGCCAGTTAAGTAATTCTTGGCTAGGGAACTGCTGAGGTGAGGGTTTGTGGGACATACTTTCTTCCCTTTCTTTGCCTCTACTGTTCTGTTAATCTTGGGAAGATGACAATAGGAACAATGGATAGAGCATGTCTGTTTCTATAGCCTTTGAGCACCACGAGGGTTTTGCACATTGTGGGTTTTGCCGCAGCTGCAGCTCCTGAACCTGTGTAGCCCCATATAGTGTGCATTGCAATAATCCAACCTTGCATAGGTCACAGTGGCTAAGCTATAGTTCCAGAATGGTTTAGCAGTCGAAGCTGGTAAAAGACACTCCTAGTCACCAAGGCCTCTTTCTCCTTTCTCCAGACCCTCTGGGAAAAAGGGTAGAAATCAGTGCAGCAGTGTAGAAAGAGTGCAGCAGTTTCCACTGCAGCTTTTACTTTTAGCTCCGTGACCTCACTGAGCACTCATTGCCACTACCTCCATAACCCCTTGGAGGAATGAACATGACATTTGCTCTTGGCAGGCAACAAGCTCAGTGGAGAGGAGGATGACTCTAAGCCAAGCTGGGAATGGAACTGACAGTCCATTTTCCCCCACTGGGAAAAAAGATCGTGAAAGGCCGGAGTACCAATTTATCCTCAAGTTTCCCACACAGCAATCCTGTTCCTCCCTCCAGTCTTTAATCCCAGCCTCTGCTACTCCTTCCTCCAGGTAGTCACCATTGCTTTGGGCCCATCATCACATCTGACTATCTCCTGTACTTTGCTGACTCTTTTCTTCTTCCTTCCTTCCTGACAGATAGGACTCTGAGTCTCTACCATATCAAGTTAGGAGAGAGAGGGCTGGTTCTATGAGTAACAGGAGCCTGATGGCTAGATAGCATGGAATCTTCCACTTGGTACTGGAACTTCTCAAGCACTGGGACTTAGTTAGATGGCCACAGGGAAATGATGCTAGGATACTCCATGAATGACGCTCCATGAATGCATGAATGAGAAGAACTTGATCTGGAGAGTGCAAGTAGAAAATTGCAACAAGGGTAGCTTCCATTTTGAGATCAGTTCTTGTAAGGCAAAGGTAACCATTGTGCTGTCCTCCAGATATTGTGAACTACAACTTCCATCTGCCTCAGCCAGCATTGCCAACAGGCAGGAATTCTGGGGGTTGTAGTTGAATATCTGGAAGGTACCACATTGGTTACCCCTGTTATAAGAGTTGCACGATGTTCAGTAATGTTTGTGATTCACTCTGCTTGTGCAGTGTCAGTTTACAAAGGAGAGCAGGTTCCTCTAACTGTAAGACTTGTAAAATTTTAGCAGGTGTAGTTTTGATCACCCTTAAGTGACTAGCCGCACACTGCAAAACAATAATAACCTTAATTGGGGCAAGCAGTGGGTTAGTTTCTACTGGTAGATCTTCCAGTGATTTTCAGCAGATCAGCAAGAGTTTCTCATTCCAAATTGTTTAACTAACAAAAATTTGTGGTTTTCTTTTTCTAAATTAGAGTACGAAATGGGAGGGGGGGGGGGAACCTGACAGGAAACCAGACTGAATTTGTGGATGAAAGGACTGCGAGCACTGAAAATAGATTCCTGAGCTGAACATTTGTTCAGAGGCACTGGGTTACTTAATTCCATGTGTACATGCACCTACTGAGCCACTATCTATACACGCTTCAGTTGGTGGATATTAGAGTTCGGGGGGGGGGGGGGAATGACCCAGGAAAAAAAGTACAGTGGTTCTTAATTCGTTCCGGAGGTCCGTACTTAACCTGAAACTGTTCTTAACCTGAAGCACCACTTTAGCTAATGGGGCCTCCTGCTGCTGCCGCGCCGCCGGAGCACGATTTCTGTTCTCAACCTGAAGCAAAGTTCTTAACTTGAAGCACTATTTCTAGGTTAGCGGAGTGTGTAACCTGAAGCGTATGTAACCTGAAGGTATGTAACCTGAGGTACCACTGTAGACCCCAGGGCCTAAATGCTGCTGTTGAACTTCATCTCCCACGAGCCTGAGCCAACATGGCCAATGATCAAGGATGGTGGGAGTCGTGGTTCAGCAGCAACATGAGGGCCACAGATTGTTGTCACCTCTGCCTACACCTGCAGTACAGAACAGGGCCTGGCAGCTAAATGTCTTCCCCCTACAAAGCAGCCCAGGCATTTTTCTTCCCTTGTGTTAGCAATTCATTAAGTGCTCCCTTCAGAATTTCTCTGCGCCGTCTGAGTTGTTACGCTGAGCCTTGAGAGGCGAGCACTTTGCAGGCGCTGAGTCCTCTCTTCTTAGCTCTTCCAGCAGCACCTTGCAGATTGCAGAGCTGAACCCTAATTGAAAGTAATCAACCATGACAGCCTGATGATTGCTTTAAAGACCCAAAAGCTGCGAGGCGCCAGGACATCTTCCAAGTTAGTGGTAGCTGACAGCATCGTGTCACTGACAACTCCTCGCAGAACTGGGTTTTATTTCTTTGCTGGACTTTGGGATACTTTTTCTTTTTTAAAATTGAAATACTTAGTTTGAATGTTAAAGATGTGCCATTTCTATCTGTGGACAGTGAAAGTCGAACTGAACTTGAACAAGAGTTCAGATTTGAGTTTGTTTTTGAATGGAAAAGGGTAAAGGGAAAATGCAGAGGCTGAGGAATCGATGGCCTTTCAGGTGTTGGCTGGGGCTGATGGCAGCTGTAGGGCCACAGACTCACCCCCCTGGGCTTATTATAAAGGGGAAACATCTTATTTAAGGGTTTCCTGATCAGAATAAATTCTGCAATGGCTAATGGCAACTTTTAGTGGTAGCTAAAAGCAGTGTGCCTGTAGCATGCAGGAGGTGCAGTATCAAGGCACCGTTAGAGAAGATCCAGAGCTATGAGCGATATAATCTTTCACTTCAAGGGTGTCTGTAGCATCAAGGAGTGCAGTTGTAGGGTTAGTGCACTACATCGTAACAGAACCTCAGTTAAACTCACTTAATAAGCCCTGAAGAACACGGGGTCTGAATAGGGACGTTCTCTGCCAAAAAGCATTAGGGAGAGAATGCCGACAGCTAAGCAAATCCACCCAGCACATTTTAAAGAGAAAAACGACGGCATTTTTGTCAGATGTTGTTAATGGCTTTAATCTAAATTTGCTTCAAAAGGGGAGTTGGAGACTGCACAGGGAGAAACCACGGGGCTTGTTTCTGCATCAAGCCTTTAAGAGGCACGTGGCATGGAGCAGGAGAGGAAATGATTAGCACTGGTGGGATATTGGGTGTTAAGAGCACCTGGCTAACTGAGGCTAAAATGCAAAGCTTTTGCAAGAATGACAATCGTAATGGGAGGCATTTAGCATAGTGATAAGCAGATCACCATGTCCATACAAGAATTTCTGTTTGCCTGATGGGACAATCTGCTCTCTTCTCCCACTATGTGCTGTTCTGGGTGTTTGCCCCCACACACCCGGAGCAAATTTGGTGTGGGGAGCAGGTTGCACTAGTACAGGGATCAGCAAACTTTTTCAGCAGGGGGCCGGTCCACTGTCCCTCAGACCTTGAGGGGGGGCCGGACTATATTTTGAAAAAAATATATGAATGAATTCCTATGCCCCACAAATAACCCAGAGATTCATTTTAAATAAAAAGACACATTCTACTCATGTAAAAACATGCTGATTCCCACACCATCTGTGGGCCAGATTGAGAAAGCGATCGGGCCACATCCGGCCCCCGGGCCTTAGTTTGCCTACCCAGGCACTGGTAGATGTCCTTGCGCAGGCTTCTGATGGTGGAACTAGTTAGTTAAGTTTAGCCGAGGGTCTCAGTACACGCTGCATGGGTCCACCAAGCATCTAGACATTCATTCTGTGGAACTGGGCCCCCGCCCCCTTTGTCCAGGACGTGGGTTGCTAATTTTTAAGTGGCCAGTGGACCGCTCCAACACAAGCACAATGTCATGCACCTTCACACCTATGACACTTTTGCACATATGCTCAGTGCAGACTCAGACATGTTTTTCTTGGGGAGAATGATAACTCATCACTACAGCCTGTCCGCTAAGCCAGGTCATATGGAGATTGCCTGCCATCTTCACTCTGTGTTTGATTCCCTGATCTACTTACCTGCTGGCACATTTGCTACACTGAAGAAAGGCAGGTAACTAGCTACAATTTGCCCTGATCAGTTCCCACCCACTTGGCTCTTCCTGTGACCGTTAATAAGTGCCCAGATGTCCCATGGAATGCGTAATAATTTTCATACGTGTTTGTGACAGTGCTAAATGTTTGCATCTCATCTGTTTCTAACAATATCTGCTTTCTTATTTTTTATGTGATCCCTGCCTCTTTTTTTGGTATCTTTTTTAAAGTAAAAGGTATTCAAAATAACAGATGGCTTCCCCCAAAATACTTGTATCCCACCCCCACCCACCCCTGTATTCACATGAGCTATATTAGGACTAGAGAACATATTTAGATACCATCTGGAGATATTAAAATATATGGTAGCTTCTGCACGTTGTCTTCATAATTATGGTTTAAACTGATGATTAGTTCACTAACCAAGAGGATTCCTAGAAGAATCCTTTTAAGCAGATATTCTATATTTGGCATGTGAGTAAATAATTCTGAATATAGCATGACTTACATCTAGGGTTAGCTTTGCAAAAAAGAAAGAAAGTTTTTTTAAAAAAATTAAACCTATTTGTAAATGACAGAGGACCAAAGAAGAAAGCTGAAGTCAATTGTGTTTCCTATTTAAATGCCTTAGCTTGGAACATGTGAGATGGTTCCATCTCCAATAACTCTCTTTTCCTCTTAAGATTACTCCCGTACATATGCTAGACATGTTCCTTTGTTGCATAGTGATTTTAATTAACATTCAACAGAATGATGCTTTTCAATTAAAACGATGGGCCTCAAAAATCAGAACATCTGTGCTATCCCATTAAAAACCCATTCTTCATAACCACACTTAATTATCCCAATTTGCTTTGTTCATAACCTTAGTATTTTTAGGGGTCACGCACAGTGCAGCCAAGTTTAACAAATGGCTGAAACTAGAAGAGGAGGGCTAATGAAGAGCATGCCAATAATTCAGATGCTGACTTCTCCAAGCCAGTTTGCTCAGGGCAGTTCAACAGACAAAAGACAGCAAAACTGTGCCTATTTAAACTTGAGGATGTTGACCGAACCTCTGTTTTTCCTAATTCTCCATGGATTCTGCTTTGATCAAGACAGATCATGAGCTGCCATTGATATGAAGGGGATAGATACTGTGATATCAGCATGTATACAACTTCTATCTGCATTATGCATCTAGTGTAGCTTTACCACAGACTGCCTTAGATGAATAAAGGCCTAGACATTTTGTCCTAGAAATGGGATAGTTCATGTAAATGATGCCATCTCCTAAACTGTAGAGAAAGTGAAGTGATTAATTAATGGGGAAGAACCAAAGAAAACTCCAAAGCAAGATAATTTATTTACCCCAAGGCCACATCATATGAAACATAATGCTAATCCTTGCGTAGGTATACTACCAGAGACCTTCCTTGAAATCCATTCCTTCAATAGCTATTATACAAGGCACCCATGATATGAACCTTAATTTGAATTTCCTTAATCTTTTTCCTTCACAAGATGGCTACTGAGAGGCAATGGATTACTCCATGTTTGCTTTATGGCTCCATTAACGCATCCTTGGAATCATCCTGTACCAGTGGCAGAAAGATCAGGATACAGAACTGGAGAGATTTATTAGGATGGTTTATTTATATTCTTACTAATAAAAGTCCCTCCAATCTCAAATACATAAAAATGCATGGAAATTAAATTTAACAATACTTTGTGTGGAGGAGTGTGGGGGGTATGGACTATCCCAAAGAGTCTCATTTTCTTCTTTCAAGGTCATGGACATTTTAGATTACTTTTCCAGGGCCTTGCAGTTCCCTAAAGCTCCGATTTGTCTTCCATTACAGCAGCTCACCTCCGCACATACTGTAACTAATCCCATCTCTTGTGCAATCTAGTCTGGGTTGCTCAGACTTGAGGTCTTTGAAGAATGGGAAAAGAGCAAGAAATGGAGAGCTTATTTCAGCTTTACTTAGGTCTGAATGCATAAGCTCTTTATTATAAACTTAGGAAAACAAGAAATTTGACTTACCTACCAATCCACCGTGAATTCCCTTAAGCAAACACTTGGGAAAGAGAGATGGTTACACTAGTCTTAAGTCTACGCCTATAGTTGATCTCCAAAGATTACAGTTTTAAAACTGCATCTCATTAAACATGCCTACCCAAGGAATGCAATTGTCTAAAGAATTCATTTCTGCCTTTGTGAAGGCTGCACTATGCAAAGTGATCCCTATTAAAATAAATAGGAATCAATTGGAATAAACCCCAAATTTCCACCTTAATTGACAGGGCTGAAGTGGGGGAGCACAGCAAAGCCCTTTCTTTTTGATATGCTGGATAGAGTCTATAAACAGAAAAAAACCAGTCTGAAAAACACTTTTCTCTGGCGCAGGATAATATTTAGTAAGAGCAAAAAGTGTTGAAATGATGGATGAAAACTTTTCAAAAGGACTTGACATGGAGAAGCTGATGAAGGAACACACAGAATTATGCAGTGAAGTCCTCACGAATGAAAAACCAAAGGAAGCTCAGAACCCATTAGCATAATACCTTTTACGTGTTCCGAGAAGATATGTATTTTGGAGGGCTTCATTGATTGAAGAAATAAATGCATTCCTGGTGCTCTTGACTGCCTTGTTTATGCAGGTGATAGACGTCCTTAGAGCCAAGTGCTTTGCACCACCTTGGCATGAAAACAAGTTGCTTATATCTGATGAAGCATAAAGTATGTGCTTCATGTGCTTCTCTGAACTCTGATTTGCCAAAAAGTTAGATTTTTCTCAACTCTCTAATGTCAGGAGAGAAATAAGTTAAGGAACCTGGAAAGTGGTAAAACTTTTGATAGTGTTTCAACTGCTTTTGTGTGTTATGCTGGGAGATCTGTGCTACTGCCTTGTTTGTCTGCTCTGAATGGGGAAAGGTGCTGGAGTGTTTTAATTCTCTCCCTACATTTGGTGGTAGGGTACAAGTTAAAATGATAGAATAAAAACATGTTAAAAAAAATTCCAAGCCACTGAGAACAGAAACCACGGAGCCCCCTCCCCTTATAAAATATAAAGCAATAAAACAGCACCCAAACCAGCTATAAACCTTCCATGATGCCTTGGCAAATTAGAAGGCTGGCACCAAAAGAACTTCAGAGTTGGTGCCAGAAGAGCTTCTCTTGGGAAGCTCTTCCATATTTGAGTCACAGCTGAGAAGGCCCTCTCTCTCTGGTCACTATGTATGTTTCTTTAAATACAGTGGAAGAAAGGTAGGCCATAACGGAAAAGACTGCACATTTGGTGCAAGGAGGCTGAAGGCACATGGATCCATGTGTGGTGGAACTGTAAAAAGATCAGACCGTTTTGGGAAATGATTTATAACGAGCTTAAGAAAATGTTTAAATGCTCTTTCCCTAAAAAGCCTGAAGCCTCCCTGCTAGGAATTATGGATAAGGAAATTCCAAAAAAGTTCAGGAGAGTCTTTATGTACGCTACAGTTGCTGCCAGAATTTTAATTGCAAAAGGTTGGAAGGGAGAAGACACCCCATCCAAATCAGACTGGCAAAATAAATTAAGAGAGTACGCTGAACTGGAGAGACAATCAGCAAGGTTGCAAGACGTTACAGATGAAAATTTATCAGACAGTGGGACATATATAGAATTTATGTAAAAGAACATTGTCAAAATATCAATCTGTTGGCAGGTTTCAATTGAACTTCTGTGTGTAAATAGGATAATTTTACAAAATTTAAAGTAAGTTAAATAACATGGAGAAAATAAAGTTAAGTGCTTACAATCTGGGAACACAATGGGAAGAAAGGAGGTCATGTTAAATTTAATTACAAAATTATGTACGAAACAAGTATCAGTTAAGGAATGAATGATTGTTTATTTTTATCTTGTCTTTAACATCTATTGATTATTTCTGTTATACAGTTTTCAACCAATAAAGCATTCATTAAAAAAAGAAAAAGAAAAGACTACACATTTGGAAAGGCCTTTGGTTGCACCTCAGTTGCTACATGCTGGACTACACAGATCTTAAGCCTGTTGAGTTCTGTTTGAATAATAAGCCCCAGGAAAGGTTTTGATTGGGATAAAAAAAGAAGCCAGGCTTTACCATAATTAATGCGAATCAGATTCTCTCTTAATTGGGATTCTAAACCTGTTTGCTTCTTGCAATTCCTTTAATCTGGGATTTTGAAAGATTCCAACTCTATTAGAAGTTATGCTTTCCTCTAAGTTTAGTCTAAAACACTAGCCCATCCTCTCCTTCCAGTAATATAGGAATTGAAGCCAAGAGGTACAGATGCTATCAATTTCCCCCTAAGAAAGGAACCTCATGGAGTTGTTGCAAATTCAGGTTCTCAAATTGATCCTTCTTATTTTTCTTTTGAAGAAATAAGCTCAGTACATCTAGAACAAAGCAAGCACTGAAGCTACATACATAACAATGAGTACTCCATTTAACAATTGGACATTTATGAATATTTAAACAAAACTTGTAAGTAGCTAATTTTGTTTATGGTTCCTTTGGTAACTGGCTAATGGGAATTGAGAGCTTCTCTTATCAGCAAGTGGAATGTTTCACAGGCCTGCCTCTAGATGACTCCACAACTGGATGCTAGATATAAGAACTTCCAGTCCTTGGCAAACCTCACAAATGGCATGAATTAATCTTCAAGCTCCATTGTGCCTTTTGGTGCTCTTTACATATCATGAAAATTAATCAGGATACCTAAGTTTTCTCTGTGTCAAATGGAAAACAATCACAATGGTTCAACAACTTGGTTGGCAATGGAACAGATTTGCTAAGCAAAAGTGAACTCACTCAGCAAAGAGTACCCTGAAGAGTCCTCACACGCGGGTCAAAGCTTTAAAATAGTCTGAGTCAAGTGCTGCCACCAGATTTCAAGGTGAAACTGGCTTTTTGGAGCACATTAAAGGTGTGAACCTGAATACCTTGAAGATTGTCTGCTCCTGTGCATCCTTCTATGTAGTCCATTCAACCCCTGATAGGGAATGTCTTTCACCTACCTTCCCTATGTCCTAGTTTCATATCCTCGTTTCCTTAACCCCCAATTTCCTGGTTCAGATGTCTCAGAAAGCTATAAGAAACCATGACCTCTTTACTGAAACTGAACATGCAAGGTCAGCAGGAATGATGAGGGCACACAGCTTGTTCTTGCCCTGCTGGACCAAGTCCATGATCTCTGTACTGGGTCTGTGTCTACAGGACCATACTAGTATGAAAAGCGCTGTAGGGTCAGACTAAAAGCCTATCTAGTCCAGTAACCTGCTTTCTGCATTGGTCAACCAAATACCCAAGGGAAGCCCACAAGGAAGACACAAAGGCAGTAGCCTTTCCTGCTCTTATTTCTCATTGATGTCTTGGATGTAGCATACATCAATACCCTTATCCTGCATGAAATTTTCTACCTCATTTTAAAAGCCATTCCATTTTAAGGTTCTTGGCTATCATCACATTCTGAGTGGCAACTCTATACTTTAACTATGGACTGTGTGAAGAAGGACTTCCTTCTGAGCGTCCTGCATCTCCCATCACTTAGCTTCACCACATGACCCTGTCTACTGGCCAGTTCTCTGGGCACTTGAGGCTTGTAGGGAAAGCAGGTAGTGTGAAGGCTTATTCACACTTCCTCTTGTCCTTCTGCTTTCCCCCAGGGAAAACTGCTCTTTAGCGCTCGATTGGAGCAAACAGCAACTCGGGGTTTCCCCAGATTGCCATTTGTTCTGATCTGTTGCTGAAGAGCAGGTTTTCCCTTGGAAAGGAGCAGGGCAAGGGGAAAACAGCTTGGACCCATGTCTAGAAAACACAGGAAAACTGCTTGGACCCCATGCTTTCTAGGTATGGCACAAGTGGAAGTGTGGATGAGCCTACAGCACCTTGGGCAGTTCCAAGACTCCTTGGTAAGGTCAAGAGAACTTTTCTCTGCAGGTACCTAGAATCAGCTGAGACCATATGTCGTCTGCCCAGCCTGAAGTGTGCTGGGCTCTGCTTCCCTGGCTGGCTGGTTGAAGGGCCCCAGCCTTATGTTCGCTTTTGTGAGGCTGGAGAGATGAAGGTACTGCAGGCGCCCACCTTCTAAGTCCAAGGATGATGGCAGGGCTGTGCCTTATAGCCAAAAGGACCCTGATGGCTCTTCCCCACCAAGGAAGTAGTCTGAGCCACATTCTCATCTAAGTCCTCCACTGCACATTGCAAGGTCCTTGGGTTATGAAAGGTACAAAAAACAATTTCTCTGCTACTGTACAGCTTCTTTTTATAGCGTGAGCCAAGCCTCATGACCCTTATTTAGACCATGACAAATCCTGTCAAATCTATTAATAAGTTCCAGTTCTGCAGCTTCTTTTTACACCTGACACTTAAGAAAAAGAAAAGCATGTTTAAATTCACAGAGGTGATGTGAACGAAGGCTGAAATGTTATGATTCTGATTTATATTTTAGAACGTATTACTACTAATTGAAATTTAATTTGATAAGGTAAACTTGATATGAGATTTCATTAAAAAGCAACAACCCTGTAGACCCCTCCATATTTTGTGGATGTGCAGCATTTCATTCCAGTCCAAACCACAGAGTATGGATCAGCACATAAGTGACCCTTACGTGTTCTTAATCTTGCATTTGGTAATGACAGGCATTGCAGAACTAGGCAATATAAGATATAGCGCTGCTGCCTGATTCCAAAGAAGCAGAAGACCCCCTTTGCACTTTGTAATGTTTTAAATGGCTTGAGACACCAAGGGTTGCATTTATTTTTAAACCCTGCCACATCAGTTGCTTTTGTGTGTTTTAGCCACAGGCCACAATGAAATTCAAAATACAAAGTGTTGTGATCAATTTAAATGTGAGACCAATGTTAAAATAATGGATAATGAGAAACTGCAGCAACAAGCCATCAAAATCAAATTTACAATCTGCAACAGGGGCATAATAAAAACTTTTGTGACATTTAGCTGATGCTATAGCAAAATTGGCTACTTCCTGTGTAATCACTTTATCACTATCTGTCAGGGTGCAATCTAGTTTATGAACATTACACCAATGGACTTGACTGATCAGTAACTAACATTGAAAATACCCCCTTAAAAAGAAGAGAAAAGAAAGGGGGAGAAGTAGGGTAATAGTATATATACTGACAGATGTATTCTAGTTAGTACATCTTTTCTGCAAACACAATAGCATTGTTTGAAAGGATGTTATGACAACACCCATCCAGAATAGCTGATGGCATCTTTCTGCACCCTAAGTAAATAATTTCTTCAAGGAAATTTAGGGATACTCAAAAGGTGCAATATTTCAAACCCCTTTTTAAATTTAATCATAGCATTCCAGAATTATCACCAACAACAGAGTAGCTTGAAGGGCCCCTTCTCCCGTATTCTCTTCTTAAATGCTTTATTTGGGACATCTGGTCTGACTCCACAGGATCTTCAATGAAAAACAATATATGTCGTCAATAATTGACCAGCCTGGCCTGATGGAACCGCAGCTGAAGGGGGCTTGACTGAATCCTTTGATAATATCCTTTATGTAAAAATTAAAGAAAACGGGCAAGAATGTGTTAATGCCCCACCTCGGGTAGCAGGAATTCCTTCAGATAAGACACAGATTGATGTTTGTATATAATGGGTGGGATTCACCTAATGAACCCCATCAACAGTAACCCTGTGTGAGGGCTTCTTCTTGTGTGACTGACTTCCTTCTCCTGCAACCCCCCCCCCCAATTGGCTGGAGGGCAGATGAGAGAGCCCCGAGAACAGCAAACAAAGGAGGGGGGTTTGTTCCCATCTATCAGGCTGAAATGCTTTTGAAGATGGAACATTTAACATAGTGTGACCCCCCTAACATTATAATCGATATCAGCCCAATTATAATCAATATTGGCCCAAATGCTAACTGAACTAATCAGTCTGTAAATATGGGTTTTGATGGGTGTCACTGTGCTAAACTTCCTCTTAGATGCAGCTCCTTAAAATAAGTATGCTAAGCAACTAGGCTAATAGATAAAGACAGGAACCAAAGTGTTAATTCCTTAAGTGCTTCATAGGAAGCACCCAAGATTGCAGTAATATTTTTTTTCCCCTCATGTAACAGTTATGCATTGTTAAAAAGTAAAATGATTTCTCTCCTTCCCATGAACTCAGCTTCTAGTGTAAATCATTTCTAGAGAGTCGCAGGAGCAAATGTTACAGTTAGAATTCTTAGGTGCCTAAGGACAGACCATCGCTTTCCAAAGGTCTTTTGCATTCTACTTTCACTTAGTTCCTCTGCTTTATAATTGGTATATATGCCAATAGATTGTCTCCACAATGTGGTGCATAATTTGTCTTGAAAACATACCTACCATTCATTAAAAATCTTTGTTACTCGGATAGACTTGTAGGTGTTCTCTCTATGGGATTTCCTTTAAATGTATTTAACGTGAGTGAAAATCAGGCTGTCTGATTACCTTTTAAAATAATGAATCATTACAGTGCCATTAGAGAACCATACTTCCTATCTGTCATGGTCATGAGAAAGACATAATGTCAGCTGTGAGAGTGGATAAGATCATTCTAACCAGTTCCAAAAAAATTAATGCAGTTTGCACTTCTAATTACTTTCCTCAAAATACTCCACTATTTTGAATCTAATTGCAGAAATTAATATCCATGGCTAATAGGCTTGAATAAAAATAGGGCATTAATCATCTTTGGTATAAGATCAGCAAAGGAAGTAGAAATATTCCAGAATTAATATTCCTCAACTGCTTATACAGTTAAATGGTGTGTGTGTGTGTGTGTGTGTATGGTATGGTAAAGCTAAATGAATATCTAAATTAGGGATGAAAATCTTGTTTATTTCCCCCATTCTAAGATGGGCAAATGTTTTCAATCCTGGGAACTCTTGTCTTTCTTATCTGTATTACTCAGTGCTTGTAAGCACAGTGCCTTTGGAAGTTATGGGTTAGACTGGTGATTGCATTCTACACAAAACTTGCACTGAAAGCAGAATTGCATATGTCCAGGGCTTATTCCAGAACCCTTTTATGTACACACACAGCTAGCTCCCCTGCACACATGCTTTCATATGAATTTCAGCTGAGTGGATACCTTTCTACCTGAAAAGGCATGTGGGTCTCCTCCAGGGAAGCTTTAACAGGCAGGAAAGCTGTATTGGAACTTCTGTGCCCATGAGAAACTACTAGATCGGGGCCACATTTTTTGCTAACACATGCCAAGTGGTTTTTGAGAACACATCTCAAAAAGTTGCAGTCGATTAATGAAATATGATCAGTCACACAGATGAGGAGCCTTTGTCATGAACTGAGACATGATAGATGGCCAGTCACTGAAGAGGAAATTCACTTGTTTTTTGTTTCTTTTTCTTTGGTAGTCCATTGTTGTAAATGGCTTGTTGTACAGGAACAGATTTCAGTTCACCTTCATCCAAATCTCTGACTCTTTTCCATAAGTGAAGCACACCTAGAGATTTTTCAGGGGGCGGCGCGAACGGCAATGGCGGTCCTCTTCTAACCGGGAGAGGAGGCTCCGCAGACATCGGGTCGTCCGCTACGGCGAAGCGGAGACCCACTTCGGAAAACCACAGGCGGCAAGAGCCTGTGGTCTCGAGGCTCGGTGGGCGCCTAAAGCAACCCTCCAAACGTCAAAGGAACCCCGTAAGGGGCTCCGGAGCATGGAGGGGGGTTGCGGCGCTGTGAGCCGTTTCGCAATCTGCGGAGCGAAGCCGCGCTGCTGCTGCCGGTGAGCGCTGATCCCTTTTCCTGTGAAATTCGGATTTGGAACTAAAATCAACTTACTCGTGAGTAAAGACTGAATCACTTGAATCACTTGAAATTAGAGACTTTTAACTAAAAGATTTGAATTTGGCTGAGAGCGGAGAGACGTGGAAACAGGAAGTCCGTCTTCCGCTACCATTGAACTTGAAAAAGCGAATAGCTGGAGGAGTGGAGGCTGAAAAAAGAACTCTTAAATTGTACGGATCTAAGCATCCACTGAACCTGCAATCCAAAGTAAAGGTTTTTAAGTTAAAGATTTGGAACTATCATTTGTATTTGACTTTCCTCCTTTTATTGGATTACAATTAAAAGGTGAAACCCAGGGTCCGGAGCTGCCTGAGTTTTGAGAGACTGAGCTGTCAGTACTGCAGATCTGGATACTGTATATTGGAACTTGCAACAATCTGAGGGTATTGAGACCTTCTAATTTGAAACATTTTTTTTTGAGACAAGTAAGCACTGCTTGTTACAAAGTGATTATTAATATCAACTCTGCTAAATATTTGTACTTGAAGGTTCCTGGATATTAAATTAGACTCTGAAAGACATTTTAAGCTCCCCCTAGAGGATTGGATTAAAACAGTGACTTTACATTTACTTTCGATTCCCTGGCTGTTTGCTTTCTCTGGGCCTTTCTATTCCCATGGGAATAACTCAGTGTGACCTTGACTGATAGATAACGTTGGAATGAGTGGCACAAGAAGAAGAGGAAGAGTTAGACAAACAACTTTGACAACTCTAACCTCAGCCTCACAGACACGCAGATCATCTGTACCTACTTTGCCTTCAGAAGTAGAAGTAGAAGAAGTTGCCTCGTCACAGGCAAAAGAGGGAGAGGGAGAAATAGAGCAGTTACAATTGGAAGATATGGCCTCAGGAGCATCTGCTTCTGTATTAGACAAAATTTTTGAAAAATTGGAAGCTTTGGACAAGAAAGCAGATGAGCAATCAGCAAAGATTGACAAAAATACAGAATGCCTAAATAAATTAACTGTACAAGTGGCACAGAACACACAGGCAATTGGACAGTTAACGGAGGCCACAGCAGAAAATCGGAAATTGGCTGAGGATACCAGACAAAAATTAGAAAATTTAGAACAAGAGGTAAGACCACTCACTAAACAAGTTGGGGAACATCAGATTTATCTTTCTATGATAGAACTGCGAAATCGTGAGAATAATTTGAGGATTAGGTCACTACAAGAGGCAGAAGAAGGAAATCTAGCTGAGTTTTTAACTAAAGAATTCTCCAAGTTCTGGAATTTGGAGGAAAAGGACTTTAAAATTGTGTCAGCTTTCAGACTTGGAAGATTTATAAAGAAGGAGAGGCCCAGAGACTGTTTGATAACATTGAGATCAAAGGAGGAAAGGGATAAGATTTTGGGCCTACACTACGGAAAGTCACTGGAGGTTTTGGACAGAAGAATTGAAATTTACAAAGATATTCCAAGACAACTGTTGGACCTTAGAGCCGCCTACTCTGAACTTGCCAAATTATTAAGGAGCAACGCAATTGCATTTAGGTGGGAATTTCCCCAAGGAATATCCTTTACCTTTAGAGGGAGAAAGGTCAAAATTAGAACATTGGAAGAGAGAGACAAATTTCTGTCTACATACGGAGAGGACCTTCAAAAAGGAATTGAACTACCTTCTGGGCCTGGGGCAACGCCAGTACCAACACCAGCACCTGGGGAACCTGAAGATTCTGTGAACAAGATACCACCCCTGGAAAAATAACCAGATTAATTCAGGATGTCTCTGCAACTGTTGAGCTGGAATATTAATGGTTGTAATATTCCGGAAAAAAGGAAGAAAATATTTCATATATTAAAAAAAGAACAATTGGACATTATTTGCTTACAGGAAACACATGTGACGAGGCTCCACAGAAAAGTGTTAATAAATAAAAGATTGGGCCAGGAATTTATATCGTCGGACAAAGTGAAGAAGAGAGGTGTGGTGATATATGTGAAAGAGAGCCTGTCACCTAAATTTTTATTTAAAGATGAACATGGAAGAATTTTGGCAATTGAGATACAACATCAAGGAGAGAAATTGTTGATATTAGGAATTTATGCACCTAATGAAGGGAAATCGGAATTTTACAAGAAGCTGCAGGAGACAATGCTGGATTATCTGGATTACAACAACATCATAATGATGGGAGATATGAATGGGGTCGTATCAACTAACATGGACAAGTCACAAAGTCAAAATATTACAAAAGACGGCAGACTACCTAAAACCTTTTTTGAAATGACAGACAATATGGACTTGATTGACATCTGGAGGACAAAGAACCCACTAGGAAGAGAGGGAACATTCTTTTCTGAAGCCCAACTGACCTGGACAAGAATCGACCAAATATGGATATCTAGAGGCCTGGCACCTAAGGTCAGAAAAGTGGAAATCTGCCCAAAGACCTGTTCCGACCATAATGCAGTAAAGATGGATATGACACTACTACCAACTGGATCCTTTAGATGGAAGATGAATGACAATTTGTTCAGAGATCAGGAAATTACCAAGAAGGCCCAAAAAGTTTTGAAGGATTATTTTGAGATAAATATGAATACCACGGTGGAAAAAAGAATCGTCTGGGACGCAAGTAAAGCTGTAATGAGGGGATTCTTGATACAACAGAATGCAGTAAAGAAAAGAACACAAAATGAGAAAAAAGATAAGATCTTGGATAAAATAAAAGAATTAGAGAAGAAGTTAAGAGTGAATCCGAAGTCACAGCCAACTCTGAGAGAAATCAAACTTTATCAAACACAATATTCTAAACTGATAAATCAGGAAATCGAATGGAAGGTTAAATTAATGAAACAAAAAACGTTTGAGTCGGCGAATAAATGTGGAAAACTGCTGGCTTGGCAGTTGAAGAGAAGACAAAGATTAAATACGGTTACAAACTTAGAGGTTGAAGGAAAAAACATTCAGAATCCGGTGGACATTAGAAAGTGTTTCCAGAGATACTTTAAAAAACTATATACCCAAGGGCCGCAAGACGAAGTTGAGATTAAACAATTTTTGGCAAAAAATGGCCTATCCAAATTGTCACAAGAAAATAGGACAATCCTGAATTCTAAAATAACACGACAGGAGATTGAACAAGCCATTCAGAACATGCAACTGGGCAAATCTCCAGGGCCAGATGGGCTGACCTCCAAGTACTATAAGATATTAAAAGACTATTTGATACAACCTTTGATGGAGGTCAGCAATGAAATTATGGAGGGGAAGAGGGCACCGGAGTCGTGGAAGGAAGCGTTTATCACATTAATACCAAAGTCGGAAGCTGAAAAGACACAACTTAAGAACTACCGTCCCATCTCCCTTCTAAATGTGGATTACAAAATATTTGCAGACATTTTGGCAAGTAGATTTAAAAAAGTTTTAAATGAAGTAATCCATAAGGACCAGGCAGGCTTTCTCCCAGGTAGACATTTGTTTGCTAATACAAGGAACATTATTGATATTTTGGAACTTTTGCAAACAGATATAAATACTAAAGCAGTTTTAATCTTTATAGATGCGGAGAAGGCCTTTGACAACATTTCCTGGAAATTTATGATGGGAAATTTAAAAGAGATGCGAGTGGGACGGGGTTTTGAGAATGGGATTGAGGCGATATATTCAGAACAGAAAGCTAAACTGATAGTTAATAATGTGGTTACAGAAGAGTTTAAAATTGAAAAAGGAACACGACAAGGTTGCCCTATTTCCCCTTTGTTATTCATTTCGGTTCTGGAAGTGCTATTGAATATAATTAGAGGGGATCGGTTGGTGGAAGGAATTCAGGTCGGACAGAAACAATATAAATTAAAAGCTTTTGCAGATGACCTGGTTTTGACCCTGCAGAAGCCAGAGCCTAGTACGAAAAGAGTATTACAACTGATTAATGACTTTGGTCGGGTGGCTGGATTTAAATTAAATAAACAGAAAACTAAGGTTTTGGGAAAAAAATTGACAGATACAGAGTCAGAACGGTTTCAGAAAGAGACGGAACTTAATGTGGTTAAAAAAGTAAAATACCTAGGGGTAAACATAACAGCAAAAAACCTAAGTCTATTTAAGGATAATTATGAAAAATGCTGGGCAGAAATTAAGAGAGACTTAGATAGTTGGTCAAAATTGAAACTTTCTTTGTTAGGCCGAATTGCTGCTATCAAGATGAATGTATTGCCAAGGATGTTGTTTTTATTTCAAACACTTCAGGTTTTGGACAAGACGGAGTGCTTTCAGAAGTGGCAGAGAGATATTTCTAAGTTTGTCTGGCAGGGCAAAAAGCCCAGAATTAAGTTTAAGATATTAACTGATGCAAAACAAAGAGGGGGCTTTGCCCTGCCAGATTTAAAGTTGTATTATGAAGCCGCAGCGTTTTGCTGGCTAAAAGACTGGCTACTTCTTGAAGACACTGATGTGTTGGATTTGGAAGGGTTTAACAATGCCTTTGGATGGCATGCATATCTATGGTATGACAAGGTTAAAGCAAATAAGGCCTTTAAGAACCATATTGTCAGAAAATCACTGTTTAATGTCTGGACAAAATATAAAGACTTGCTGGAAAATAAAACCCCAAGATGGCTTTCACCTTTGGAAGCTAAGGCCCGAAAAAGGCCCAATATGGAGGCCAAATGGCCAAAATATTGGGAAATTCTAGAAAAAGATGGAGACAATTGGAAACTGCAGAGTTTGGAGAAAATGAAGGATAAAGTGCGAGATTGGTTACATTACGCTCAGATTAAGGAAGTTTTTAAAAATGACAAGAAATTAGGGTTCCAGGTGGATAAATCGAAAATAGAAACAGAATTGTTAGAACCTAAGAGTAAGGTACTTTCAAGGATGTATAACTTGCTGTTAAAATGGAACACACAAGACGAAATGGTTAAATCGGCTATGATAAGGTGGGCGCAGGACATTGGGCATAATATTATGTTTGAGGACTGGGAAAGGCTGTGGAGTACCGGATTGAAATTTACTGCATGTAATGCTTTGAAAGAAAATGTAATGAAAATGATATATAGATGGTATATGACCCCAGTCAAACTTGCAAAAATTTACCACCTGACTGACAATAAGTGTTGGAAATGTAAGGAGTGTGAAGGAACATTCTTCCACCTCTGGTGGACTTGCCCTAAAGTGAAGGCGTTCTGGGAAATGATTTATAATGAACTGAAAAAGGTATTTAAATATACCTTCACTAAGAAACCAGAGACCTTTCTTTTGGGTATTGTCGGCCAAGGGGTGGTAAAGAAGGACCAGACATTTTTTATGTATGCAACAACAGCAGCAAGGATACTACTCGCAAAGCATTGGAAAGCTCAAGATCTACCCACACTGGAAGAATGGCAGATGCAACTGATAGACTACATGGAACTGGCTGAGATGACCGGCAGAATTCGAGACCTGGGAGAAGAGAGGACTGAGGAGGATTGGAAGAAATTTAAGAATTATTTACAAAAACATTGCAACTTGAGTGAATGCTAAACAGGACGCTAGATCGGAATAACTGAGCACCACTAAATTTAGAATGTTTTTAAGAAAATAAGTGAGATTAAGAAAATATAACTCTTTTTGAGAACTAGAAGATTATGAAACATAGAAGGGAGATAAGAACGCAAATAAGATAATAAATTGCTGACAAAATGTTATAACGATGAAAGTGGGAGCGGGAGATGTGAGGAAGTCCAAAGAAAATGTGAAATTATGTTAAGATATATGTTACATTGTTTATTATGTTTATTTCTATTGTAAAACCCAATAAATTTCTTTAAAAAACAAACAAAAAACAAATCCTATGTGGGTGGCACTGTGGTCTAAACTACAGAGCCTAGGGCTTGCCAATCAGAACGTGGGCGGTTTGAATCCCTGCGACGGGGTGAGCTCCCATTGCTTGGTCCCTGCTCCTGCCCACCTAGCAGTTTGAAAACACGTCAGAGTGCAAGTAGATGAATAGGTACCACTCCACCAGGAAGGTAAACGGTGTTTCCATGCGCTGCTCTGGTTCGCCAGAAGCTGCTTAGTCATGCTGGCCACACGACGCAGAAGCTGTCTGTGGACAAACACCGTCTCCCTTGGCTTATAGAGCGAGATGAGCGCCGCAACCCCAGAGTCGTTCGCGACTGGACCTAACAGTCCGGGGTACCTTTACCTTTTTATCTCTTTATATATTAGTTCCCACCTAGATTTTTTCTGGGAAGTTTTTCTGCAGAACCCCCTTTCAGATTTATTTATTACATGCATATCCCTTCGTTCTTCCAAGAAGTTCAAGGCAGCATATTCAGTATTTCCAATTTTATTCTCACAACAACCTTGTGAGATATGTTAGACTGTGAGATAGCAATTGTCACATCATGAACCTCATTGCGGTGGAAATTTGAACCCGGGTCTCTCCACTCACAGCCCAGCACACTAAACCTATGCTAACAGCACCACACTAACATGCAAATTTTGTCTGAATGGCTTCCATTAATTTGGATTGGGACCCACCTGATAAATTACTCAAGAAAACTTTTTTCACTTTCAGCAAATGATACTCGTAAATAGTAAATATTAATATCCCACAATTTTACTGCCATTTCTTGTTGTGTGCCAAGGCCCCATGACTCGTAGTTCCCTAGTGGATAATAAAGACATGGACCTGAGTATTTAGGTTTATGGGTTCAAATAGGCCACAATTTCATTGGTTACACATGTGAGCAGTTGGGCTTAGGCATTGGGTGAAGCCAGGCTACATCTCGGCTTATACCCATCTGCAGGGAGTCCATCTAAAGGTCCACCAATAGGGTGAGCCCTATTACATCAAATAGGGGCACCCTGAGTGGTCCACACTGTGGTCATGGCATGGCCCTAGCCCGTATTCCCAGATCTCTTCAACAGGATCCCTTTAATGAGGAGGGACAGGCAGAGGCTACAACTTCCCCTCCATCCAAACAAAGGCTTACCCAATGCCTAACCTCACAAAGTTGTGACGGTTGCTACAAGGTAGGCGAAAACCAAATGGCTGGTGCCAAGTGGGAAAAGGGTGTGAGAGGAAGGATCCCTGGCTGCGCCGTGGTTTAAGATTTCCACAGCCACACCTCCCACCAGTGCTGATTGAACAGCAGGGCCACTGCTGGGCAGGGCTCTGCCCAGCGCCAGTGACATGGCCTGGACAATGTAGCAATCTCTGTTTCCCGCCGGATCACTGCAGGGCCCCCAATGCCTGGCCGCAACGCCACCCACCCGAATAGGTGAGCGGACTTAGTGTATTAATAGCCATCTCTTGTATTCTTAGATGAATAAGAGGACACCATTAATGATGGATTCTAACTATTACTAATTCTTGAAGTGGAAGGCAGTCCCTAATAATCTGCAAGGAAAATGGATTAACATTTCCGTTCATACTTCATTAAACACTTGTTAGCATCGGAAATCAAATGGCTATTCCAGGCTCTATATTTAAGCAGTCAAGATTTGTCAAACATGCTTGATTGCCAGAGAGACCCTTTAGGAACCTTTTTTCATGCTGTCAAAGTCTACAGTACAGTTTTCCTCCTCGCTCTACCATCAGTGGCATCCGAGGAAGGAAGCTGGGATTCTTATTACTGTCACATCATTGCTCTCCTCTATCAAAGGGGCTGGAAATCTGAAACATCAGCAGTCTGTCCACAGGATTGTTATTGCCAGCTTGAAATAAAAATACAAATTAAGACAAGGGCACAGGCTTGCTGCACTATAAGCTTGGCTGGAAATCAGATTATCCCTTTCCTACTCAGCTTTCACTTTTGCACCAATAAAATGAACAAATACAGACTTACCATTTACTGTTTAAGCAAGCAATCTGTGAAGCAGATGGATGCTTAAGCACAGCTAACAGGGCACTTCTGTCTCGCTGACATAACTCCAACATGTCAAGTACTTTAGCAGAGGCATTTGAAGGGAAAATGTTGAACAACAATATGATCCCAACTAGAAATGTTGGCAGTGGAGATGACTACTTCATTGCATGTGCAGCTTGGTTTTAGCCACTTATATTATAGAAAGAGAAGTCAACCTTATTGAAAGTTCTCCCCTATTTCATTTGTACATGCCGTTTTCTCTCTCCTTTTAAAATTTTGAAAGAAAGGAAGTCCCCTTGGCAGTTTCACTTTGTTTGCTCTTCCATTGCCATAATGTTCTTCCATCGTGACTTTTCATAAGCCTCTGGAAGGCTGAAGCATACCCTCCAACATTTATCCAATGAAAACAGGGATATCTCATTCCATAATGATAATTTTACAATTTATACCCCACACATCTTACTGGGTTGCCCCAGCCTCTCTGGGCAGCTTTCAACACGTATAAAAACACAATAAATCATTGAACATTTTAAAAAACTTCCCAATACAGTAATGCCTTCAGTTGGCTTGGGGTTGGATAACTCCATACCCACCAACATTTCTCCAATGAAAATAGGGACATCCTGAGGAAAAGTGGGACTTTCTGGGATCAAATCAGAAAGTGGGACAGCTTCTCTAAATCAGGGACATCCCTGGAAAATAGGGACACTTGGAGGGTTTGCAAAAGGATGAGAAGTGTTGATCTACACTGTCCATTTGCCACCAACGGTGCCAACTGAATGTCTTTGGGAAGCTAACAACCAGAGCAGGACTGCTTGATGTTTTGCTAAGCATATTATATGAGTCTTGCACCAACTGCCCTGGTTTCCAATACTGCAGACTTTGACAGCATGCAGAGTGTTTCCTAAAGGGTCTCTTTACGTGGACTGCTGGTGGCATGCTGTATGTATGAATATGTGGATGGTGACTACAGACACCACTGGCAGGGAGCCACTTCTCACTGTATTCCCCCTGAGCACCCAGAGCAGGCTTCCTCAACCTTGGCCCTCCAGAAATTTTGAGACTACAATTCCCATTGTCCCTGACCACTGCTCCTGCTAGCTAGGGATTGTGGGAGTTGTAGGCCAAAAACATCTGGAGGGCCGAGGTTGAGGAAGCCTGATCCAGAGGGTTGTCAAAATCATGCTTACTCTGTAAACCTGCTTACTCAGTGCTAGTCGAGATGAGCCTGTGTCTGGAACATACTGGGCATCTCAATATACAATATAAATTAATTCCACATGTTTAATGAGCTCACCCCCAGTACACAGTGTTACATCAGTTTTTAGCCAAGGTGGCACTTTCTGATGATATTGAACTACAACACCCATCATTCCCTGACCATTGGCAATGCTGGCTGGGGCTGATGGGAGTTGTAGTCCAGCGTCATATGGAGGCTACTGTGTTGCTACCCAACTCTATCTCAGAATTATCTAGGCCCTTATAAACAACAAATGCTTCCAATGCCATTAAAGTGTATCCTGCTGCTTAAAACCAGAGTAATTGCTTGGTAAGGTGGCAGGGAGTAGGGTGAACAGAGCAGAGAAGGAGCCTGGCTTAGATAGCTGTTGCTTACAATGTTTATACAGGCTGTGCAAAGCAGTTTGAGGAAAGCACTTTCCCTTAGAAGGTGCTTTTAATTGCCCTCATCTATGTCGTACAGTCACTGTTGCTGGTTTTAACTGTTCCCCCTCACATGGGTAAAGAAGGGAATGGTAGTAGGAGGTGACGGGCTTCAAGTAGACTGAATGATCAATGATAATTAATTACCAAGCTTCTCAGCCATTATTGTAAGGTTTCAAAGATAACCTTCTCTCCCTCCCTTTTTTTGGGATGCCTAATAGGATATTGTGCTTGGCAAGAGATTAGTTAGAGCAGAGTCAAATTTAATTGCCTTAATAAGCCACTTAGTCATTTGCCTCAGACAATGGGAAAGACAAGATCATAATTAAGGCCTCCATCCCTCAGTAACATAAATGGGCTCCATCTTAGCAAAGGAAAAGGTTGAAAGGAGCAGTCTATTGTTATATCATTGCATAAAAGGAATATGTTATTCATGTCTTAGACTGCTCTATTATTGATTTTTGATAGCTGACAGGAGAGGAGGAAGTGGGTGGATGGGTTGGGAGGTGAGGGAATAGAAATCTACTTTTGCTCTAGAAGTCAACCTCTCACTGTGGTGGGAAAAAAAATTACAAAGTACAGTAGGTAATATGCCATCAAATGGCAATAGGATGACACACTTCCTCAGATAGTTGTAGTAATAACAGAAGAAGGTACTTATGTGTGTATTTGCAGTCTATGAATATATCTCTCCATATATAGATATGTAATAAGGATGTCATCACACAGCCCACATTGGAGGATTTGTAGTGCTGCATCACAATAATGGATTGTATGACAGCAAGTTGCACAGCAGCGATGGCCCACGGCATGGGAGCTAGAAGGGAAGGACACTGAGAACAGAAAGAAGTGGGAGAGGTTTGAATAGATTGGGAAAGGAAGGTTACTGGGGGTTTTTGTGTGCGTGTTTTTTTTTTTTTAATATAGGTTTTAACAAGGAGAATTAGCAGTAATGGGTACAACACATAAGCTAACACCAAAAAGCTTACACAACAGAGCCTCTTTCCTTCTTGCTGTTGTGTAAGCTTTTTGGTGTTACTGTAGCTTCTGTATTGTACCCATTATTGCTATTTCTCCTTGTTAAAACCTATCTTTAAAAAAACAACAAGAGCAACCTTCCTTTTCCAATCTATTCAAACATCTCCCACTTCTTTCTGTTCTCAGTGTCCTTGCTTTCTAGCTGCCATGCTGTTCTGAAACTTTGTTTTAAACTGCTCACTTTCCTCCTCGGTGTTCCTCTGTTTGCGCTACTAAAGCCTTTGCCATTGTTTAAAACTGCCATTTCCCTCTCAATGTTGCCCTTTACTTGCTCTACTCAAACATATTGCTGGAGACCCTGGTTTGAGAACCTTCCCCAGATTTGAAACCCACCAGGCAAACTGCATGCATCTTCTGTGCACAAATAGGAGTACAGTGGTACCTCAGGCTAAGTACTTAATTCGTTCCAGAGGTCCGTTCTTAACCTGAAACTGTTCTTAACTTAAAGCACCACTTTAGCTAATGGGGCCTCCTGCTGCGCCGTGCTGCCGGAGCACAATTTCTGTTCTTATCCTGAAGCACTATTTCTGGGTTAGCGGAGTTTGCAACCTGAAGCGTATGTAACCTGAAGCGTATGTAACCCGAGGTACCACTGTGTGTGGCATACCATTGTCCATGGCCAAGAGACCATGCTTGGCTTAGGGAACTGCAACTTGTACTGTTGGCTGACTATATGAAGTAAAGCTAACTTACTTCAACATTTGAATAGCACGAGACAGATACCCACCCCTTTTGCATGTCTTCAGACTGCTTATAGGTTTTCTTGCCATCAATTTGTATATGAATTTGGCTAAACAAAATAAAAACACATGTTTATTTTGTGGGGTAGTGAGAGCTTATCTGAATCATCTAAGGTCAGAAATTTCAAATCCAATCTAATATGGGCTATATTTATTTATAGGCTCACCAGGGGGAAATAATCCCGGCAATTAGAAAGGGAAGAAAGATGACAGATTTGCCTGCTTCCAGTAGTCAAACCTAATTTCCACTCTCACTCATTAAGCAAGCAAATCTCTTACACAAATAGATTATTAAGTGCTAGGTCCACATCAGAGGTAAGCATTTATTTTGGATTAGAGATTTACCAGTTCCAGCACACTAGATGGCTCTTTAGTGTCAGTGAAAGAGTCCTCTAAAAGGCAAGTTTTCCAAATCTACTCCATCCTCCTTGCTCCTCCAAACAGAGTTTTATTTGAGTTCCATAGAAAAGGGTAAGGAAAACTCTCCCCAATTTCAAGCTCAGAATCAGCATTTGGAATAGAGAAGAAATGTGATCTTGCCTTCCCAACCGGGTCAACCTGCTTCAGGTAACACCACTAGGATGGGCAGGGGAAGATGAAGGAAGGCAAGGATGAGGAGCCTCATGGCTAGGACCAAGAGTGGTCCTCTCAGCCTCTCTGTTTGGGTGTCAGGACTCCCCTAGACAACACCCTTCCATCACCACACACCCTTTTCCTGTCCACACCCTTGCTCCATGCTCTCCTTAACTGTCTATGAGGGGCTGGCAAGAGTGCTTGGACTGTGATCATTCCTCTTCCTTACTCTGATGGAGAGATGTGTGTGAATCTAGGAAACGATGACTTTTGCCTGGGTGGAATGTATCCTACTGTAGAAACAGTAGCATTACGCCTGTGGCTCCACCCACCTTTTCCGCTGGTGTCACCTGCCACTGACATGCAACCCTCACAAGGTTGCCCATGAAAGAAGGTGGTTCTCGGTCTGAAAAAAAGTGCTCTACTCACGAAAGGAGGAACGGGTGTTCAATGCTGCAGCAAGGGACAGGTGGGCATCTAGGGCTTTGATCTGAGCAGCAAAATGGCGTCTCCACCTTCAGAGAACACAGTTCTTGATGATCTGGAGTTGTGGTGGTAAGTGTTATAAACATGCGTTTTCCTGTCAGCCCTGAACTTCAACATAGGCAGTTTAAAAATGTGAATTTTCTGTTGTGATTATCTGGCTTGGCCAGGTGAGCAAGGTATATTCAATAGTGAGGGGATGGAAGGGGAAACTGAGCTGGATTGAGACTACAGCATGGGGGGGAGGGGCACTAAGCCTTTGACCCCACCAAGTTCCCACTCAGAACTGGCATCAATCAGAGTTCTCCTCCCATTGCAAATAGCAAGCATGGTTCCAAGCCTGATTGTGGTGGCAGCTGGGACAAAGGTTTAAAGCTCTTCTCAGTCCATGCTATTGTGCAAATGTGGCTCTTCTCACTAGGCTTTTTAGGTTGATGAGTTTTTAAAGAGCACGTTGCATGCCTAGCTGAATCACATGAATCACGTTGTGTCAGCTGAGAGCATTCTCACCTTGAATCTACTGTATCACTGCATCATGGGTGCAAAGATACTTTCAGGGTTTTCTCCCAGATTGTGGAAAATACTGTTTCTGGAAACATGCCAAAGCTGGAGCTTCCTTCAGAAACACCAGAGGGCTTTCCTACTGACTATAACAATGCTACTATGAAGCCTTTATCGCAGGAGGCCAAGCATAGGCATGTGAGTTGTGGAGGTACAGCAGGAGGGGGCAGGAAGGGAGGGGTTGTGGGCTCACAAGGAGGATTTCATAATTGAGAGGATTTGAAGGAGCGTCTGCAATATTTCTGACTGGCTGGTATGAAACAGTACAGTGGTACCTCCGGTTACGAACTTAATTCATTCCAGACGTCCGTTCTTTACCCGAAACCGTTCTTAACCTGAGGTGCACTTTCGCTAATGGGGCCTCCCACTGCTGCTGCGCTGCCAGTGTGCGACTTTTGCTCGCATCTTGGGGCAAAGTTCGCTACCAGGAGAACTACTTCCGGGTTAGCGGTGCTCGTTACCCAAAGCGTTTGTAAGGAGGATGGTACATAACCCGAGTTTCCACTGTATTTTGGAGAGGGGATTCTTTGGATTTGCATCATTTTTGGGGGGCCTGGTAGAATTTTGCTTGTTGTATTAGAATAAGGTAAAGGTAAAGGTAAAGGACCCCTGGACAGTTAAATCCAGTCAAGGATGACTATGGGGTGTGGTGCTCAGTTCATGTGGCCAGCTTTCCAGTTCATTTGGCCAGCATGACTAAACCGCTTCTGGCACAACGGAACATTGTGACGGAAGCCAGAGCACACAGAAACACGGTTTACCTTCCTGCAACAGTGGTACATATTGGTCTACTCACACTGGTATCATTTCAAACTTCTAGGTTGGCAGAAGCTGGGACTGAGCAACAGGAGCTCACTCCATCACACGGATTCGAACCGCTGACCTTCCGATCGGCAAGCCTAAGAGGCTCAGCCATTTAGACCACAGCGTCACCCATATCCCCTTATGTATTACAGCATACTTGGCCAAGTATATAGTAGAACAGAAACGTATTTGAATAAAGAAATAGACATGAAATGAGTGTTTGCTGTGCTTTGCAATGCTGTTTGACGGCTCCTTTTAGTAATCTGTAACATGATACTTAGGAGCTTTGCAAAGATGTGAAGTACAATAGAGAAAAGCCGTAAATGCATTGCAAATAGAGATGGTTGTTATGGAGAGATTGTTTGTAAACAGCAGAGTCTGAGAATCTGATGACCTTTTCACAATAAACCTAAGAGCTACCAACATATAATCGATAGAAGGAGCTGTCAAACAGCTATTGCATCCTGTTGGTCTCACCCTCTCACATATGTTGTTTTTTGAGTGGTGGTAGCAGATACCCTAAAGGCAATCACACAAACGTTGCTTGTCTGAACTAAGCATTTCGCAAATGAACATCAGAGAGCAGCATACCTCTATGCACCGCCACCACCGCCCATCTCTTTAAAGGTGATATAAAGCCAGAATAAAATAACTGTAGACATTACATAAAATCTTGGTGTGACCCTGAAAGTCCTCCCCACAGAAAACAGGAAAATTGGGTATACGTAGCGTGATGCTTAAGTTCATGGGGAAAACCAACTGGAATCACTCCAGGGTTCAATTAACTATTAGGCTAAGGAACCCAAGGTGTTCAGATAGCTTCCTATTAGGAAAGTGTGTTTTCATCCCTTTCCCAGAATATGCCTCAATATAATGATCATGAGTCCATAATCCAGGCTGGATCAAAGCAGCTGAGAATGTTCCGCTGCTCAATACTTGAATAAAAGGTAAAGTTACCAGTGTGTGGATGTGTATATTTATCCCAACTCACTTAACTATTAACTAATGTCTTAAATTCTTTTTCTGTAGCATGAATTTCTCAAGTTCATGCTGGCACAAAATTTAGTACGTGAGTCCTTTTTTATTCTAAGGAACCCACTAGTCTGATATTTTATTGTGGGTTTTGTTCTGCAACATGTTCTCAACAGAGTGATAGTGCATTAGTGGTCAATTTATTCCGCTTTATTTATCGTTCTGCGATACATCCCTGATGCCACCACATTATTGCTGTCCAGAGGTAACAAAAGCAGGACAGCAATAAACCAGAATGTTTGTAGTATAAAAAGTTGCAGGATTTTAGCAGGATAAGCGCTGACTGGAAACGAAGTAGAGTTACGACTCCAACACTTTTGCAGGCCCAAGGGATCTCATATTCGTCCATATGCTGAAGATATGGCCCAAGACGACCTTGCTGTCTCTGCTTCCACAGGTAGGATGTGTTTTGTTTCAAGGATAGCACCGTTGCTGCTTTTCACATTTACCAATGTTTAAGCACTTTGTACTGGCCACCTGACCCGGAAGCTGTACGCCGGCTCCCTCGGCCAATAAAGCGAGATGAGTGCCGCAACCCCAGAGTCGGCCACAACTGGACCTAATGGTCAGGGGTCCCTCTACCTTTTACTGTTAGCCTTGGAAGTATAATATTCTGTGCATCCTGTGTTTCTTCTGCTTCTCTCACCTTAAGCCAAGTGAGCTCCTAGCTTTAGTAAATCTATTACAAACTTCTGCTTTGTGTGCAAAAACCTACTGTTATTTGTGGGAACGCGTTTCTTGAGCGCAGAAAAATATTTGTAAGCCAATTTGGTCAAGAGCATACAAAGTTGGGCTTGATTCTAAATATCTGCTTTCGAATTCCAACTCTGTGTTGGACTCATATTGTGACCTTGGGCACTGCTGGAGAACTGTGGCCAAGGAAGGGGGGAAACTGGAAATTTGGCTCAAAGGAGGGTTCTTTTAGAGAGAGAGATAATTTATTTTGTATTGGCCATAGGCCATAACAAATATAACTGTATAACTATATGGATTCACACTGTAGATGAAAATGGCAGCGATGCAAAAATGAAAACAGCACCATTAATTAAATGTTGGCAAGAAACTGATGATCAGCACACATCTAATCTGCAGTTGAATTTTTGAGTTTCCAGGAAATTTTCATGGCTTCTGCCTTCCACTGGCACTAAACTGACCAATGAAGTGGAACGGAGTATGTCTTGAATTAAGTTTCAGCTGAAAGCATCACCAAATACTTTGAAAATTCAAAAAGTGCATGTTCCACAGAGAGGCATATTGCTTACTTGGATACTAACTAAAATATACAAGATGATCTCACAAATACACAACTTGGATTCGGGCATGCTCTCTATTTTGAATCCGTTTCAGAAAAGAAAAGGTTTTAAGGCTAACTTTTCAGAAACATTTTCAAGAACTTTAGAAATCAAAGTGGAGCATGACTGTGTTTTGAATTACCGGTAACTATGAGTCCCTAACAGAAATTCCTAATTGAAATCCCTACTTCAGAAATGCAGAATCAATTATAAATGGATGTTGAATCCTATCAAGAGACATAAGAGAGACGTTAGAACATTTGGGCCTTTTTAGTTTAGAAAAAAGGTTAGGAGGATGATAGAGGTATAGAAAATTATTCAGAATGTGGGGGGAAATGGGATAGAAAGAATTCCCACCCCCTTAAGACACTAGAACCCAGGATTGTCCAATGAAGCTGAATGCTTCAGGACAGGCAAATAGATGCACTTCTGCACTCAGCACATAGCTAGAATTCATTATCACAAGATAATGGCCATCAATTTGGACAGCTTTAAGACAGGAGCAGAGGGCAGGATAAGCTTCCTAGTCATGATAGCAACATTACCTCCAGGATCAGAGGCGTAGTGGAATGCTTTGATATGACCCAGCAGGGCTCCTCTTGTGTTTTTTCAATTTTCAGGTAAAGGAGTGGATAATTACTTGAATACTGTGTGTATAATTAGCTGATCAATTATCTATCTGATTGCATTTGACTTTAAAAGAAGTGGTAACTTTGAGCTAGCCACCCCTTCAGTTTCCTGTGTAGAAAACAAATTGGTCACTGTGTCTTTCTATGAAATAAAAAAGAAAACAAATCTATTTCACACACTGCAAGTGTCCTGGAAAAAACGGGACACCCTGTTTTCTCATGTGAGAGGAGGACGACAACCATTCTGGGTATTGTGATCTAGTGAGATTTCACGCTGAGAACTTGCACTCCAAAAAGAACGTTTTCAGAGCCACAATCTTGCAGAGTGCCCCAAAACACATGTTTTAGGGCATCGTGTGAGCACAGCCCCGAAAAAGCTCAACTTTTGGACTCCATGATCTTGTACGGGTCATGTGACTCGTGTGGGAGCATGGATGGGAATTTGCAAATCTCTGTTTTGGGACTCAAGATGTTGGAGGGTATGCTATTTATCTGCATGGCTGCATTTCTGTGCAAAAGAGGAGAGGGAAGGATCAGTAGTGAGTTTTGCTCCCTTCCCCTGTATGCTCCTTTTGATGTTAAAAATTGGCTCCTGCCCAACCCCATGCTATAGCCACATGGGGGAATGCATGTTCAAGAAATTAGTCAGGGTTCAAGTGGGGCAACTGGGCTCTTCTTAATCCAGTCTTGTGTGCGCTTCACAGTGCATTAAAAAGCATAGAGCAAATTGAGGTGGGTTGGGGCTGGCTCATGTGATGAACTGATCATGTGACTGTTTTGAGTGATTTTCAAACTGCCAGTGAACATCCAGCTGGTTCACTTTGCTATCACTTAATGGGACTACCAGAGAGAAGCTTGAAACTATTTGGCTCCCTTGTCTTTTCTGCTCCCATGAGGCTTAGCCAGGCATCCCCAACCTTCGGCCCTCTAGATGTTTTGGACTGCAGATCCCATCATCCCTGACGACTGGTTCTGTTAGCTAGGGATCATGGGAGTTGTAGGCCAAAACATCTGGAAGGCCGCAGGTTGGGGATGCCTGGGCTAAGCCAAGGTTTGACAATGTGCCATTTGAAGCTGTGCTGAGGCTACAGCTCATGGTTAGCAGGGAGCTGAGGAGAGCCTTGGTCCAGATGACATGCTAAGTCAAACCTTGGCTTAGCTCAGTTCGGTGTGCAAGTAAAAAAGATTGGCAAGGAGCAAATTGGCTGCCAACTTCTCTCCGGGAACTGGCACATTTGCATAGTCACAGTTTGGCTTGCCATGACATGCGTGAATGGTTGCGTGCTCATGGAAGTTCCAAAATGGTACTAAGTGATAATTCAGGGAGTCGTGTTATTTTGGAACATGTAAGGAATCAATTTGAGTTGACTTCCTCACATAGAAAAATGAGCTGAAAATGGTTATGTTAATCAATCTTGAAGTGCTCTATTTTGGGTTGAATTAAAAGGAACATTTTCCTTAATTCATTTCCAGCTCTTCTTCATAGGACTGATTCTCACATTATCAATTAATTAAAAATAACAATAATTCATTTTTCAAATTGTTTTAGATCTTATTATTTGAAAATGTTTTCAGATGTTTAAAACATGTTATTTATTTATTAAATAACTGGGACATTCTCAGGGGAATTGAAGGAGGCAGTGGTGTGCCAGCTCTTAAAGAAAACATCATTAGATCCTTTAGATCTATCAAATTACCGTCCGGTTTAGAATCTTCCGTTCCTGGGTAAGGTGATTGTTGCTGAACAATTTGGTGGATTTCTGGATGAAACATCGACTCTGGATTCATTCCAGTCTGGCTTCCACTCTGGTCATGGGACAGAGACGGCTCTGGTCACTCTGGATTCATTCCAGTCCGGCTTCCGCTCTGGTCATGGGACAGAGACGGCTCTGGTCACCCTAACTGATGATCTCCACAGGCAGCTGGATCGAGGCAGGTCGGGGCTGCTGATTCTTTTAAACCTGTCACCAGCCTTCAACATGGTTGATCACGAACTTCTGGACCACCACCTCACCAACGTGGGGATCCAGGACACAGCCCTTCAATGGCTGCACTCTTTTCTGTCTGGTCGGGGACAGAGGGTGGCGCTTGGGGGGGGGGGACTGTTGTTGCACCACTCCTTTTTGTGTGGAGTGCCACAGGGTGCAATATTCTCCCTGATGCTTTTCAACATCTTTATGCGCCCCCCTCGCCCAGCTTGTCCGGAGTTTTGGTTTGGGTTGCCATCAGTATGCTGATGACACCCAACTCTATCTGTTGATGGACGGCCATCCTGACTCGGCCCCCAGACACACTGATCAGATGTTTGGAAGCTGCGGCTATATGGTTACGTGGGAGCTGGTTGAAGTTAAATTCTTCAAAAACAAAGGTCCTTTGGCTGGGTTGGGATGATATGGGATGGGGGGGGCAACTCCCATCTCTTGCGGGGACGCAATTAGTGCCAGCGCCATCCATTAAGAGTTTGGGTGTAATCTTCGACACCTCCCTTTCTATGGAGGCACGGGTTGCAGCTATAACAAAGGCAGCATTTTTTCATCTCCGTCAAGCTAAGCAGTTGGCTCCTTACCTCTCTCGCCCTGACCTAGCCACTGCGATCCACACGATGGTCACCTCCTGGCTTGATTATTGTAACTCACTCTATGTGGGGCTGCCCTTGAGACTGACCCAGAAACTCCAGCGGGTGCAGAATGCCGCGGCGAGACTCCTTACAGGGTCACATTCACCCGGTACTGCACTGGCTCCCGGTGGAGTACAGGATCTGGTTTAAAGTGCTGTTTATAACCTTTAAAGCCCTATACGGCCTAGGACCCTCGTACCTATGGGACCCCCTCTCCTGGTATGTCCCATGGAGGACCTTTCGGTCTTCAAATAAAAACATCTTGGAGATCCCAGGCCACAGGGAGGTTAGGCTGGCCTCGACCAGAGCCAGGGCTTTTTCGGCCATGGCCCCGATCTGGTGGAATGCTCTGTCACAAGAGACTAGGGCCCTGTGGGACTTGACATCTTTTCACAGGGCCTGCAAGACGGAGCTGTTCTGCCTGGCCTTTGGCCAAGGCACAGTCTGACCCCCTCTCTCATTCTGTAATCCTCATAGAACTCTAACCCAATGGTTGCCATTAATTTGATTCTAGATGCCATTAATTTGATTTTAGAATTGATTGTGTGATTTTATGTACACTGCTATTTTTACTTGTTGCTAGCCTCTCTGAGTCCGGCTTTGGCTGGGGAGGGTGGGATACAAATAAAAAAAAATTTTGTTTGTTTTGTTTTAAATCATATTGTTTTACTGCTTGGTTTGCCACTCTGGAAAGGTGGGATAGAATTAATAATAATAATAATAATAATAATAATAATAATAATCTGCTCTATGTTTAGCATTTCCTCCATTTCCACCATTACAGGGTGGAATTCAGTGTAGCACTAAGGTCATTCCATCAAATGGATCATCCAATGAATCATTATAGTTTTCATGACAAAGGCCCACAGAGTTGATTCAGAACCTCAGTAACGTGTGAAGCAGCCGATAAATAAGGGCCTCTTAATGAAGGAATGAGATTGGAAAATTCCTTTAGAAAATATTGTCCATGCACATCCTCAACTCTTACATTTTCTATGCTCCTTTCCTCCATTCCTTCTTGGGCATGATTGTTAATGGCCCACAACAAACACAGGGAAATGAGATATTTGCAAATATTTATTTTCTTGAGGAAAGGACATATAAAAGGCAAACAATAATTTTACGTATATTAAAGCTGAAATAATGACAGGTAAAACAGATAGCTCTATTGAAATGGGGAAGAAAAAACTTTTATGGTAGCTTTTGAGGATAGAATGATTATATTCTTTCCAAGAGTACCGATAGCAGTGGAAAAAGCCCATTTAGCACATTGTGTTTCAACATATTTATATCACATATTTTCCCCCTGCCTTCCATTTACCTGTTCATTCTCACATAGCTTTCATCTTCCCTTTGTTGAAGAGCTCATTTAGCTGTCTTTTTAGAGAAATAATGCTTTTTGCTTCAATAAGCCCGCTTTAGTTTGGTCCACATTTTTCTACCCTGTTAGAAAACATTTTGCTTTAGTGCTGCCATTTCTCCTGCTTTCTGTTTGCGTTACAATAACTGTTGGGGTTTTTGTATTAATTGGACCCGAATGAAAATTCAGAGCGGAGGGGAGCGAATTGTAGGAAGTGCAGCATGTCTTCCGAGATTCATTGGGATGTCATAAAGTATGTTAACAGCTTAAACGATGAGTTTGAAATGAGTTTTTGAGATGACAGCTTCCCCTGTTACATTTTCCTACTTGAAATATAGAGATGTGGTCAGAAAATAGCCACATTGGACCATTTTTGCACTGTTGATAAAGTGAGATGTGAATAGGAGATTGTCAGGCTGCAGACTTCCTACAACTTTCTCAACAGATACACACTCTCCCATCTGGCTGCTTGGACCCCCCATTGTTCTGCTGGGACACTGAGGTCCAGCGCTGAGGGCCTTCTGGCAGTTCCCTCACTGTGTGAAACCAAGTTACAGGGAACCAGGCAGAGGGCCTTCTCGGCAGTGGCATCCGCCCTGTGGGACGCCATCCCACCAGATGTCAAAGTGAAAAACAACTACCAGACTTTTAGAAGACATCTGAAGGCAGCCCTGTTTAGGGAAGCTTTTAATGTTTAACAGACTATTGTATTTTAATATTTTGTTGGAAGCTGACCAGAGTGACTGGGGAAACCCAGTCCGATGGACGGGGTATAAATAAATTATTATTATTATTATTATTATTATTATTATTATTATACAGTTGCTAGTTCATCTGCTTTTCTATATATTTTTCTTAAGGCAGCCTGTAAACTAGGGGGCAAAATCCTGGCTTCACAAATGTTAGATGTGACAGGATTTGGATGACAACAGGAGACATTCTAGCATTATTCTTATTCTTATTAAATTTAAATACTGCCCTTCCTTCAAAAAATCTCAGGGCGGTTCACAAGATAAAAATACAGTCATACCTTGGAAGTCAAACGGAATCCATTTCAGAAGTCCATTTGACTTCCAAAACGTTCAAAAACCAAAGCGTGGCTTCTGATTGGCTGCAGGAAGCTACTGCAGCCAATTGGAAGCCATGGAAGCCCCGTTGGACATTCGGGTTCCAAAAGAACGCTGAAAAACCAGAACACTCACTTGGGGGATTTATTGGTTTCTTTTTGTTTTTATTTTTATTATGTATTATGTATTATGAAGAGAAGTATACAAATAGATATATAATGATATGTTGTGAGCCACTTTGGGCATAATTGTGGGAAAGCGACATGCAAATAAACAGATGTTTATGAAAGTGGAGTTAGGTGAGATCCACACCTTTAAAAATCAGTAAGCACTTCACTGCCATTTTGGTAGATTCACTCTCTGTTCCCCAGGATATCAATCTCACAGTAAACAGCTTCACTAATTGCAATGAGACTTCAAGTCAATGGGTTTAGGTGCAGGGTATTAGATTGTGATCCTGCTCTCACCGAAGCTACAAGGCACGTCAATCCATGTTTATCAGTTTTTGACAATTGGCAGTGGAATATTAAACTGGAGAGGTGCTGTTGGATTTTAGATATCCACAGCACTAATGTATAACAGTGCATGCCCTAGACTACTTCCTAAGCTATCGTTGTAATTAACAGGATGGTACAGTACAGTGGTTCACTAATGAGATACAATTAGAAAAGCCAATTCCTACTCTCCTTGATATTGTCCCTGCGGTGTGATGTGTAAACAGGAGATGCTAGCATTGCACCACTCAGGGCCCATTGTGCCATATGTCAGGATATAGTTTCAATACTTACATATGTAATACATACATATTATGCAGCACCGTTGAGGAAGCAGTCTCATTATACTTGACAGACTGTGGCTTCCATACCAGCTGGGGAGTCCTATCTTCTGGGCTTTCAAAAGGCTCAGATCATAGCATGCACTTAAGGATAAAATAATTTTTCTGGATCTGACAAGCAGCCCATCATCGACACCAGCTCTGCCTTCAACACTGGCCAGCAAGAGACACTCACAATCAGGGACTACTGGAGAAAGCCAGACCTACCATATGGTTCCATTCATAGCTGTTATGGCTCTTAGCTTTTAGAGAGTTATCCTCCAGGGGCTTGACATATCCTCGTTAAAAGAACAAAACAAAAATGAATTGAGCCAGTAGACATTACAATATGCTGCAGTAATGAGGTTCCATGTCTAGCTAACCAGATCTCATGCCTTGTACACTTCAATGTGTTCCCATGAAATCAATTCTACTTTTGTATCCAACATTTGTATTCAACATCTACTTAGAGGTTTTCACATATAATAGTCAGAGTGTATCCATACCTGTTCTGAAAATGCAAACATCAAACAGGTATAATGAATTCAGCTCAAAAAGGTATACTCCACCCCCATTTCCCCCCGCCAGGCTTATTCAGATAAAGCAAAGGTAGCAGACATGGTGCCCTCCACATGCTGTTGGACGACAACTTCCATCATTCCTGGCCACTGGCCAAGCTGGCTAGGGCTGATGGGAACTGTAGACCACAACCCTGAGTATCCCTGGCAGAAGGGGATAGTGTTCCCTGGGCTCATGGAGCCTAAGTTAGCCTAATCAGGCTAAGAAAAAGGACTCTGCCAGGCGACGGCTGGATCATTGGTGTTCAAGGGGTGGCTGACTGCATCTTTCATCTTCTCCCTGTTTGCTATATAGGTTGACAGGCAACAGGGAGCTGTCATCTGAATACTCATGCCAATTGGCTCCATGAAACTTCTAGGGAAGTAGTCCTGAAATCTCTTGCCCCTCATATCTCCACCACCTCTTCCCTCCCTCTCCCTGAACCTTTCCCTCTCTCCCCATTAAGCTGATGGAGAAGAGGATGGGATTGAAGGGGAGGGTTTGGCAGGATAAATAAATCTGAAGGGTGTGAATGGGCACCAGGTGACATTATAATTGAAGGTCCACCCCCCCCCCCCAGATGCCAGCTGTAGTCCAGGGTGAGGGTGGGTGAAGGAGATAATAAGCAGGAGAGATATGAGAACAGCAAGCAGTTGGAGGAAAGAGAAGGGCATAGCAAATAACACTTTAATAGAAGCAATGGAAGCTGCCTTAATGGAGATAGGCTATTGGTGCATCTAGCCAAGTATTGTCTACGTTGAGTGACAGCGGCTCTTTCCAGGGTTCAGAGAGAGTTCTTTTTGCGGCCCTACCTGAAGATGCTTGGAATTTTACCTGTGGTCTTCGCTCTGCCTCTGAGCTATGGGCCTTCCATCTATGTACTGCACCACTCCTCTGCCACACATTGTGTGAATCCCTGCTTGTTGTCATTCATTGGGACGGAACACATTGTTGTGATCAGCTAAGGTAGTTGTTGGCTCTTTTTTTGCTTTTAAATTACAAAACAATAATGTCACTTTGGGATATATTTTACTGACCTTCGTAGGATCTGAGCAGAGGCATCTTGTTGGTGTTTTGTGTGTATGTGTTTTTTTTTTTTTTAAAAAAGATGAATTCCTATTGTTTTCAGTCTAGTTTTCTTAACATTTTCATGCACTGCTTGTAATACACTATTTGTTATGAATAAGCCCTAGGCCTAGCTAGCCAGTTAGAGATTTCTGTATAATATCTGATTGCTCGGTGTTTTTGTGTGATTTATTAGCACTCTTGTTTACATTTCCATATGTTCTCCTGGCAGCAATTCATCATACTGTAGAAGCCTTGGAAAGCAAAGTCCCCAAAGTCTCTATTATGGTCTCAGAGTGTTATACATCATTGACCATTGTTAGATTTGAATAACAGACTAATAGTCCCCCCCCCCCCAATTCACATGGTAAGACTTAGGACAAGACTATGCAAGAGTCAAAAATTGGAGAGAAGGCCCATTAAAGAATGTCATTATCATAGTCAAAAAGTTGACGCATGCAAAGAAAACATGAAGTACAGCCCTCCCAGCACACATGCACTTCAGACTGTAAGAGGGGAATTCCCAAGGTTGAATCCCATGCAAAATAAAATAAAATAAATCTCTGCACACAAGTGTTGGGGACAAGGCAAGGCTTGACTTTTCTTCTGGCATGCTATGCAAAGGATATCTTTTTCTGAGATAGAGAATTAGTAGCAGTCAAACTGCTTGCCCTCTCTCCCCATCACACTACTCAGCAGTTCTGAAGAGAAGAGCCTGCACAGCATGTCTAGGGCTGCCCCTGTGATTTTGAACCATGGGAGCAGTAGTGTTTCCGTGGGTTTTCTCTTCATAATCTCTTCCAGTCCATCACTTGACTGCTTTTGAAACAGGGCTGATAGAAGGGTGGTGCTTCAGAAGCAGCTTGGTGTTTAAGAAGGGGGCCCAATGGAAAGGCAGCAAGTATGTGGTCACATTTTTACCAGTGGAAGGGCCCCAGCTAAGCTGTGGAGCAACTGCTTTGCATGCTGAAGTTCTCAGGTTCAGTCCTCAGCATCTCCAGGCAAGGCTGGAGTAGACTCCCTATCTGAAGCCCTGGAGACATATTGCCAGTCACTGTTGAAAATATTGAGCTAGACCATGGGAAAGCAAACTAAGGCCCGGGGGCCGGATCAGGCCCAATTGCCTTCTAAATCTGGCCCATGGACAGTCTGGGAATCAGTGTGTTTTTACATGAGTAGAATGTGTCCTTTTATTTAAAATGCATATCTGGGTTATTTGTGGGGCATAGGAATTCGTTCACCCCCCCCATATAATCCAGCCCCCCACAACATCTGAGGGACAGTGGACCAGCCCCCTGCTGAAAAAGTTTGCTGACCCCTGAGCTAGATGAACCAATAGTCCGACTCATTTGTAACACACCTTCCTATATTCCAACTTGTTTCTGTAGGTCATTTACTACCTTCTCTTTACTTTTGTTCCTGAACTAATGGGCCACTGTCTTAATGGGCTTGAACGCTTCTTCCTTTCCTTGTGTCTAATTTGTTTTCTTGCCCTCGGCTCAAGCATTTCTGTCCTTGCTCATTTATACAGGTTTCCCCTTCCTTCACGTTTTATTTATTTTCCAGATAGCTGCTCAGAGATGGTAATCGTGCTTCCCATCTCAAGACAATGAAGTGCCAAAGACATGCATGGCACTCTATGAAACTCTGACAACTGTACTCATTTTTTAACATAACATAAAAATAATATAACCCCAAGGGCTTTTTAAGTGGCCAGAATAAATGAGGCACCATCACAGAAACAATAGCATCCAGGGACAGCCTCTCATCTAACTTGTAGACTAACAACAGGAACAACTAAAAATCCAAGGCTACTTTTCAAAACTTGTTTTACCTGAGACACTAACACAGACATGTGGCTGGAATGCAAAAACAGCTCAGTGACTGGAATGAGAAGACATTTGCATCTCTTTTCTTGTGGCTCTGCAGTCTGCTCCTAACTTCTGTATTTTGCTAAAAAGAAATCAAGCTCCTCTTGTCGAAAACACCAGTGGCAAGTGCTTGCAAAGTCCCAACAGAGTCATAGCTGCATGCTCAGCCCCCTACTTGAGTATTCTATCCTCAAAGCATTCCAATTTTCCAGAGACAGTCTTGGAATTATGAATGCCATCCTGGCTTCTGATTTGATCCTGGAATGTCCCTGTTTCCCCTGCCAATGCTGCTGAGCTCAGAGAGGAGAATAGGCTGGCACATGTCCCAAGTGGTGGCAGCTGCAGCTGCTGCTGCTGTGAGGGAGCATCCAATTGCCTCTCCATGATTGTCGCTGCCAGTCTCCTCCCTTGGGCAGCCCATAACAGCTGCTGGAGAGCAGGTTAGGAAGAGGAGACTGTGGCTGCAGAGGCCCAGCCCCGGGTGCTGCACCGGGTCTGATGGTCTGGCAGAGGGCAGGAAGAAAGGAGGAGGGAAGAGGATGGCTAGGAGTCCTGATTGGGGAAAAAATGCTTTGTGCAGTCGTGTCTAATCTTACCACTTTCTAAAACGTATTCATTGGTGTGTGTTTTCCTTTTTGTAAATCTACCGAATAATAAAATAAAATAAACTTGGGATTAAGGGGTTTCCTTAGGATGTTGGTGGGCTGGTGCTTTGTCCTGATGGTGTTGTAGTGCTGGCACTCACTCTTCTTTTGATGATGATGATGATGATGATGATGATAATAATACATTTTATTTATACCCCGCTCTCCCCAGCCAAGACCAGGCTCATGGCGGCTAACACCAGGTATAAAAACAATTGATTAAAATACAACTTAACAACAAGAATAAAATACAACATTAAAATGCAGCCTCATTTCAGCATAAACCCAAATCAAAAACTTTTTTGGGATGAAAACGTCAAATCTTCACCAAGGCCAACTATCCAGACTGGTCCTACGTGGGCCAGAAAAAAGCCAGGGAAGTCCCCAAATAGGAGTTCCATCACAGAAGGAGAAAGGAAAAAGGAAAGAGGGGAGGGGGATCAAGTTGCTAGGAAATGCTCTGTGGGTGCACTGCTGGTGGTGCAGGTCTCACATGGTGGTGTGTGAAATGAGAAACAAGAGGGTGCCAAGGAATCATAACTGGCAGCTAGTTTCTGCCTGCCACCCAGGGGGGTCTTCCATTCAGCACTCCACTCCTTCATTACCATTTGGAAATTCAACTGTTGGGGGAGTTGAATTTCTTGTGAAAAGCCTGCATACCTGATCAGCTATCAGAGATGTACATATCTCTTATGCTGCGTGGACATGCTGCCTGTCCGATGAGTGAGGAATTTTATTGCAAATACATCAATGCAATCTCGTTTGGCAGGGCAAGTTGTCTGTTCCTTAGAGACTGAGGAGAACAAACTTTTAAAGACTAAGGCTACAGTAGCTTTTGCTGTGGGAACGGAAATCAATTGCTATTTTGCCATACCAGAATGGTTTGACATAATTATGGCATTATTAACGGGTGTGATAACATGAGAATTGTCAATTGTTGGGAGGGAATTGTTAATTGCTGTTATCTGTTAACTTTAGGGCATTCGTGCTGCAGAAAGATGGAACCCACAATATCATCATGCTTTCAAAGAGATGTTATAAAATAATGCTGGCTCCTGGTGCAATTCTATGCATGTCTACTCAGAAGTAAGCCCTACTGAATTCATCAGGATTTTCTCCCAGGTAAGTAAGTGTAGGAGTGCTATCACCCCTTCCTTCCTTCCTTGGATCAATTTTTCATTTCGTAAAAATGAACTTACAGTGCAATTCAATGAATTAACAGCACAGCAGACCTCCAAAGCCCTGCCAGTGTTTTGATGAAACAAAGCCATACATGTTTGTAGTTCCAATGCAGCAAGTGAAGCAATGCCAAATAGAATAAATAATATTTAAGATTTTTAAAACCCCTAGTTTTAACCCTCCTGAATGAAATACAACTGCTGAAATGAAAATAAGTTTAGAGTCAAAAATTAGGGAATAAAGCAAGATGTTAAAAGGCTGCTGCAGAACCCACCCCCTCATAATATGCTTGTGTGAATTCTCCAAAGGCTGCCGATAATGACCATTTTGCTTATTTGGAGCTGACTTATGAGTCCCAAGGCATGTTATTTTAAAACTTTAATATAGGTTCCCTTGACAGCATATAATAGAGAGAGGCCTTCTGCATCAGTGCCCTGAAACAATTGGGAACTCCTTCCATACATCAAATACAAATGAAGTCTGTTGCAGATACGATTTATACACACACTGTGAGTAATGGGAAAGCGCACTTCTCCTGAGTCAGCAGAGTTCTGCTTCAGTGGTCAGACAAGAATTTTTTTGGGTGCTATCTGGTAATCTGTTCTAACCGAACTGCGAAGGTAAGAGACAAATTAGTTAGCAGATGAGATTTTTCTTAACAACAATAGTCATTCATACTCCGTAACTCGATGGAATCAAATTAAGTCCATATGAGTGTGAGTCCACCTGCATACAAAGTAAGGTAGGAAGAACTTGCAGGAAAAAAGCTTTAAAGCTGAATAACATGTGTCAGGGAACTGATATCGGAGCGAGAGGCGAAGGGGAGGCTCCTAGATGATGCTGGCGAAGGACCCAGCAGCAGGGGGAGAAACAGCTCAGTAGAGGGGGAAGCAAATCAGTGCAACACCAGGGATAAAGGGGGGCAGATGGGGGAATCGGAGAGAGGGCTCCAGGACTCTTCACTGGACCTCAGTGAGGAGGGCACAGGTCCTCCGCTACCCACGCCCTCCCTGCGCAGAAGACTCCCGCGCAGTGAGAGGAGGAGGAGACTGGGTGTCAAACAACTTTTATGTTGGAAGCGGTTCAAGAAACGCCCACTGACAGATTCTGCCAGCGACTGAGGCAGCCACGATGAGAAAGGGCTGTGCAGTCAGAAAGGTTTAACAAGGCAAATTAGCCTAGAGAGGCACCAGTTTACGCACGAGTAACTCATACCCATTACAGCATGGAACTGAAATACTTTTTCTTGGAAGTATATATCACAATACTTACATACGTACGTTCACTATTATTATGCTTCCCCATGGAAGCATTTGTGGGACTAATGAAGACTGTCCTGGGAGATGGAAATGTCCTTACACTGGTTTCTGATTGCTGCCTGTGTGTGTGTGTGTGTGTGTATGTATGTGTGTGTCCATTTATCCTTTTGCGTAGCAATGTTGGCATGAGATGGCATGCACCTGATTGTATGATGGAGCAGGTCAAATGGCCCCTGTTCCTGGTATTCAGTGTGGCCCTGAATATGATGTGGTGGTGGAAGGAAACAACAGGATCAAACTATCATGGTTGTGAGTACCCAGAGGCACCTGGTTGGCTGCTGATGGAGACTGGGCTCAATGGACCACAGGGTGATCCAACAAGGCAATTCTTGCCTTTTTAATACATGAATAATTTCTTTATTTAAAAAAATGTACACCTTGCTTTTCCTTTCAACAAAGGAGTTGCCCAAGGTGGCTTGCAAATATCAGAGCAAGCATAAAACAGTAGTGATCTCACCATTAAAAGGCAAAGCTAAAAAGAGCAGCAGAGAAAACCAGAATGAACAGTAGCTGGAGAATGGAAAATATCTTCGGAATTTTCTGTAAGTCGCTGGTATGATCATGTTTGGAAATTAGCCTTGATGGAAAAACAAACCCACAATGTCAGATTAGCTAAGGGTCAGGCTAAACCTGATGCACTTGCAAATGTATGGTTTCCATTTATCACATTTATCGTCTGTCGGTCCCAAATCACTAGGCTTACATGCAGATTTCTGGGTATTGGTTGGTTGGCATCTCCCTCATTACACAAATGTGGTTCCATTTCTGTTTCCATCTCTTGTTTCTGTCTTCCCTGTGTATGTATGAGTTTATGGAACAAATTGCAAGGGACCCATATTTCTTTTGTTGTTATCATTACTCTTTATTGTAGCCTTTAGATAGCACAAAACTCAGCCTAATACATTTTAAAAAAAGAAAAGCAAAGAAAGAAAGAAAGATGAAGAAGCAAGAACACAAAAGGCCAGTCATAAGAATCAATATAGTAAAGGGACAACAAAATTACAATCTTATTTAAGAAGGAATGTTTTCGATCGCTACTGGAATAGAAATAAAGAAGAAGATAAATTCGCTCCCTTGGGGCAGGAGTTCCAGAAACATACATGCAGGGTGCCATCCTTTTCTGTATTTCAGTTCAGGCCTTGGTTGTGTGTTGGGAAGCTCTCCACACAGTGTTCTCTTGGAGCCCTATCTGTTGATGCTGGAGAGTAATCTGGGATCATCTGAGCTACAACCATATACAATGGTACCTCGGTTTTTTTTTTTTTTTTAATATATATTTATTCAAGTTTTTCAATACATAAACATATTTAAACAAATAACATTAATTATTTGACATCTTTTCATCATTACTTTGGACTCCCCCACGCCTCCCGCACACACTTGCATCGTTAAAAAATTGTTTCCAAACAAATTATCATTTTGTTCATAATCTTGGATTTGATCATTAGCATATAGTTTAAACTTAAATCTTATTTAGTGGTAGACAATTACTTCTACTCTGACATCCCAATCAACATTCGGCCAAATTACAATACTTTTGCAGATAAGTCTTGAATTTCTTCCAGTCTTCTTCCATCCTCTCTTCTCCCAAGTCTCGAATTCTGCCGGTCATCTCAGCTAATTGCATATAGTCCATCAGCTGCATCTGCCATTCTTCCAGCGTAGGTAGATTTTGAGTTTTCCAGTTCTTAGCAATCAGTATCCTTGCTGCTGTTGTTGCATACATGAAAAATGTTCTGTCCTTCTTTAACACACTCTGGCCGACAATGCCCAAGAGGAAGGCCTCCGGTTTCTTAGTAAAGGTGTACCTAAACACCTTTTTTAACTCATTATATATCATCTCCCAAAAGGCCTTCACTCTCGGGCAAGTCCACCAGAGGTGAAAAAAAGTTCCTTCATTTTCCTTACATTTCCAACATTTATTGTCAGACGAATGGTATATTTTGGCCAATTTGACTGGGGTCATGTACCATCTATATATCATTTTCATTACATTTTCCTTCAAAGCATTACATGCAGTGAAGTTCAGCCCAGAGGTCCATAACCTTTCCCAGTCTTCAAACATAATATTATGCCCAATGTCCTGTGCCCATTTTATCATAACCGATTTGACCATTTCGTCTTGTGTGTTCCATTTCAGCAACAAATTATACATCTTTGAAAGTACTTTAGTCTTAGGTTCTAACAGTTCAGTTTCCAACTTTGACTTCTCCACCTGGAATCCTAACTTTTTGTCATTTTTAAATACTTCTTTAATCTGAGCGTAGTGTAACCAGTCCCGCACTTTATCTTTCATTTTCTCTAAACTCTGCAATTTCCAATTGTTACCATCTCTTTCTAATATCTCCCAATATTTTGGCCAATTGGCCTCCATATTGGCTCTTTTTCGGGCCTTAGCCTCTAGGGGTGACAACCACCTCGGAGTTTTATTCTCCAGTAAGTCTTTGTATCTTATCCAGACATTAAATACTGCTTTCCTGACAATATGGTTCTTAAAGGCCTTGTTTGTCTTAACCTTGTCATACCATAAATATGCATGCCATCCAAATGCATTATTAAAACCTTCTAAATCTAATACATCCGTATCTTCAAGAAGTAGCCAATCTTTTAGCCAGCAGAAAGCTGCCGCTTCATAATACAGCTTTAAGTCTGGCAGGGCAAAGCCCCCTCTTTCTTTTGCATCCGTTAATATCTTAAACTTAATTCTGGGCTTTTTGCCCTGCCAGACAAATTTGGAGATATCTTTCTGCCACTTCCGGAAACACTTTGTCTTGTCTACAATCTGTAGTGTCTGAAACAAAAATAACATTTTTGGCAATACATTCATCTTGATGGCAGCTATTCGGCCTAACAAAGAAAGTTTTAATCTTGACCAACTATCCAAGTCTCTCTTAATTTCTAACCAGCATTTTTCATAGTTATCTTTAAATAAACTCAGATTTTTTGCTGTTATGTTTACCCCTAGGTATTTCACTTTCTTGACCACCGTTAACTCTGTCTCCCTCTGAAACCGTTCCGACTCAGTATCTGTCAAATTTTTCCCCAATACCTTGGTTTTTTGTTTATTTAATTTAAATCCCGCCACTCGACCAAAGTTTTGAATCAGTTGTAATACTCTTTTCGTACTAGATTCCGGCTCCTGTAATGTCAGAACTAGGTCATCTGCAAACGCTTTAAGTTTATATTGTTTCGCTCCGACCTGGATCCCTTCCACCAGCCGATCCCCTCTAATCATATTCAGGAGCACTTCCAGAACCGAGATAAATAGTAGTGGGGAAATCGGACAGCCTTGTCGTGTACCTTTTTCAATTTTGAACTCTTCTGTAACCACATTGTTAACTATCAGTTTAGCCTTTTGTTCTGAATATATTGCCTCAATCCCATTCTCAAACCCCCGTCCCACTCCCATTTCTTTTAGATTCCCTTTCATGAATTTCCAGGATATGTTGTCAAAGGCCTTCTCCGCATCTATAAAGATTAAAACTGCTTTAGTATTTATGTTTGTTTGCAAAAGTTCCAATATATCTATGATGTTCCTTGTATTAGCATACATATGTCTACCTGGGAGAAAGCCTGCCTGGTCTTTATGAATTACTTCATTTAGAACTTTCTTGAATCTACGTGCCAAGACATCTGCAAATATTTTGTAATCCACATTTAAAAGGGAAATGGGACGGTAGTTCTTTAGTTGTGTCTTTTCACTTTCCGATTTTGGTATCAATGTGATAAAAGCTTCTTTCCATGATTCCGGCGCCTTCTTCCCCTCCATAATTTCATTGCTGACCTCCAACAATGGTTGTATCAGGTAGTCTTTCAATGTCTTGTAGTAGATGGAGGTCAGCCCATCTGGCCCTGGCGATTTGCCCTGTTTCATGTTCTGGATGGCCTGCTCAATCTCTTGTCGTGTTATTTTACCATTCAAAATTGTTTTGTTTTCTTCTGACAGCTTTGCTAATCCATTTTTCTCCAAGAATTGTTTAATCTCAATTTCATCTTGTGGCCCTTGAGTATATAACTTTTTAAAATATTTCTGAAAACACTTTCTGATCTCTCCAGGGTTCTGGATGCTTCTTCCTTCAATCTCTAGGTTTGTTACCGTATTTAGTTTTTGTCTCTTCTTCAACTGCCAAGCTAGCAGTTTTCCACATTTGTTAGCCGATTCAAAAGTTTTTTGCTTCATTATTTTAATCTTCCATTCTATTTCCTGGTTTATCAATTTAGAATATTGTGCTTGATAAAGTTTAATTTCTCGTAGAATCGGCTGGGACTTTGGGTTAGATCTTAACTTCTTCTCTAGCTCTTTAATTTTTTCCAAAATTTTGTCCTTCCTTTCATTCTGTGATCTTTTCTTTATGGTATTCTGTTGTATCAGGAACCCTCTCATCACGGCCTTGCTTGCGTCCCATATAGTTCTTTTTTCCACCCTGGTGTTCATATTAACCTCAAAATAGTCCTTTAGAGTTTTTTGGGCCTTCTTTACAATCTCTTGGTCTCTGAACAGGCCATCATTCATCTTCCATCTAAAGGAGCCGGTTGGGATCAGTGTCATATCCATTCTCAGTGCGTTGTGGTCGGAGCATGTCTTTGGGCAGATTTCCACCTTTCTAATCTTAGGTGCCAGACTTCTAGTTATCCATATTTGGTCGATTCTTGTCCAAGTCAGTTGGGCTTCAGAGAAGAATGTTCCTTCTCTTCCCAGGGGGTTTCTCACTCTCCAAATATCAATCCAGTCCATATTGTCAGTCATTTCAAAAAAGGTCTTTGGTAGTCTTCCCTCTTTAGTAACATTTTGATTCTGTGACTTATCCATATTGGTTGATACGACTCCATTCATGTCTCCCATCATGATGATGTTGTTGTAATCCAGATAATCCAGCATAGTCTCATGCAACTTCTTATAAAAATCCGATTTTCCTTCATTTGGGGCATAGATTCCTAATATCAAAATTTTTTCTCCTTGATGTTGTATTTCTATTGCCAAAATTCTTCCATTTTCATCTTTAAACAGAAATTTAGGTGAAAGGCTCTCTTTTGCATAAATCACTACGCCTCTCTTTTTGACTATGTCAGAAGATATAAATTCCTGGCCGAGTCTTTTATTTATTAACACTTTTCTGTGGAGCCTAGTCACATGTGTTTCTTGTAAACAAATAATGTCCAATTGTTCTTTTTTTAAAATGTGAAAGATTTTTCTCCTTTTCTCCGGACTGTTGCAGCCATTTATATTCCAGCTCAGAAGCTGCAGAGACATCCTGAATAAATCTGGTTATTCTTGCTGGGGTGGTACCTTGTTCTCCGGTCCTTGAGGATCCGAGGGCGCAGGCTCCCCTGAAGGTTCGGGCCCTGGTGCTCCAAGTCCTTTGTGAAGATCTTCTCCGTGTGCTTCCAGAAACTTGTCTCTATCCTCCAATGTTCTAATTTTGATCTTTTTCCCTCTGAAAGTAAAAGATAATCCTTGAGGAAACTCCCACCTGAAGATAATTGAGTTGCTCCTCAACAGTCTTGCTAGTTCCGTGTAGTCAGATCTAAGGTCCAACAGTTGTTTAGGGATATCCTTGTAAATTTCAATTCTCTTGTCCAGAATGTCCAGTGACTTCCCGTAGTGCAGGCCCAAAATCTTATCCCTTTCCTCCTTGGATCTCAGTATAATCAAACAATCTCTGGGCTTCTCTTTCCTCCTAAATCTTCCAAGCCTGAAAGCAGATACTATTTTAAAATCTTTTTCCTCTAACTTCCAAAACTTGGAAAATTCTTTGGTCAAAAACTCAATTAAATTGTCTTCTTCTACTTCTGGTATTGACCGTATCCTCAAGTTGGCCTCCCTGTTCCGCAGCTCTGTCATCAAAAAGTGAATCTGATGTTCTCCAACTTGTTTGCTGAGTGGTCTAACTTCTTTCTCCAATTCTCCCAGTCTTTGACTAGTATCCTCAGCCAATTTCCGGTTTTCACCTACAGCCTCCTTCAACTCTCCAATGGATTGGACATTCTGTGCAACTTGTCCAGTTAATCTATTCAGACTTTCTGTATTCTGGTCAATTTTAGCCGTTTGCAAATCAGCCTTTCTGTCCAAAGCCTCCAATTTTTCAAAAATTTTATCTAAAACAGAAGCACTCCCTCCTGAGGCCATATCTTCCAATTGTAATTCTTCCGTTTCTCCCTCCCCTGCCTGTGACAGGGAAGCCGCCTCTGTCTCAGGAGGCAAAGTGGAAGGCAAAGCAGGCACAGATGATCTACGCTGTGAGGCTGCAGATAAAGTTAAGGTTGTTTGTTTGGTTCTTCCCCTTTTCCTTGTTCCACTCATTCCAAAGTTATCTAAAGACCAAGGTCAAACTGAGTTGTTCCCATGAGAATGTAGAAGCCCAGATGCAACAGTCAAACAGAAGGCCGGGAAAAGGAAAGTAAAACACAGTCACTGCTGTAAGTCCAAAATCCTCTAGAGGGAGCTTAAAATGTCTTAAGGGAGAAAGTCAAGTCCAATTCAAATTTATAGATCTAATTCAACATCCAACGACCTCCACAGAGTTAAATTTTTGCAGAGTATACGTAAGGCAAAACAGTGTTTCAGACAGTGCCTAGAGTGCAGATGTTTCAAAATAACAAGTTCCAGCTCAGAATGTTTCAAAGTCTAAATTCAAAGTATCCAATGTTGCAGACTGGTGCTCAGTTACTCAGGCAGCTCCAGCACCTGGGATTCTTATTTAATTTATAATCCACTGGTTCAACAGAAGAAAGACATCCTTGTTCCCAAATAAATCCAAAAGCAAACAGCTTAAAATCTCTTTGCCCTGATAGCTATTTTAGATAGGTGCCAGCAATTGATTAAAGCATCGCTTTTAGTCTCCACTCCTCCTGTTCTTTGCTTTCAAGTTCAGTGTTAGCGGAAGACGGGCTTCCTGTTTATCGTCACTCCGCTTTCAGCCAAATTCAAGATTTTAAAGGTCTCCAAAAATTCTTAAAGTCCAAATTACTCACGAATTGCAGCTTTTCTGAATTTGAAGATTGCAGGAAGAAAGGTCAGCGCTCACCGGCAACAGCAACGCGGCTTCGCTCCGTTGATTGCGCAACGACCCACAGCGCCGCTACCCCCTCCGCGATCCGGAGCCCCTTACGGGGTCCCTTCAACGTTTTGGGGGCTGCTTCTGGCGCCCGCCGGGTCCCGAGACTACAGGCTGCTGCCGCCTGTAGTTTTCCTTAATGGGTCTCCGCTTCGCCGTAGCGGACGACCCGTTTTCAGCGGAGCTACCCTCTCCTTACAAGGATCGGGCAGCCATTGCCGATCGCGCCGCCTCCGGAAGTCCCCGTACCTCGGTTTTTGAACGTCTCCATTGACGAACCAAAACCATATGCCGTAAACCCGGAAGTAAATACTTTGGTTTTCAAACACGCCTCAGAAGTCGAACTGCTTCCACTGAGTGTATATGTTATTTTTCTCAATTTTGTCTATTAGATTTGCAGACCACCCTTTGCACCTCGGTTTTGGAACGTTTTGGAACTCAAATGGTCTTCCGGAATGAATTATGTTCGAAAACCTAGGTACCACTATATTAATAAGCCACAAAGAGGTATCACTGTTCCCAGCCAATGAATGGGCCTGTAGCTTGCTGGTGAAACCATTGTTTCTGGGCATTCCACCATTCTACACCCTGCCCTACACTCTATGCTACAGCTGGTCTTGCCTGGAACAAGGCCCTTCAGCAGGAGTCCAGCTAGGGCAATGCTGCTGATGACATCAAGAAGCTTCTATAGTTAATATGGTCAGTGCTTTTTTTTCCTAGAAAAAGAGGTGCTGGAACTCACCAAGAATGCCTCCCTTGTTCTCTTAGAATGGCAATGGCACCCACCTGAAAGGTGTCGTAACTGAGTTCTGGCAAGTTCCAGCTGAAAAAAAGCCCTGAATAGGATCATTCATAAAAAATAATAAGATGTACTGAAAAGATGGATGCAGTTTTAGGTGACGTCAGTACTGCCTGAAATCACAAAGGACCTACCAAAGATTCTCTAGTACATTTTCTGTCACTATTGGTAGTGCTTTAGCCCATTTGATTTTCAGTGACTCAATAAATGAGTCACCCACCACTTCCTTTGCAAGTTAGTTATACTACAAGCAGAGAAAGAAAATGTTCTCTAGGGGCAATATCACTTTTTCATGTAAATTTATTCCCCCATTCTCAAGCCTTACCCACATACTCTGTGAATGGCATTTGTTTCCTTTCACAGCAGGAGTGGAAATTATGGAATACTGACAGATGACTCTTTTCCATTTTATGGGGTATGTGTTCCTGGGCAAGAGATAGATCACTGTAATGTGCTGTATGTGGGGCTACCTTTGTGCCTGGTTCAGAAGCTGCAGCTATTGCAAATGCTAGGGTGCTTCTTGAGACTTCTGTCTTTACACATATTATGCCAGTATTGACAGATCTGCCTGGTGACCTTTTAGCTGCTGAACCAAGTTCAATATTTTGTTATTTTCATTTAAAGCTCCATTGTAAGGGGCTGGACTGAGGAGGAATGGTGAGGGCTGCTCCCCTTTCTCCTGAACCTTCCCAAGAACAGGAGGACAGTATAGATTTAGAAGAGTGGTTTGCAGAAGGACATAGTTCAGAGGCTGCAGAGGGGAGAAGCTGGGAAATATTTGAAGAGGAACAGCAGGAAGAAGTTGTTCCAGGGGAGAGACAGCTGACAGACAGTGTTCTTGGAATGCATTCCTGCCCCCCCCTCTCCCAGGACCAGGTGTGCATTAAGGGTAGAGCTCAGAGGAAGAAAGCTCAGATTAGCCAACGCAGGGGTGACATAGAATAGGGGAGACGTAGGGGGTGGGACTTGACTTGGAGCAATGCCATTATTTAGGGAAGACTGCATTCCTTCGTCGCTCTGTGAACTATTGAATAAATTGCTTGGTAAGAACTGTGGGTTAAACCACAGAGCCTAGGACTTGTCGATCAGAAGGTCGGCGGTTCGAATCCCCGTGACGGGGTGAGCTCCCGTTGCTCGGTCCCTGCTCCTGCCAACCTAGCAGTTCGAAAGCACATCAAAGTGCAGGTAGATAAATAGGTACTGCTCTGGTGGGAAGGTAAACGGCGTTTCTGTGCACTGCTCTGGTTCGCCAGAAGTGGCTTAGTCATGCTGGCCACATGACCCGGAAGCTGCACGCCGGCTCCCTCGGCCAATAAAGCGAGATGAGTGCCACAACCCCAGAGTCGGCCACGACTGGACCTAATGGTCAGGGGTCCCTTTACCTTTACCTTTAAGAACTTTTATCATTGCTCTGCTTCTTGGCTGCCACTATGGGAGGGACCTGATTCTCCGAAGCCTGACATCTCTACAGCTTGGGGCCAGGGCACATAGCACACAGCCTACTCTGGTATAGACCAAGCTGGTCTTTAATATCTTCTGAGGAGACCCTGCTGGTCCTTCCATGACCACTGGAATGCCATCTTATGACGACACCAAAGTGGGTCTTCTCAATGATAGCACCCACCTTCTGGGATCCCTTCCTTTGGGTAATTTGTGATGTGGAGACAGTCATGGCCTTTAAACAGCTGTTAAAAACAGCTTTCTGGCTCTTTAAGTATGTACACAGCCCGGTTTTATTTATATTGCTGTTTTGGTTTTTAACCTGTTTTTAGGAAATGTTACTGAATGCTGCTGCTGTATTTTTATTGGAGTTTTTTTAAAATGTAAGCTTCTTAGAGATTTTAAAAAATGATATTAAGTGGTATATTTGAAAGTAAATAATTAAATCTGAACACCCGTAACAGATTTTTAATGAACTTTGTTGAATAGTACAAAAAAAGTTAAATGCAAGCTCAGAAGTTTTTTAAAAAAAATTTCATTGGGAAATAGTGAGCTGCCTTCTACTGAGTCAGAGTATTGGTTTGTGTAGCTTCATATTGGATACATGGAGTAGCAGTGGCTGCTCAGGGTCTCCCTCAGCAACAGTTGGAGATGTCAGGAATTGAACCTGCTACCTTTCAGGGACGTGGGTGGCACTGTGGTCTAAATCACTGAGCCCCTTGAGCTTGCCGATCAGAAGGTTGGTGGTTTGAATCCCCGCGATGGGGTGAGCTCCCGTTGCTCTGTCCCAAATCCTGCCAACCTAGCAGTTCAAAAGAACACCCAAAAAAGTGCAAGTAGATAAATAGGTACCACTCCGGCGGGAAGGTAAATGGCATTTCCGTGTGCTTCTCTGGTTTCGCCAGAAGCGGCTTAGTCATGAAGGCCACATGACCCGGAAAAACTGTCTGTAGACAAACGTCGGCTCCCTTGGCCTGTAAAGTGAGATGAGCGCCGCAACCCCAGAGTCGTCCGTGACTGGACTTAACTGTCAAGCCTCCTTTACCTTTACCTTTTTTAAACCTTTCATGCAAAGCAGAGACTTTGCCACTGAGCTGCAGCCATTCCATCGGTTGGTGACCAACCCCCCCCCATTGTATTGTCTCAAAAAGTGCAACTTTAGTAAGTTCACCTTCAAATGCAAATGGAATGGAGTCTCTCCCTTATTTGTATGTCCAGCTCCAAAGAAAATAGCTTAGCTAGAAGAAAGTGATTTGTTTTCAGTTAACTCAAATAACTGCTAATCACCAAATAAGTTTTCCTTAGGTGCTTACACATCATATTTTTTTATGATTGTAATTTGTTCCACCAAAGGGCAGTCTGCCTTTGTTAATTTGTGACATTCATTTAATTCCAGTAGTTTGGAATGGTAGTTTCTGAAGCGCAATATTGAACTACATGAATCATCATTCACTCTTCTTTATGTGAGCATGAGTGTCTGTAAACATCTGGTTCAAACTGAACTGAAATGCTGTCATTTTGATTTGATTAAAACCTCAAAATTATTAGCTGAGGACAACGCAGCGTGCATAGGCTTGCATTTTCTAGATTGTTGGCCGAATCACTTCAGTTGCTATGAAAAATATACCGCTGAGAGATGGGGGGGGGGGATTGGAAAGAAGAGGGTTAATAGAATCAGAGGTTGCCTTGGTAGTCCTGGCAAACTTGCTAAGTACCACCACTAATTTATCAGCAGTAAATTATCTGCTGATGGTTCTCAGTCTTGTTGTTGGCATCCATCTGTCTCAAGAGATAATGGAGTGTGTGTGGGGGGGGGGGATGAAGTCAAACTCCTGTGACCTCTCCAGGGTACAATCCTTGGCAGTGTGTATAGAGGCCCTGGGTTCTCAAGATGACAAGATGCCCTGTCAGCCCTGCTGATGTGGTCCAAAGGAAAGCAGAGCAATATGTTTGGACCCAGCTTGGCTGCAGGAGTTGCCAGAAGATGTACAAGTCATCTTAGGGAATCTGCTCCAGATTTGTGTAGGGTTGACAACAGTGGTTCTCAATAGCTGGCTCATAATGACTAGGGAGATGAGTACCATTTAAGCAAAATGGCATGTCTTTGTGTTCCCCTTCGTCTGGATAGTCAGGTGAAGGTGTCCAGGTATCTGTCAAAAGAGCAGATTACAGTTTGGAATGAAACAGAGAAAATCTGAGACAGAATGCTGTCTGATATGAGAAGAGCAGATTTTGGCTATCTGTTGGAGTGTTCAACCTATTTGGTCATCTTCACCTATGCTCAACCCATATATTTGTAAATAAATGTAGATATTACATAATGCCAATAAGTGGGCAGTGACCTCCTTCCAAAGGAAACCAAACATGACTTGCACCGTGCCCCTGGAACTTCTCAACACTCAAAGAAATGGGATGCACACAACAATATTAAGCTTTGCTGATGACTTTTTGGCCAAGAGAATTACAGTAATCTGGAACAGAATACTTTAAATTCCCTCCAGTTAGGCAATTTCTGTTAGATAAGTCACAGCCCGCCCCTGCAAAGTACAGTTTTTTAAAGTACAAAAAACTGTCCCAATCAATCAAGTTTTATTGAGAGAGGTCTGCTTACCCTCTTTTAGGGGTGCGGTGGTATTTAGGGATGGCCAGCACCTCCCTGCTGCTGCAGGAGTGCTTGTCAGGGTCTATTCCATGCTGAAGTGAGAACTTTGGCTCGCGCTCCCAGCTTTAAATTGTGCTCCATGTCAGCCTGCTAAATTGGCCAATGGCAGGCTGGAGCAGAGGGCTGGGCTCTCCGGGGGGCAGGCCTGAAGGAACAATCAGGCTTCCTTTGGGTCCTCTCCCTGGGGGATTTAAATCAGCTTGCGCCAGTCCCCATCATCCAGCTCTTCATCATCATCATCAAGGAGAGAAGCACATTTTCCATCAAGAGAGAAGCACGTTTCCATGAGGATTGTGTTTCTCAATATGATCCAAAAGCCACCTTCCTCCTCCTCCTCCCAAATACCTTACATCCCAAATCCACAGCTCGTCCTTGTGGAAAACTTTGCTGGATCGGATCTCTGTGTGCACCGTATGACAGGCCCTTGGTGGCTATCCATCTGAATGAACGTGTGGATCTATGCTTCCACTTTAAACAACTTGCTCCAACAGATTCCACAATCTGCTTCTGTGCATGAAGATCTGAGATCGGGACCATTGTGGAATAGTTCCGTCTGTAAAGCAAGAGACTGTTAATCTCAGGGTTGTGTGTGTGACAGCAGGGGGGATACAGTTAAAAGGAAGCATTTCAAGGATAAAGTTTCAAAACAGGAAAAAGTGGAATTTATTGGCAATAACATAGTCAATGTCCAGCCTGCAAACAGACTGCAAACAGGCTTTTCCCATTCACAGAAGGTGCTGAGATCTAGCAGAAACTCCCTGTGGTGGGAGGAGACAGGGAGGCAATTTCCCCATATTCTTCCTCATCCTGATACATTTTATGATGCACAAGAGGTTACCCTAATCTTCTGGATCAGATTGACTGGAGGCTGCAGGAGGAAGGAGGAATGGACAAAAATGGGCTTCCCACTCAGTTTCTTAAGCACAACTTGCTGAGTGTCTTCTGGATCCGACCCATAAACTCTACACTAACCCTTTTCAATCATTCTAGTTAAAATAGCCGATAGTTCAATAAGGCCATTTGTTTCTAAAATACAGCAGGTAGTTAAATCTCTAATTTGTTTTCTTCGCCATAAGCTTCTGCATTCCATGAATTGACTTGGCGTCAGCAAACATTTTAATGGTGTCATAATAAAGGAACAGGGTTATAACTATCCTTACTAATAGAAAATCATCCGCTGTATCATTTGCAAACCCAGGGCTGTTTGATAATGTGATTATACCTAATTAAGATACAGTGGCTCGTGCACCAGAAACGTAACTATTCCAGCATACGCTGTAACAGATAATGAGACTATTCCCTGTCAATTGTTTCAGTTAACTGCCACATTGTTAATGAATGCCATTGTGTGTACACGTTGGTCCCATATGTGTCTCGCCATTGTCCAATCATTTTTGACGTACCTCTTTGCAAGTACTGCTCTGGCAAGGTCAGTAATGAGGTGGTACATCATCCTAACTAGCCACAAATGACTAATTAACGGAAGGACTCCGATAATTCAATCACTGTCCACTTCATGCATCTAATGAAGAAGATTCTTCCCACACACAAACTTATGCCCTAATAAGCCAGCTAGGGTCACCTAGATGAGACATTCTTCCTGTTGTTTGGCCTGCTGTGGTGGCGGTTTGGGCTGTGTAGCACAGCACAGGGATTGGATATAGCTCAGTGGTAGACAATATGTTTGCTTGCAGAAAAAAAATTTCACATTCAACCCCCAGGATTTCCGGGTAGGCTTGAGAAGATCCCTATCTGAAATCCCGGAGGACTGTGACCATTCAGTGTGCACAACACTGAGCTGGAGGTACCAATGGTCTGAGTCTTGGATAATACAGCTTCCTATGTTCCTAAACAAGTAGCCTGTGTGGCTGAGTAGGGAAGCTAGACTGGGCTTTTGGGGAGGAGGCTTATAATCCTTTGTCCTGGGTCTACTGTTCATAAATGGGAGGAAAACTCCTGCTAGCTATTTGTTCAAACACCAACCACTTAAGCCAAAACAATATGAATAAGGACAGGTCTAGTTTGCCCTTAAGGGACGCAGGTGGCGCTGTGGGTTAAACCACAGAGCCTAGGAATTGCTGATCAGAAGGTCGGCGGTTTGAATCCCTGCAACGGGGTGAGCTCCAGTTGCTCGGTCCCTGCTCCTGCCAACCTAGCAGTTTGAAAGCACGTCAGAGTGCAAGTAGATAAATAGGTACCGCTCCAGTGGGAAGGTAAACGGTGTTTCCGTGCACTGCTCTGGTTCGCCAGAAGCGGCTTAGTCATGCTGGCCACATAACCAGGAAGCTGTATGCCGGCTCCCTCGGCCAATAAAGCGAGATGAGCGCCGCAACCCCAGAGTCGGCCACGACTGGACCTAATGGTCAGGGGTCCCTTTACCTTTTTTAGTTTGTCCTTAGACAGCAGGGATGTGAAACCTATGGCCCTCTAGCCTTGTTGGTCTACAACTCCCATCATTGAGCTGGACTCCAGCAACATTTGGAAGGCCAGACATTCCCCATCCCTGCTCTAATGTGATGTGGCACCTCTTAAACTGGGGCACCTCTTAATCTATGAGGCAGGCAGCCACATGCAGTTGGTGGGATCTGTGTGCTGTTCAGAGGCACTAGAGTAGGCGACGGCGGGAATGTATTTTTAAAATAATTTTATTTATAAATTTTCGACAAATAAACAAGTCGACGACATTTCAAATTTAGCAACCCATCATTCCACTCACCACTTCCCCTCCCTCCCTCCATTCTTCCCTCAAAATCTCAATTTATGCTGCATATTATAGTTACCCTATACCTTTTCAAGGAAAAGACAGCAGGAATGCCTTATCCAAGGGCACCATTTATTCTTCTGTGCAACCCCTGGTGAACTGAAGCTTCCCAAGAACTGGCATCTGTCTAACCAACCTCTCGTTTGTGAAGGTGTGGGAGGTAATGGGGTAACTTCATGGAATCCTCCTTGAACTCTTTGGGGGAAGACATGGGGCAAATGCGATTGAACCATCTTGCCAGTAGGCTGCAATAGCCTTTTGGGCTGTTTTCTTTTGACAACATCCTACTTCTTTGTCGCTACCAATTCTCTTCTACTATCTCTGAGGAAACAATGGGGATGCCTAGGTTTCTTGCATGACTTTCTGACCCTAGGGGAAATTAACTGTCTGTGGGTTGCATCCAATACAGGGTAGCACATTGAAATAATGAATTTAAGTTAGTAATAGCCATTAATTTCAGTGGCCTACTCTGAGCATGACATGGAGAGCCAGTGTAGTGTAGTGGTTCAACTGTTGGACTAGGACCTGAGGACCAGGGTTCCAATTCCCACTTAGCCATAAGGCTCAGTGGGTGACTTTGGGCCAGTCACTATATCTCAGTCTAATCTGCCTCACAGGATCGTTGTAGGGATTAAATAAGGAGGGGGACAATTGTGTACCACTTCAAACTCCTTGTAGAAAAAGGTGGGATATAAATGCTGTAAATCAGTCAATAGTTGGATAACAACCAGTGTCTACTTTATTTGGCTTAGACATGTTTGGATATAGATTTTTTTGGAGTGCTTTTAATACTCAACAAATGCTTATTTTCCATTCCATTGTTGAAACCTCAGTGAAATGAAAGGAAGATGAATCTTTTTCACTGAGTGCCTCAGAAACAGCAACCCCAGGGTGCGCATCAAACTGTTTTTACATCAATACCAGCCTTTTTCTTCAAGCATTTTATTCAGACTCTTATTGAGTTTGTTTTTGCTTAACCTATAGGGGCTTGCTGAGTACACAAATAATTTAACTGTACCAGCCCACAAATGCAATCATCTCCCCTAGTATATCTGCTAAGTGAGAAGGAACATATGGAGCCTGAGAAGTTTTAAGTCACAACAAATGTTATTAATTAATATTCTTTGAAGTATTCCAAGGTGTTTCTGTCTTCCCAACAAAGAAGATTTTGCCCCTGTTTGGATTGAGCAGGCATCTTTGTTTCAGATATCTTACATATATAAAACTCTCAAACTCTAGCTTGGCTTGCCAACAAACAAAGGAGAAGTGAAAAAGTGGGGTCTTCTAAGGACAGTTTCAAGATGTTTAACCAGACACCCAAATGATTTATAACAGTGATTAGCAGATCACACTGCTGTAGGCCAAGCAAGCTTATTCTAGCAAGTGAGCTCTCTCAGCATTGTCACCCAGGAGGGACTTGCCTGTATTTCCATGCCAGGTGATGCTTTATTGATTACAGGAGGGTTTTTGGGTTGTTTCTTAAGTATAAAAAATGTACATCTCAGCTTGTAAAGAGTGATGGGTTGAACATGTATTTGGAATTACATGTATTACATAGTCACGTATCATTTTAATCTTAACCAGCTTTACAGCTGTTGTGAAATAAGTCTACTCATCATAAAATAAGAATTGGCTAGAGTTTTCTATTGGGTGTACACCTAAGCAACAAACTACAGGTAAAACTGGCTGTCTGGTAGGATTTCCTGATATTTGATATGAAAGTCTCCTTTAGGAGAGAGGGTGGGATGCAAAATTTAATTAAATAATAATGATTATTATCTTTACTTTATTGAAAGGCAGCTGAAGGATGCTCTAAACTGGATCTAAGCCGAGGGAAGCTGAGTGTTTAATATTTTCTCCCTCATCACAGACAGAAAACTGCTGTTAGTCTCACATTGCAGTGGGTAATACCAGTACTAATAATACAGGTATATTTTGTGTTTTCCTGCTCCATTTGTGAATGGATGCAAGGTTAAACATGCAATAGTGCTGGGAATGTCTGCTCCAAATTTTGTTCAGTACAGTTGCCATGACTGAAACAGACAGACATCTTAAATTGCTTTTCTTCAAAAACATAAATATAACTACATTGTAAGGTTGATCTGATTAAACCATCAGCCTGCCTCTGGTCTGCTAATAAGAGTCAGATAAAAAAAATGGTGCTTTATAAACAAGAGTGGCCTTCCTGATGTTGTTGAACTCAAGGCCCATTAACCTTAATCAGCACAGCCAATGGTCAGGGTGTAAGAACTGCATTGAAAATTCAGAGAGGTGTGAATTTTGTGTATTGTTTTGGAAAGTGAGAATTAGTTATATTGACCATTAACTGCAAACTGAATTGAATTCTCCCATCCTTACTGGGAACTGCGGTTAAGGGTGCTGGGAACTATAGCTCTGTGAGGGATAAATGACAGTTATGTGCTTTAAAGGTATGATGTGTCTCACATTTGGTAGGTATACTAGCCATTGTGAAAAGAATGCAAGTAAAAATGATTCGTTTGCATTAACCAGATGAGGCTGTCTATTACTTTAACTGTATGAAGCAGAGATACCAGATTAGTATGGGATGCAAGCTGTGGAAGAGTCTGGGATTACTTTCTCAGAAGTTGAACTAAGGGGTTATGTTTCACAGCTAAAACAAAAACAGATCACTTGCGTGCTCTTCAGCTGCTCCTTTGAAGCAATGAGAATTTGGTCAACGGAACAGATTCATTGCTCATTTGCAGCCCAGTGGGCTGCCATATCCAACAGAGAGTGTATTTCTGCTGCAGTCCTTCTTCTGGATGACAGATACAAGAAATGGAGAAAAAGTACCTCTTCTAATGAGTTGATTGAGGTAGCCTGGACTGACATATCAGGGCCAAACGAAGACATGAAGTTGCACACCTCCCCCCTCCCCCCAATGGTTTGTTTCTTTTTCTAACGAAAAGTTCAAGACATAATCTTTACACAAAGGATAGGGAGTAAACCACTTTGCTGAGAACAAACTCTAACACACTTTAAGCCAGAAATTTTTGCAACTGGTCTGGTCTCTAGAGCTCCCCAATTTTGTGTAAAACCTGGACTGGATCTGATCCAGACTCTAGTGAAGTGGAGCAGATAAAAAACAAAAGAAAAAACAGATCAGATTCCCTAACATTACAAGATGCAACCTCAGTGCCTGTGAGCATGAGTGCATTAATGGTGGTGGTGAAGAGGGCTGCTTAACCCTGACTCAAAATCTCTTTCCCAGCTTCTCTTTTTTTAAAAAAAATGATATTTATTAAAATTTCAAAGAATACAAGAACTACACAAAAACAAAAAATAAAAATACAAGAAAATACAAAATACAGCAAAAAGAATAAAAAAACCCTTATTAAGGTATAACAAAGAAATGAAAAATAAAAAGAAACATACAAAATAAAAACAGTTAAAAACAGATTAATTTTCCATAGCATATCTTCCTTACACTTATTTCCCCGGACCTCCTCATACCTCCCTTTTTTGTATTCCAGTTCAGTTTGTTAGTTCAGCAAATCCTTACCATTAAGCTTTTACCCATTTGTAAACCGTTTTTCGTATCTCTTAAAGCATTACAGCTGGAAACCACTAGTTTCTATCCAACATCCTTCTAAGATTCATTAATTTTACAATATTTCTGTAAATAGTCTTTAAATTTCTTCCAGTCTTCTTTCACCGACTCTTCTCCCTGGTCTCGGATTCTGCCAGTCATTTCTGCCAATTCCATGTAGTCAATCACCTTCATCTGCCATTCTTCCACTCTTTCCCAGCTTCTCACCAATTCAAAAGGGCAAAGATATATCCATCCACCAGCACATCTTTTACCCTGTTTGGAGAAAAGTACTGTGTGTGTGTGTGTGTGTGTGTGTGTGTGTGTGTGCGTGTGTGTGTCTGCATGCGTGCATGAGAGAAACAGAGACAGAGACAGAAACAGAGAAAGCAGACAGCAAAGAGAGAAACAGTTCATCAGCCCTGGAATACTTACGTCCAGAAGGGTATTTCTAGGAAGTCCTATTTCTATAAACCTATAATAAAGGTCAGAGGAAACAAATGTATTCTAACATTTCTTGGAAAAAAGAATGCATTGTGATGGGAAAGTTCTTATCAAATGGAGCTTCTGAATTAACCAGTTTGATTAATTTTAATTATTTGCCTTCAGGGACTTTTATTTCACTAGGAACGATAATGAGCAATTAGAGTCTGATGAGATGAGTGTGTGGCTTCCTCAGCATTTTGCATTTAGCAGTGCCTTTTGCTTCCATTCCTTCCCCCATTCTAAAATTGCAGGCCCAGCGGATTCAAAGACATTTGATCATAGCTCCAAAGAATGGGAGATTTGGGAGAAACTCAAAACTTTTCTGTAAAATGTTGCCAGGCCCAAGAGGGCCATAATGGTCACTATTAATATTCAGCATCCTCTGGGCCTTCCTGAATCTTTAATCTCACTCCACTGTAAATCGGTCTGGGCAATGCTGGAAAGCATTTTTTAAATACCCCCTGACTTTCACACAGCCAGAGAAACTAGTCATACGGTCAGATTTCTCATACAATATAGAATGTAATGTGTCCTTAAGTCAGCAATAACTATTGAAATATTGCAGAGCAAAGCGGGAGATGATGTGTGGCACTGCAACTCGCTTGCAGCCTAAACAAACGCAGCTGAAGAAAGGAAAGATCTAAAATGTGTGGGCTGAAACAGAAGAAAAGAGACCCTTGGATTCCTGACAGATAAAAGAACACACATAGCTGTGTATAGGAAACTGAAGTTATAGTGGGAAAATCCTGTGTAAGTGGATGGTGAAGGAGATGCGGAATCAATGGCTCTCCAGATATTGCTGGATTCAGCTCCCATCAACCCCAGCCAACATGGCCAATGGTCAGGAATGATGGGAGTTGTAGTCCAGTAATAGCTGGAGGGCTACAGGTTTACCCACCCCTACTGTATGATGAAAGTTGAGACAAAGCTATCATGGGCATTGGCAGCCATGTTTGCAGGAGGAGGGGTCAAAATAAAACATTGAAAGAGGGAGCAAAGCCAAAATCTGGCAGCACGAGAGAGTTTGGTTCGGACAGATCTTGGGCTTTTCCAGCTGAGCTGAGGCTTGGCCAGGCCACTGGGCGGCTGAGTCAGAAATATGAACAGTGTAATTTCCACAACCCAGCTCAGCTGGGGCTCTGTCAGCTCAGCCAGAGTAATTTCAGCCAGCACAATTTATATTGGTGTAAATCCCCTCAAAGGGGCATGGCGTAAGCAGGAGTTGGGGACATGGAGAGACATAACCTCTTTCAAACCTTGTTCAACTTAAGTCACGTGGCTTAGGCCTCAACTTTGAAAACCCAGGCCCACATGCACATGCCAGCTCAGCCAGCAGTTGCCCCTCCCGAAAGCTCCTGAACAGAGTTCAGAATAAGGTTTACAACGGTGTACATTCCACCAGCATAAGTTACACTGGCTTCCTATAGCTGGGGTTGCTCTGCTAAGAGTATGAGCTGTGTGCTCTGAGTAACCTTTCTCTCTTAATTCTGCAAAGCAGTACCGAAACATCAGGCCCACGTTTTGTACATATATTTCCTGATATGAAAGCTTGTTTCCCTTTCCACCCAAGGAAGGCACAGAAAGCCTATTAGGGAGGTGGGAGGTGGGAGGGAGGGAGGCATCCATTGCCAGCATGTATTCCAGGCAGAGAGGAGCAATTTCTCAGGGCTGAATAGATTTTGCTGAGATTCAGTACAACATGATGGATGTGCATCAAGACTTTTGTCAATGTGAGTACGCGGAGATGCTGGGGAAATTGTGTGAGAATTGGAGAAAGTGAGCGGCAGGAAGAGCTCACAGTGGGCCACCAGCAACGGCTGTTAATGAAGGGAACTCATGTTGGCACAACTCTGTCTATCACAACTGTAGCTGTAGAAGAAACTTTGGAAGAAAACACGGAATTGAACATACTTTTTTTGTTTTGTGGGGGGAGGGACTTCAAAAATGTTTTCTCTCTGGCTTCTAAGACAGAAATCTGAAGGCAAAAATAAATGGTTGACATTGTTTTGAGGGAATAGACACACCTCCATCAAAACTAAATCTGGAGGACAACCTCAGATTGATACATAGACTACTGAACCCACAAAGAACTTATCAATTTCAGGCCCGCCATGTGTCCCAATTTTCCAGGAACAGTCCCGGGTTTACAGAAGCCATCCAGGTTTCTGATTTGACCCCATAATGTCCCCGTTTTCCTTAGGATGTTCTTATTTTCATCAGATAAATGTTGGAGGGTATGCAATTTCATGCAGCAGTTAACATGGGAAACCAGCTAGATCCTACATGTTTACTCAAAGGTCTCATTAACCTCATTGCATTTCACACCGCAATATTATGCATCTTCAGTCAGAAGTAAATCCTATTGAATTCAATGGAGCTTATGCCTAAGTAACTGTGCATAGGACTTAAGCCTTACTCTCTAGTAAGCATGTTTAGGATTAGGATCCCTTGCAGCCAATATTTCACAAATATGTTTTTCTGTTGATAGTTTTTAAAAAAACAAAAAAAGTACAGCCATAATTGGAAATTAATACTTTTTTAGTTCAAATGTGAGATGTGGTTGCTATATTTTGAATATCCTCTCAGCTATTCCCATTGGTCGGATATCATTAACCACCACTGACCTATTACAATCCATGAAGTATACATCGGTATTACTTTCTCTGATAGATAAGGTTGTACATGAGATCTGCAATAAGCTCGTGATAATACTATTGGTACCATGTCTATGTGGATCAGGATTTATATCTCTTTGTCACATACCCATACTATATTCAATAATACAGAAATATGTATCTTCCTGAGTCTGACATAGATGCTAGCACAAGCCTATCAGAAAAGGCTTACAGGAGGCTGAAGCGAGATTTTCCATTAAGCACACAAGATCCTATTGTTTGTGTGTAAAACTTGGGTATCAAAGGGAACTCAAATCAAGAGATGGCCTACTAGAAATATATAGATGTAGAATTGTGCCACATGTTACGAATGCTTTGCGAGGTGGAAACCGGAGAAGTCATGTGCTTTAAATGCGCTATGGAAGTGTTTTAAAGGCATGGTGTAAAACCAAGAGAACCAATGTGAATTTTCTACCATTCATTTACCACCGACCTGTTGTCTTCAGAGAATAATTACCCATTTTCATCCACACATCTCTGCTTTCCAAATTCTTCAGTGAATCTCGTTTTCATCAACTGCCTGCTAAGATTGCCACAAAACCTTGAGTGGGTTGAGCAGCTGGCAGTGACAGTGTTTAGTGATGAACTTCATAATAATATGAACGATCAGGAATACGTATGTGTTCATTTATGTGTCAGACTCTGGCACATGTAGCCCCCAGAAGAGTGCCCTGCTAATTTGGAAAGTTGAGATTGTCAGTGGGGGAAAACAACAACACATTTGCATATGCCAAATTGTAAAAAGTGTGGCACCTTGCATATTAACTATCTGGGAAGCTGAGGGGGTCTGATAGGGAAAAAATATATCTGGCGTTTTCATTCAATTTGCCCAATCAGTTGAAGAAGAGAAGGAATCTCAGCTTCCTCCAAACACAACTTGACACACTGTAAAAAATCATCACATGTAGTTTCAGTCCTTTGGGTCATTGAACCATTGATTATTCTACAGCAATTCATTGAGTAACAACACCACATTCTTAAACCCCTTGCATTCTTTGCTTTCACTTTTTCCCCCTCAGTGGCGGTGCACTTTTAAAATTAGTTTGCTTTCCATGGCTGATTCCATGGAATATTGATTAGCAAAACTTAAACCTCAAACCTAAACATTTCTCCCTGCGTCTCTATTTGAAATGCTTTCTTAAGCTCCTTAAAGCATAGGCTTAATATAATGGGTTGAGGCAGCTTTCCGCCGGGCCAGTAGCATTCGTCTGTTGATGCAGCAAACGTTAGTATTGTAGTATTGTAAATCCAGCAAATGGGAGAACGTTAACAACTTTCAGCTCAGGGCTTTTCCAGATGACTTGTTTATTGAACGTTCATCTTGATTTGTTTGCAGGGAGGCTAGATGACGTTGGCTATTTGACGACTGTTCGCTCGGATGTGCTTGCTGGGAGGTTAGACAATGTTGCATCAAAAAAGGTGGTGTCCCACACTTTCCAGTGCATTTCCACCTCATTTTTCTTATCACAAAAAGCCCATTTGTGTTGTACAAGGATTTCCAGTCAGCTATAATTTGTGCCACCTGAATTTGCCGGTATGAGACTGAATCCCACCTGAAAATAAGCACCCTCATTGTTTGGGATCTATACTAGCTCTTCCATAAACATATAGACCCCTTCCAGTAGAAGGCTGGAGATCCAGTAGAAGCTGGTGCTCATGGAAGGGAGATAGGAGGCAGCTTCTTCTGATTCCCACTTTCTCCTGCAGTGACCCCGTTACCTCCCAGGCCATTCCAAGGGTTTCACAACCTTACAAAGCAGATTGTCAGGCAGCTGGAGGGGAAAGGTGGAACCGGCAAGTATCACATTTCCTCCCTTCCATTAGTGAGAGGTTGCATAGAATCTCACTCATAGAATCTCATAGAAACTGGCCTTGCAGACAACTTCATTGTCCAGAAAGTGGGAGAAGCAACAAGAGGAACAGCCATTTTAGATCTGGTCCTAACCAATGTTGATGACCTGGATAGTGGGGTAGAAGTGGAAGGATCATGAGGCGCGAGTGATCATGCTCTTCTGAAGTTTACTATACAGCGGAAAGGAGCAGCCAAGCACACTAGGACTCAATTTCTTGACTTTAAGAAAGCCGACTTCATAAAACTTAGGGAAGTGCTGGGTGAGATCCCATGGACAGTAATACTAAAAGGAAAGGGAGTTCATGATGGCTGGGAGTTTGTTAAGAGGGAGATAGTAAAAGCACAACGTCAGGCAATACCAATGAGATGGAAACATGGAAGGTGCCTAAAGAAGCCAGGGTGGCTATCTAAAGAACTTTTAACTGAGTTAAGATTAAAAAAGGATGTGTACAAAAAATGGAAAAGGGGGGAAACCACCAAAGAGGAATTCAAACAAATAGCCAGCACGTGTAGACACAAAGTCAGAAAAGCTAAAGCACAGAATGAACTCAGGCTTGCTAGAGAGGTTAAAAGCAACAAAAAAGGCTTTTATGGGTATGTTCGTAGCAAAAGGAAGAACAAAGAAACAGTGGGGTCACTCAGAGGAGAAGATGGTGAAATGCAAACAGGGGACACAGAAAGGGCTGAACTCCTCAATGCCTTCTTTGCCTCAGTCTTCTCCGATAAAGAAAACAATGCCCGACCTGAAGAATTTGGAGCAAATGATTCAGCAGAGGAAACACAGCCCAGAATAACTAAGGAGATAGTACAAGAATACTTGGCTAGTTTAGATGTATTCAAGTCTCCAGGGCCAGATGAACTGCATCCAAGAGTATTAAAAGAACTGGCAGATGTGATCTCAGAACCACTGGCAGTCATCTTTGAGAATTCCTGGAGAACAGGCGAAGTCCCGGCAGACTGGAGGAGGGCAAATGTTGTCCCTATTTTCAAAAAGGGGAAAAGAGAGGACCCAAATAATTACCGCCCAGTCAGTCTGACATCAATACCAGGGAAGATTCTGGAGCAGATCATTAAGCAAACAGTCTGTGAGCACCTAGAAAGGAATGCTGTGATCACCAATAGTCAGCATGGATTTCTGAAAAATAAGTCATGTCAGACTAACCTGATCTCGTTTTTTGACAGAATTACAAGCCTGGTAGATGAAGGGAATGCAGTGGATGTAGCCTACCTTGATTTCAGCAAGGCATTTGACAAGGTGCCCCATGATATTCTTGTAAAGAAGCTGGTAAAATGCGGTCTTGACTATGCTACCACTCAGTGCATTTGTAACTGGCTGACTGACCGAACCCAAAGTGTGCTCATCAATGGTTCCTCTTCTAGTGGGGTGCCACAGGGTTCTGTCTTGGGCCCGGTCTTATTCAACATCTTTATCAACAACTTGGATGATGGACTCAAGGGCATCCTGATCAAATTTGCAGATGACACCAAACTGGGAGGGGTGGCTAACACCCCAGAGGACAGGATCACACTTCAAAATGACCTTGACAGATTAGAGAACTGGGCCAAAACAAACAAGATGAATTTTAACAGGGAGAAATGTAAAGTATTGCACTTGGGCAAAAAAAATGAGAGGCACAAATACAAGATGGGTGACACCTGGCTTGAGAGCAGTACATGTGAAAAGGATCTAGGAGTCTTGGTTGACCACAAACTTGACATGAGCCAACAGTGTGACGCGGCAGCTAAAAAAGCCAATGCAATTCTGGGCTGCATCAATAGGAGTATAGCATCTAGATCAAGGGAAGTAATAGTGCCACTGTATTCTGCTCTGGTCAGACCTCACCTGGAGTACTGTGTCCAGTTCTGGGCACCACAGTTCAAGAAGGACACTGACAAACTGGAACGTGTCCAGAGGAGGGCAACCAAAATGGTCAAAGGCCTGGAAACGATGCCTTATGAGGAACGGCTAAGGGAGCTGGGCATGTTTAGCCTGGAGAAGAGGAGGTTAAGGGGTGATATGATAGCCATGTTCAAATATATAAAAGGATGTCACATAGAGGAGGGAGAAAGGTTGTTTTCTGCTGCTCCAGAGAAGCGGACACGGAGCAATGGATCCAAACTACAAGAAAGAAGATTCCACCTAAACATTAGGAAGAACTTCCTGACAGTAAGAGCTGTTCGACAGTGGAATTTGCTGCCAAGGAGTGTGGTGGAGTCTCCTTCTTTGGAGGTCTTTAAGCAGAGGCTTGACAACCATATGTCAGGAATGCTCTGATGGTGTTTCCTGCTTGGCAGGGGGTTGGACTCGATGGCCCTTGTGGTCTCTTCCAACTCTATGATTCTATGATTCTATGATTCTATGATTCTATGAATCTCTGGAGTACAACCTGTTATATTGGGGTGGGGAAATCTCACAAATACACCTCTCCAATCTTGAGACTCTCTGCAAGCCACACTCATCACTGGCTGTGCTCTGTGCCTTCCTTTAATTCCCCCCCCCCCCATGTCTTGGATGTGATCTTGAACTGTAATAATGCCTCCTGCCTGCCTGAGTATGCATACAAACATAGGCAAGCTAGGCATAAAACTTTATTGTCTCTCCCCAACAAGAACAGATCAGGAATGGGAAACTCCTGACTCCACCTGGATCCAACCACACTAGTTAATGACTAAACAAGTCAGGGGAGGCTCTGTAACTCAGTGGAAAACCACAGGCTTTCCAGGGAAAAGGTCCTCTGTTTACTCCTTAGCACCCTCTAAGTAGGAATGGGAAAATATTCCTGTCAGGAACCCTGGAGAGCCACTGCTAGTCAGTGCTGACCATGGACAAGTATTCCTAAGCTATATAGTGATGCCATCCACACAACCGAGTGCCTGGTTTTGAAGCAAATTATTGTGAGACTATTGGTGCAAAGGGGTTAAAACCTTGCAAGAACGCCCAATGCTCCTTGATTATGTATAATAAGAACAAACACGTCCATGCAGCAGTCATCAAAAGAACAGTCTTATCTGATCCAAATTCCATCCCCACCCCCACCCCGTGTTGGTGGCAACTCTTAACATTAATCTAATAAAATTCACGGTACATCAAAAACAATTGGTGTGCCATGTGAATGTAAAATTCAAGGGAGTACCTTTCATCTTGTTTGCTGCATGTACTGATGCTCTTTGTTTTTCAGCTAAGGAGCTGTGAGTAGTTAAATTATACATACAAAAGAGAAACGGCACAAATCCCACCTCAGCCTCATTATTCTCCTCTCATTCTAGAGGCTATGAACCCTGTACAAAGTTATTTTGGTTTAATGGCTGCTCCAACTCCCTACCTCATGTACTAGGAGAGAATACCAACACCACTCAGTTCCTGATCATTTCACTTTTCCTTGGCACTCAAAGAAGTTTCCCCCCCTCAAAGTTTTCCTTGTCTCATTCTTTTGCTTATGGCATCTGTAGACTAGCAAAACAATATTTAATATTACAGTCCTTAGCTTCCTGCTTCTCTCCTCACCTGCCTCCCTGAACTTTGAATTTGATTTGAATTACAAAGACCATCTATTTTATATACCAAGTAGGAAGCAGATACCGCAGAAGTGCTACAATTACGGAGGGGGCTCCTCATAAAGATCTTGGGAGTAACCCATCTCCTACAATTTATGTTTAAATATACTAACAGTCACTACTACTTCAAAGTCACTGATACATGAGATTTTTTAAAAAACTAGAAACGTAATGAGCAACAAATGTCAAAACATTTTGATCCTTGAAGGTATGTAGTCAGAAACTGCATTATTGTCGCATTATTGTATTAGCCACTCTGTTTCCATCTTGGATGTAAGATCTTTGCTACTTAAAGAGGAGGGTGAGCGATTTCGTTAAGTGAATAACAAGAAACCGAGGAGGGGGGGCACTTGAAAGACTCAACAGGATTTTCAAAGCCTGCTTATGCAGCACGAATTAGAAGGAAGAGCTGGAGAGAATGTACTGCGGGAGGCGGAATCGCCTTACTTTCCACAGCGGCAAGAATGAAAGGAGCAAAGCAGAGATGACACAGGAGTAAAAGCAACAACCAAACAAAGCAAAGACAACATTTAATGCTTGTTTGCCATGAATTTGAAGATATGGAAATAGGACCAAGAAACATGATGGATGCTCACAGAAAAGCAGTGTGGCATTGTGGTTAACAGCAGGAGTAGCCAAGAGCGGTGGCATGGCATGGGATTGGGGCTAGTGAGCATATCCCACTCCTGCCCCCACCCCTTGTTACAAGTTCATCCAGCACCCGAGGGAAACATTTGAATAGGGCTCATGTAACTGGCACATCTGGGCACATATCTGCATATGATGTGTGGTAAAAAAAATTCTTACCACATGGTAGTTTGATTATCTGTGCGCTATTACAAAGAGGTCATAAGAACTGTTACTAGCAACTGGCACATTGTTTTTGACAGTGGAGCCTGAACATAGCCATCATAGATAGTAGCCATGAGAGGTCAAGGGAAGATTTTCAAGCTTTGGGCTTCAAGGAGGTGTGTTTATTTGTGCTATTTTCCATTGATTAAGTTATTGTTCTCTGGTTTATTGGTGGAGGCCGGTAAGAAAAAGAGCACCCCACACCCAAATATGTAGTGGATAATATATCCACTGGAGGGTCCTGGTTTTTATCAGTAATCTTCAGCCTCTTTTTCTGTAGCAAACGTTCATTTCCGAGACCACTTGCAGAAAAGTAATAGCACGCATGGAACAAAACCTCAGCAAACCTGGGTATAATTGACAATATATATGGGGCTGGCACTCATTCTTAGCCCCTCTCAGCACTGGAGTAGAGAGCAATCATGCCCATGGCCTCCAATTCCATCACTTGGCTCACTCTGAATTCACTTTCTAAACTTTATTTCATTTGCAAAAGGAACAGGAAATATTGCATGTATAACGGCAGCGTTGGGCTGTAATTGATTTTTGTGCCAGACAGACTCTTGAGTGCAGTAGTTATATGACTAGCAACAAGAAAAAGGACAAGGGCAGAAATATAAAAGCATGCAAGCCATAACCATTAAAAAGAAATCAATTTCCCATTGACTGCATAAGGATATGGCTTTGCCCCAAGCCCGTTGTTTTTCAACATTTGCAGCACCAGAGGTGGAGAAGTTAGTTAGTCCCTCAAGGTCAAGTGCTTTTTCTTTCTTTTCCGAATTAATCCGGCCTCATTGCCACCCGGAGGTCTGTGACTGTGGATTCGAATCGACATTTGACTGATGGACCTGCACTGAGAGAGAGTGCCTCTCCGCACAGCCACAAAGGGAGGCCAAAGCGCATGGAAGTATAACTCATCTCTGTAAAGGGATCATGGGAATGCATTCTCTTGCCCAGCTCACAGCATCTCTTTTCAGCATGAGGGTCCCATTTGCTTCTGGGAAATCTTCTCTGGTGGGCAGGGCCAAAGGCCAAAGTGAGCAGAGCGATCAGTGTGAATTTGTCTTTGTACAGTAAGCTTGTTTCTTCACACTTGCAGATGAGATGAGAGGTGTGATGCAGCAGCAAAAAAAGCTAACACTGTCCTAGGCTGTATTAACAGAAGAATAGTGTCCAGATCTAGGAAAGGAACAGCACCACTCTATTCAGCCTTGGTCAGACCACACCTGGAATACTGTGTCCAATTCTGGGCACCACAATTTAAGAAGGTTGTTGACAAGCTGGAATGTGTGCAGAGGAGGGCAACCAAGATGATCAAGGGTCTGGAAACTCAGCCTTATGAGGAATGATTGAAGGAGCTGGGTATGTTTAGCCTGAAAAAGAGGAGACTGAGAGTTGATATGATAGCCGTCTTCTAACAGCTAGCCTGGAAAAGAGAAGACTGACAGGTGATGTGATAGTCTTCTTCTAGCGTCACATGGAAGAGGGAACAGTCTTGTTTTGTTCTGCTCTGGAAGGTAGGACTCAAGCCACTGGCTTCAAGTTAGAAGAAAAGAGATTCCAACTAAACAGATGGAAAAAAATTCTGGCAGTAAGAGCTGTTGTCTCTCTCAGGCAGTTGTGGGCTCTCCTTCCCTGGAGGTTTTTAAGCAGAGGTTGGATAGCTATCTGTCATGGATGCTTTAGCTAAGATTCCTGCATTGCAGGAGGTTGAATTAGATGACCTTTGGGTCCCTTCCAACTGCACGATTCTATGCTTCTATGACATGAGATTATATATCCTCCCTCCAGCAATCATGAAGCATTATCAGAGTTCATAGAGTGCAAGGAAACTTTCCATCTGGGGAAAACCATGCAAGGGGGCTGCAAATCTGGGCTAGTAAAGGATGTGACTCAGGAGGATGTGGTGTGAGGGTCCAGATAGAGAAGACTGGAAGGCCACATCTGCCCCTCAGGCCTGTGGTTCTCCATACAAACTCCCCTCCAGGCCATACTGTCCCTGCCCCTTGCTACTGCCTGTCTACCTGCCCTGTCTGGGTGAGCAGGTTGAGAGACCTGAAATAGAAGCAACCTCAGCACACCTTGAGTTCTCTCTCTGCTGGTCACCTGGATGGGGCCCAGAGAACAAGGGGAGCAAAGGTGTAGCAAAAACAACAGCCCACTCAAGGTGGTGGAGGTGGACGAGTCACCTGAGTCAGTTGCCTCAATGTGTCTAATGGTAGGGCCAGCCCATAATCCCTAGAAACTCAGTTTGATTTCTTTCTGAGTAGGCATGATTAGGGTTCTGCTGTGAGTTTTGTTTCTCATCTACAATAAGGATGTGACATGAGATGGAGCATTATTCATCTTCCGCCCCAGTTAGTAAATACATGTATAAATGGCATTCTGGGGGAGGGAAAAAATGTGTATTCTAGATTGAGAAGCAAAGCACTTATTAAATGCGTCAGAATCAACAGGGCCATACCTGGATGCTTCATTACAGAGAAATGAAAGGAACAAGACTCAAAATTCCCCAGTTTGCAATAAACCCTTGTAAGTAAACTATGCACTGCAGGGTGCTAATTTCATTTGCTCAAGGCATACAGCACAGCAGGAAGGCAACAGTTCATGAAAAAAAGAAAATAAGTTAATTGGCATAAAATACAAACCACACTGGGAAATGAAGCCCCGACTAATACAATATTGCTCGTGTTGTATACAGAACACTTTTTATCTATGTCCTCCCCCCCTTCCTCTCTTTGGGGAAGTTTGAGCACTTCATCCATGCATCTCTACTCTATAATTTTATGCTAAAGGTTTGATGGGGTCCTTGTCAAAGAGCCTTCTGCAGGCCCCTCGGTAAGGCCACGGGGTTACATTGTGACCGTGGCTACAAGCCACCATTTTAAATATAGCAGAATTACTGATTTAGCATTGCTCCAGGACATCACAGACAATTTTATGGGAGCTTCCAGCAGATCAGGGATCATCCTGCCAGTCTCTGAGTTCCTGCCATCTGCCCAAGAGCACTGGATACGCTTGGCCTGTATATACTCAGATACATTTTTCAGAATGATCTTTAAACTTTTATTAGTCAACTGGAATTTTCAGTATCTTTGTCTACTGAACTTTGAAGAACCTCTGATAAATGACTGAGAGATCCTAGGATTCCTTGGGACACAGTTTGAAAGCCTCTAGCTCAGCATAATAATGCAGAGGGCTAGAATTTTAAATGGGAAATAAGGAACTTTTGTTCTGCATGCAAAATTGGACATACATATTTTAAATTTCCCCATACTTGGAGTGTGATCAGTAGCAACACTTTCCTGTCATGTTGATGAGACAAGAGCTACCATTTTACCAACAAGAAGCATGTGGAAGAGTACATTCAATCTTTGCAGGCGATATCAGCTCTTCAGCTTACTTGGCACAATTATTAACCTTGACACCAGTAGGGTTATCCTGGAATTGCATCCCCTAACCTATTGTTTTAAGGCTCAGATGAACGTAAGCAAATGTTCTCCGAAGCAGATGGTAGCACACGTAGTGGGACATAAAGCATACACTGAAATGACACAACCGTGAGTCATTTACTCTGATATTTATATACTGCAAAATGAATAATATTCTGCAAATGTAAGCAGAAGCATCAAGCGGACTTTCCCCATGCAACACGGGGAAGGTTGGGAAGGGACAGAGTGTATGTGTAGGGGTAGATGCAGAAGGATGTTGGGGTGGGCCTTGCATTCATACCTCTACCACTTTCCACACTTTCAGCATTTGTTTATACAGGCAAATGCCCCAACCCCCCACCCCGAAATAGGTGGGGAGGCAGAACTTTTTTGAACGTCTCCCCTCTTTTGTCAACATAGATCATTACATTCTCCAGCTTCTGTCATCCCCAGCCAACGTGGCCAAAAGTCATAGTCAGGAAGGATGATGGGATCTGGATTCCAAGAACAGCTCAGGGGCCACAAGTGAAGGAAGATTACAAGACTGGTTAAGAAAGAGAGAGGGAGGGAGGCATAAGGGAAGGTTTCCTGGTGGCAGACTGCACAAAACCATCATATTATTATTATTATTATTATTATTATTATTATTATTATAAGACTACAACTCTGACAGCAAATACAGATATATTACTGGTGCTGTTTCTCTGAGGTCTGAAGAGACTGTTATACAGATTTTCAAATGCAGGGACGAATCCTCCTTAATCATTTTTGTTACCCCCCCCCCCAAATATGGCATATTCTTATTCCCATCTGCCTCGGAGAGATTTCATTTTACTTGCATCGATTTAAAAAATCCAGGATATGGAATCATTGAGAAATGTTCTACAAGAAATCCTTGACTGTTTCATGGTTCCTTGTCAGCGAGTCAGAGAATTCTGTCAGTTGTATTAACGAAGTGAAGAAAAGCACAACAGGTTACACATCCCGAATCTTGTTTAAAATAATTGCCTCACTCACCGTTTAGATGTAGCAGACTGGTTAAGGTCACGAGCAAGGACAGATTCAATCAGCGTAAGCCTGCATCAAAGTATGTGCAACCGAGCAGTGGCCAATTAGTCATTCGCGGTGAATAAGCGCACTCTAAAAATCTCTGCCTCTTTGCCACTTTTTAAAAGACAAAACAACTCAACAACCAGAGAAGCTAACAAAAAATAAAAATAAAAAATCCCAAGAACACTTCAGAACCAATCTAATTCAGAGCACCAATTAATAGTAAAATAAGTACACTGATCCAACTTATAAAACAGTTACCCACAAAGCCTAATTGGTGATGATCTTTTAACTATGTGTGTAGAGTAATAATCAAAATGGATCATTCTTGGGGGGGGGGGGCATTCTGTGAGGGTATCAATTTGCAGCAGGTGTTACCTTGTGTTAACAATTGGATTTTTAATCCAAAGCTTCTAAAGGTTAATTGGTCTCTGCAGCCTAATGATTAATCCAGCCCATCCCTTTCTTAAACAACTGGAACAGCACTATGCAGTTAAGAGAGTTTCTTTAGAATGAGGTGGTGTGGTTTTTTTTGGTGACCTATAGAAATTCCTGCAAATGCCCCAGAGATGAAAAGCAACAGAGTGTGAGATCATTACCATCATAATGGCCACCAAGCCACAGGGTTGAATACAGTGAGCATTACTTTGCAGATCAACCAGCTTGCAGAAAGGGAATGAAACAGAGAGGTGGACAAACCCGGGACTAAAACCACACCACCGGTGTACTAAATATATTTTGAGAATTGTCAAAGAAAGTCTTCCACCAGTGTGGAAGAGAGAATAGAAACCCTAACCTGCAGGACTAGCATCTTTCAAAAGCCTGTGTCAAGAGAGTGAATGCACATAGCCTGGGAACTGGCAGGGACAGGGCTGAGCAAAGATCTCAGCCTCTGCACATTAACTGACTGGCACCACTGTCTGAATGATGCTCCCCTTGCCCCTGCTTTATGCACATCAGTAATGGGGCCAATGTCAATCCAATGGCACTGCCAGGAAGCTAAGGTCTGCAACTTGAGAGCGCTGCTTGGCACTGCAGCTGCTCAGTTGAATGCCCTTAATTGTGGCCTTCTTGCCACAGTGCATGTGAGCCCTGTCAGGCCCCCAGTGTTTGCCTAATAATGCCACGTTCCGTTAGCAAGCCTCTGTCTGCCTGGCTGGTAGCGGGTCCTGGCCTAGGTAGTAAGGCTGCCACAAGTCCTAGTTCAAGATGCCACCTGACGCCTTGCACTTCATCATCAGTGAATCAGATGGGAGTGCCTTCATTGTGTAAGGATTGCAAGTCAAACATGGGGCTGTGATGAATAAGGGAGCTGTCCAAATCCTGTTGGCTGGTTGCTGGACTAAGTGATCTGCAGTGGCTTCCTTTTAAGCACTAAACCAGGTTCTGCTACTTAATATGAACCCTAAACAATTATAGGCCATGTTACTTGAAAGACTGTTTCTTCCTTCACTGCCTGGTTAGGACATTAAGATCAATAAATGAAACCTGGTTAATTTTGCCATGGACTGATGAGTATCAGCTTGTGGCAACATGGATGCAGCATTTTTCACTGGTGGTACCTGTGTTGTGGAATGCTACAAGAACACAGCATATCACTGGCTCTTAGAGACCTATCTGTTTAGACAACCATTTACCCAAACTCCTGACTTGAACATCTTGCTTTTAATGATTTTAACTCTTTTACTTGTTGTGCTGTTTAAACCAGCTTGCTTTATTGTACATTTCAATTGTGAACGTCAGAAGGTTTTGATTAAATAGTTTTATTGTGTATTTTTAATTATGTGTGTTTTGTAGCTGGTTTTATACTTGTAAACTGCTTAGGCTATTAATCAGGAAAGGAAGGAAGGAAGGAAGGAGAAAGAAAGAAATTTCCTCCACCTGAGTGTTAGATAAAACAAAGAGGAACAGCCCTGCCTTCCAGCTAAATAGGACTCAGGTTTCACATCGTGCAGACATTCATAATTTGCTCACCATCTATGACAAAGCTGGGAAAGGAGCATGCTGCTATTATCCCCCATGCTGAATGAGCTACTAACTTCCTTTTTCAGTAACTTCTGCTCTGCGACATAAATATATTGCACATAAAATGTGACAAACAGTATACTTCAATGCATGTCCCCCCATAACCCTTTGGGTTTCCAGCGATGCACAATAGATGCACTTAAGGAGACAAAAGATCATTGCAATGTCCTGCCACATTTCCCACAAAAATGATAAATGGTGCATAAACATTGATGAGACACTAACCTTCTCCATAAAATATATAGCGCCGCCACCTCACCCATCCATCCCCAAACAGAAGGTGACACCGTATGCTGGCAATTCATCTAAGCAAAAATTTGATGAGAAAATTAATTTAAATTGGCTCAGTTGTGCAGTGTTCATTTTGCAGTTTCTCTGCGTCTGATTTATTTTTAATAAGGAAAATCGAGATTTTATGTTCCTTAATTAATGTGTTAATGGGTTTAATCAACTTACAGCTCTGCTGGGCTATTTAAGATCCCCGTGCTTCATTTCAGAACAAAATATTAATGAAGTTATGTTTCCTGAAGGAATGCAGAATTTATCCATGAAATATATTGATATTAATGCAATCAATAAATGATATATTAATTTACTTTCCTTCCACCTTGCAAGCAATGTAAATAATAGTCATATTTCTTAAATGAAAGGATACTATTCTGACTTACTGTTTTAAGTTTGCTCCATAACATGTTTAAAAGAAAAAAAAACAAAAAACCAAAATACCAATGGACACATATGTTATACTTCACCTCTTTTTATGCTTCCTCCAGTATTTTACTTATTTATAGCAGTTTTATTTAAAAATTTAATGACCCCCCATTTCCATGAACTCAAATCACATTTCCTTACTAGCTGAAGGCGTGCAATGGAGAACAAGTTAGGTGTCCTTGAGCTCCTTTGGAATCAATAAACTACAAGCTCTCATTGAAGAAATTACCGATTTAGCTCAATCAAATGTGAAATTCATCCCTTCTCAGTTTCTGCTGGGCCACTGTTGCCTTCCAGCGAGGGCAGAAACCACAACTGGCGGAATCCCTCTTTACAGAATTATTGAAGGGATGTACACCAGTCTTGTCTGAACATTGACTATTGTACAATCTTGTGTGTTCTTCGCTTCCTGGCTCACAAACCTCACTGCCCCCACCCCAAACCTCCCTTGCCAATTCACTTATTTCCTGTGAAATTTGTGCACCCCTCACCTTTCTATGGCTTATACGAGGGGAAGGTAAACGGCGTTTCCGTGCATTCTGGCACTTATCATGGTGTCTCGTTGTGCCAGAAGCTGTTCAGTCCTGCTGGCCACATAACCCAGAAAGTTGTCTGTGGCCAAACGCTGGTTACCCTCGGCCTGAAAGCAAGATGAGCGACTTTGACTGGACTGAACCATCCAAGGACCCTTTTCCTTTTACTTATTTGAGCTTCTTGCATTGCAGGGGGTGGGTTAGTCTAGATGACTCTTTGGGTCCCTTCCAACTCTACAGTTCTATGGTTCCATGGTATATGTAACCAGTGAAGAATTACTACTTCAGCTGGAGATGCCTTTGCATTTTCTACCACAGCTACTTGTCAGCTGAATCGGCAAATTGGTTTTTAAATGGAGACGTGTCTTGCTGTTTGGCAGCAGTGGAAACTTAAAAACACCCCTCCAGCTGTGCACATATTTATCCATGCACACAGAGATTGCAGGCTTGCTTCTGGTCTGTGAAACAACCAGAACAGGCTACAATTACACAGAAGCCGATGAGATTTAGGAAGAACACTTGACTTACCAAGTGGTGCACTGAAAGCCAGCCAGTGATGAAGTCTCTGCAGCAGGCTAGCAACATCGAGACTGCAGTTCAGTGTCACAACATGTGCTTTGCATGTAGAAAGTCCCTGGTTTCATCCCTGGCATCTCTAGATAGGGTTGGAAAAGACAATGTCCGGCATTCTGGAGAGCTGTTGCCAGCCAGTATGTAGACTAGCTTCCCCCAGGTTGGTGACTTTCAGATTGTGTTGGGCTCAGACTCCCATCAGCCCCACCCAGCATGGTCAATGGCCACAGTGATGGGAACCAGAGTCCGGTGGCATCTGAAAGGCATCAAGCTGGGAAAGGCTACTATAAACAGTTGTAAGCTAGATGGGCTGGCCAGTCATCTGACTCAATAGCAAGCAGTTTCCGATGTATCTAAACTCTATGTTCCTTAAAAAGTACCCTGGAGCTTTGGAGTCATTTAATTTAGAACTGATGTTTTCCTTCAAGTCTGAAGGATATATGCTACACATAGCAGCCTTAATCACATACAATCTCCCACTTCTCCAGGAAGCTCATGGTTGTGAGTCAAGGACCCACCACCCATTAGAGATAAATAAGACACAGGGACACATGTATTTTAGGTTAATGGGCTAAAGAAGGCCACAACTTTATTGGTTACAGCGTGTGAGTGGTATTGACTTAGGCATTGGATCAAACAATCTATAAATGACTCCAACCTAGTCAGCGGGAAGTCATCCGAAGGTTAACAACCAGTGGGAGGAGCTTGTTGATGCAAATACAACTGGAAGCTTCCCCCTGATGTCACCGGGGGTCATACCATGGCCCTAGCCACCAGCAGGGCATCGGACAGGATCCACGACCGCCAGATTCCGTTAACGGAATACCCAACAAGGGGAGGGGTAAGTGAAGGCCACCACCTGCCCTCCATCACACGACACATATTCCAATGCCTAACCGCCACCCGAGCCAAAAAGGGCTCGCCCCCAAATACCCTCACAGCTGCAACCAATCCCTAATGCTTTTGATGATGTCAGTCAACCACACATCATTTCCGAGATCCGACAAATGAATGCCATTGTTTCGAAACAGAGACGTCTCACTGAACCTGATGCCAGCGTGCTTGATCACTTGGCCATTAATATAACACAATTTGCGGGCCACCACATGATTCAAGAGTTTCCTGGGTTTGTCGATGGCCACAGGGCAATGACTGCCATGCCAAACTCTCCTCTTCAGAAGGCTAAGAAACAGTCACTCTTCTCAGGTTATGCAGTGGAAATTTGAATCCTGGTCTCTCAGGTCCGAGTTTCGCACTCTAAGCACGATGCTGTGCAGCCTCTCCTTTTGTGACTCCAGCAAATCTCAAAACTTTCTGTTTGCAAATAATAAAATCAAGAACCAGTAAAATTTTGGTAGACTTGTCACATGCCTCCTACACATACTCCCCCCTCTCTCTGTGTGTGTTTGTGAGAGAGAGTAACATTCTCCAAGCTATGATGGTTCCCCTGTCCAAAATGTAAGGGAGATCTCTTTTATCAATAACAATTAACTTCAATAAAGAGACAGCAATTAAGGTCTATTAACTAGCAATTTTGCTAACAAAAGAAATGGCTGGCCAGTCACCATTACAATATTCTAAGCTAATAACTAAATAAATAACATTGACTTTTGAGTTGACAAAAAACACAGATTAACACTTCTGTGTCCGTTCATCTCTCTCTCTCTCTCTCTCTCTCTCTCTCTCTCTCTCTCCCCCAACCCGATCTTTTGTACAGTCTGCACCATTGCATACTCTTTTATTTTGCTAAATAAAAGCTATTAATGGTGTGTCCTAGGCCATTAATTGTAATGCAAAACACAGAATTGCCATTTAAATGCGCATTGCATGTTATAAACACAGAGGGTTATACTTTATATTGCTAAAAGCTTTCTTTAATGTCATTATGCATTTGAGCCACAGTGCAACAGCTTAAATTTGCCATATGCTATTTAACAGTACAGTCTCTCACACTTCTATTCAGTAGTGCTTGTTCCCAGATAAGTGGGAATAGGATAGCAACCATATTTATTTACTTTGGAGCAAACATCTAATTTTATTTCTGTATACAGTTAATCATAAAGGTGTCCAAGTATACATACAGAAGGATGCAATGCAAAGGCAGTCAATTAATAAAGTACAAGAAACACACCCTAGTGCAGAGGCTGCCAATTTGGTGCCAGGGATGGGGCTGGTTTGCAAACCAGAGAAACTATTGCACACACCAGCTGTGTGCTACAACTCTGCCTTTCCCAGCTGCAACTCCTCTGAATTTATTCTGGAGCCTCAGTTAAGAACCAACAAAAAAACTTTCTATTGGCTAAGAGGGATTTGAAGCCTAATTTTAAGTTGCGAGGGGGGGGGGTAGAGCACCAAGGATAGCAGAAATGGGCATATGAGGGCATGTATACTCACAAGTGGCACATTGATGACCCAAGCTCTAAAGTATTCCCACTGAAATCAATAGAATCAATTGTTTTCTTGAAGATAGCAACTGCATTTTAAAGCGACAGTGTAAAAGTACTTGAGTTTTTCTTTTTAAAATGCTTACTGGTTTTTTTTAGCATGTTTTGCATCAGGGTTGCATAATACTTAGCTGCACCCTTCCTCAATGTTGGGTCCTTAATCTTTAACATCCCATGAGCATTAGTGCTATTGCCTAAGCTACTGTGTTTTTCGCTCCATAAGACATACTTTTTTCCTCCTAAAAAGTAAGGGGAAATGTCTGTGCGTCTGGAGCCAAATTGCCCAGGGGCAAAAAGTAGATGCTCTTTTTTTTTTTTAGAAAGAGGGAAGGGGGTGTTGAAACAAAGCTGCTGAGCAGCTGATCAGCAAGTGATCAGGAGGGGAGATAAGGGACTCTAGCGATAAAGGAGGCTGCCTGGGAGGGGGGAGGTAAAGACAGCGAACTTGCAAGGAGAGGAGACAGGAAGATTAAAGCAATGAGGAGAGAAATTAGAAGAAAAGGAGGAGCAAAAAACTGCTCCAGCTAAGGAAAAGACACTAAGGCAAACAAGAGGGAAGGGGGTGTTGAAACAAAGCCGCTGAGCAGCTGATCGGCAAGGGATCGGGAGGGACATAAGGGATTCTATAGAGATAAAGGAGGCTGCCTGGGAGGGGGGAGGTAAAAGCACATGGATCCTCACCCCAAATTCGCCATCAGATCACATAGCATGGCCATGGCTACAGCCTGCACCAAAAAAACCAAGCACCCACTGTTTCGCGGGGCCACAATGGCGCAAAAAGGTGGTTGCAAAGCACGGATCCACATGGATCCTCAGGATTTTTGCATTGGGCTACCCAAATTCACCATCAGATCACATAGCATGTCCATGGCTACAGCATGAACCACAAAAATCATACACCCACTGTTTCGTTCAGAATATTTTCCCCCTTGTTTTCCGCCTCTAAAAACTTTGTTGTTGTTTAGTCGTTTAGTCGTGTCTGACTCTTCATGACCCCATGGACCAGAGCACGCCAGGCACTCCTGTCTTCCCTCTAAAAACTAGGTGCGTCTTATGGAGCGAAAAATAAGGTAGTTACCCTCTGCCTACCTAAAGCATTTTATGTCCCATGCTCATCCTTTCCATGCAAAGTGCATCTGAACATCTGTACCACATCCTGATTATGGATCTCTGTTCCTGGAATCTGCAACAGCTGTCATTGGCAGCCTCTTGGCCCATTTTGTCTTGTCACCCTTTAATGGGCTACTCCTCCTTGATGTGCTGAGTCTCTAGCTTATTTCCCCTTGCACTGGAGCAGGGATGGAGCAGTGGTGGCCTTCCTGTTGTGGTTGAACTACAGCTCCCAGTATCCCAAACCACTGACCATGCTAGTTTGGGCTGATGGGAGGCAGACTCCAAGAATATTGTTGGTGCTGCAAATAATGTTGAGTAGAGGAGTAGAGGGTGAGGATAGCCATGAATTTGCACTGTATTTTGTTAAGGAAGAGCTGCTCAAGGGCTGGCTGGGTTGTGATGTGGAAACTCTGCCTGCAAAACCCCATTAACCTCTGTCCTTCCCATTCAAAGGCACAACTGAATTCATGTCATAGCAAATCACAGCATCAACACAATGGCATTGTGCAGTTGTTGATTATTTATATATACACCTATTTTCTGGCTCCAAACATTCATTTTTAAAATATGTGCTTCAGGATAACCTCATTAAAACTGCAACCGTCTTGTCTTACAAAGGGTCCTATGGGATGGAAGACAACACAGAAAGTATATCAAGCTATTCCCCAAATCCGAAAGTTCAGAAAGTGTTGATGATGGTGGTGAATACCTAACAGTTGAAGGGAAGAATCACTTCCCTGGCCTTTTCACAATGAATTATTGAACCAGCCTCTTTGATTTGCAAATAGGAAAGGAGAAGGATGCAGGTACATGAAGCACTTTGGCCTGCTGATGCCCCAAGAAAACTCCCCAACAGCCTCACAGTGGACTCAAGTCAATTGTACTCAATTTGCTCAGTTTGTGTTCGCAGCAAGTATTTTCTAAAGGTGTTATTATTTGTCTGTAAAACTTTCTCTTGTTAGAACATGGGGTACTATATTTTCCATGGATAATGGCAGGCTGGGGGGGTGGACAAAGCATATTTTCAGGTGATGTTACATCAGGGTGTTTTTGCAGCGGAGATGCTACCATTTAGAACATAAGGGAAAAATAAATCTGCCGAGCCATTCTTGGAATAGAACAGGGACTTACGTGAGTTAAGAGAACGAGAAATATATATGAGAAGCTTTCTCAGTAAATCTGAAAAAGGTCACCTGCAAACCCATGTTGCAACACGACTGTCCTATGCACTGGATAGTCCTAAACCACTGGATTAGTGGTTTATGGTACTTCAAAGGAAAACAGCCACAGAATCATAAGGCTATATAGCAATAAAACAGACTTAAAAAGCTGGCGATATAACCAAATTATCAAAATAGAAATATTAATAAAACCAACAGGTTTTTTTTTAAAAAAACACACAAATGTACAGTGGTAACTCGGGTTACAAATGCTTCAGGTTACAGATGATTTAGGTTACAGACTCCGCTAACCTGGAAGTAGTACCTCAGGTTATGAACTTTACTTCAGGATGAGAACAGAAATCGCGCAGCAACAGCAGGACGCCCCATTAGCTAAAGTTGTACCTCAGGTTAAGAACAGTTTCAGGTTAAGAACGGACCTCTGGAAAGAATTAAGTTCTTAACCCAAGGTACCACTGTACATAATAAAATCACATGCCTGGACAGCCTTGCCTGAACAAGAAAGCATTAGGAAAGTATCAAAAACAGGACAATGAAGGCACCTGCCCAATCTTAGACTTAGTTACAACTCAGTCCAATGTAAGTCTAACCGGAAGGTTCCTCATGAGGAAATGTGCCTCTTGAGTTTCTCCACTCCAGACTTTTCTGGCCAGTCACCATTAGCTCAGGCCCCAAATCCTGCTTGCGGGTTTCCCACAGGCAGCTGACTGGCTTCTGTGAGGACAGGATACTGGATTAGATGGGCCATTGACAGGGCCAGATTTAGGTTTGATGAGGCCCTATGCTACTGAAGGTAATGGGGCCCTTTATATGTCCAGCTGTCCTTTGTCAACAACAAATTGTCACTTTTTTGTGTTGAAAATATGCTATATGGTAATTTATGGACCTAATAGGTATCTAAAGCCATTTGCACATAACAAAAAATGTATTTTATCAAAGTAATTGTTGAACTGAAATACAATTAAGAAGTATATTAATAGTGAAATCATTTTTAATTTTTTTGGGGGCCCCAAGAGAGTGGGGCCCTAAGCTATAGATTGTTTAGCTTATATGTAAATCCGGCACTGGCCATTGGTCTGATCCAGAAGGCTTTTCTTATGTCCTTACACAGCTAGGATTTTTTTTGTGGGGGCGGCGCGAACGGCAATGGCGGTCCTCTTCTGAACGGGAGAGGAGGCTCCGCAGACAACGGGTCGTCCGCTACGGCGAAGCGGAGACCCATTTCGGAAAACCCCAGGCAGCAAGAGCCTGGGGTCTTGAGGCTCGGTGGGCGCCTTGAGCGACCCTCCAAGCGCTAAAGGAACCCCGTAAGGGGCTCCGGAGCGTGGAGGGGGGTTGCGGCGCTGAGAGCTGCTTCACAGTCTGTGGAGCGAAGCCGCGCTGCTGCTGCCGGTGAGCGCTGATCCCTTTTCCTGTCAAATTACGGATCCGGACGAAAAGCAACTTATTCGTGAGTAAAAGACTGAATCATTTGAAATTAGAGACTTTAAAGGAAAAATCTAAATTGGCTTGAACTTGGCTGAAAGCGGAGAGACGTGGAAACAGGAAGTCCGTCTTCCGCAGCCATTGAACTTGAAAAAAGCAATCAGCTGGAGGAGTGGAGGCTGAAAGAAAGAGATTCTAAACTTTACAGATCTAAGCATCTATTGAACTTGCAATTTAAAGTAAAGACTTTAAGCTAAAGATTTGGGATTATTACTTGCACTTGACTTTCCTCCTTTTATTGAATTACAAATTAGAAGGTGAAACCCAGAGTCAGGAGCTGCCTGAGCATTAAGAGATTGAGCTGTCAGTACTGCAGATTTGGATACTTTATATTGGAACTTGCAACAATCTGAGGGTATTGAGACCTTTCAAATTTGAAACATTCTTTTTGGAGATAAATAAGCACTGTCTGTAACAAAGTGACCATTTATAAACTCTGCTAAACATTTGTATCTGAAGGTTCTTGGACATTAAATTAGACTCTGAAAGACATTTTAAGCTCCCTCTAGAGGATTGGATTAAAACAGTGACTTTACATGTACATTTACTTTCGATTCCCTTGTTGTTTGCTTGCTCTGGGCCTTTCCATTCCCATGGGAATAACTCAGTGTGACCTTGACTGACAGATAACGTTGGAATGAGTGGCACAAGAAAAAGAGGGAGAGTTAGACAAACAACCTTAACAACTCTAACCTCAGCCTCGCAGACACGTAGATCATCTGTACCTACTTTGCCCTCAGAAGTAGAAGTTGAAGAAGTTGCCTTGTCACAGGCAAAAGAGGGAGAGGGTGAAGCAGAGCAGTTACAATTGGAAGATATGGCCTCAGGAGTATCTGTTTCTGTTCTAGACAAAATTTTTGAAAAATTGGAAGCTTTGGACAAGAAAGTAGACGTGCAATCAGCAAAGATTGACAAAAATACAGAATGTCTAAATAAACTAACCATACAAGTGGTACAGAATACACAAGCAATTGGACAGTTAACGGAGGCCTCAGCAGAAAATCGGAAATTGGCTGAGGACACCAGACAAAAATTGGAAAATTTAGAGCAAGAGGTAAGACCACTCACTAAACAAGTTGGGGAACATCAGATTTATCTTTCTATGATAGAACTGCGAAATCGTGAGAATAATTTGAGGATTAGATCATTACAAGAGGCAGAAGAAGGAAATCTAACTGAGTTTTTGACCAAAGAATTCTCCAAGTTCTGGAATTTGGAAGAAAAGGACTTTAAAATTGTGTCAGCTTTCAGACTTGGAAGATTCATAAAGAAGGAGAGGCCCAGAGACTGTTTGATAACATTAAGATCAAAGGAGGAAAGGGATAAGATTTTGGGCCTACACTACGGAAAGTCACTGGAGGTTTTGGATAGAAGAATTGAAATTTATAAAGATATCCCAAGACAACTGCTGGATCTTAGAGCCGCCTATTCTGAACTTGCTAAACTACTAAGGAGCAACGCAATTCCATTTAGGTGGGAATTTCCCCAAGGAATATCTTTTACCTTTAGAGGGAGAAAGGTCAAAGTTAGAACATTGGAAGAGAGAGACAAATTTTTGGCTACATACGGAGAGGATCTTCAAAAAGGAATTGAACTACCTTCTGGGCCTGGGGCAACGCCAGCATCAACACCAGCACCTGGGGAACCTGAAGATTCAGAGAAGATACCACCCCTGGAGAAATAACCAGATTGATCCAGGATGTCTCTGCAACTGCTGAGTTGGAATATTAATGGTTGTAACATTCCGGAAAAAAGGAAGAAAATATTTCACATATTAAAAAAAGAACAATTGGACATTATCTGTTTACAAGAAACACATGTGACGAGGCTCCACAGAAAAGTGTTAATAAATAAAAGATTGGGCCAGGAATTTGTATCGTCGGACAAAGTTAAGAAGAGAGGCGTGGTGATATATGCAAAAGAGAGCCTGTCACCTAAATTCCTATCTAAAGATGAACATGGAAGAATTTTGGCTATTGAGATACAATATCAAGGAGAGAAACTGTTGATATTAGGAATCTATGCACCCAATGAAGGGAAATCGGAATTTTACAAGAAGCTGCAGGAGACAATGCTGGACTATCTGGATTACAACAACATCATAATGATGGGAGATATGAATGGGGTCGTATCAACTAACATGGACAAGTCACAAAGTCAAAATGTTACAAAAGACGGCAGACTACCTAAAACCTTTTTTGAAATGACTGACAATATGGATTTGATTGACATTTGGAGGACAAAGAACCCACTAGGAAGAGAGGGAACATTCTTTTCTGAAGCCCAACTGACCTGGACAAGAATCGACCAAATATGGATTTCTAGAGGCCTGGCACCTAAGGTCAAAAAAGTGGAAATCTGCCCAAAGACCTGTTCCGACCATAATGCAGTAAAGATGGATATGACACTATTACCAACTGGATCCTTTAGATGGAAGATGAATGACAATTTGTTCAGAGATCAGGAAATTACCAAGAAGGCCCAAAAAGTTTTGAAGGACTACTTTGAGATAAATATGAATAATATGGTGGAAAAAAGAATAATCTGGGACGCAAGTAAAGCTGTAATGAGGGGATTCTTGATACAACAGAATGCAGTAAAGAAAAGAACACAAAATGAGAAAAAAGATAAGATCTTGGATAAAATAAAAGAATTAGAGAAGAAATTAAGAGTGAATCCGAAGTCACAGCCAACTCTGAGAGAAATTAAACTTTATCAAACACAATATTCTAAATTGATAAATCAGGAAATTGAATGGAAGGTTAAATTAATGAAACAAAAAACGTTTGAGTCGGCGAATAAATGTGGAAAACTGCTAGCTTGGCAGTTGAAGAGAAGACAAAGATTAAATACTGTTATAAACTTAGAGGTTGATGGAAAAAACATTCAGAATCCAGTGGACATCAGAAAGTGTTTCCAGAGATATTTCAAAAAATTATACACCCAAGGGCCGCAAGACGATGTTGAGATTAAACAATTTTTGGCAAAAAACGGACTATCTAAATTGTCACAAGAAAATAGGACAATCCTGAATTCTAAAATAACACGACAGGAGATTGAACAAGCCATCCAGAACATGCAACTCGGCAAATCTCCAGGACCAGATGGGCTGACCTCCAAGTACTATAAGACATTAAAAGACTATTTGATACAACCCTTGATGGAGGTCAGCAATGAAATTATGGAGGGGAAGAGGGCACCGGAGTCGTGGAAGGAAGCGTTCATCACATTAATACCAAAGTCGGAAGCTGAAAAGACACAACTTAAGAACTACCGTCCCATCTCTCTTTTAAATGTGGATTACAAAATATTTGCAGACATTTTGGCAAATAGATTTAAAAAAGTTTTAAATGAAGTAATTCATAAGGACCAGGCCGGCTTTCTCCCAGGTAGACATCTGTTTGCTAATACAAGGAACATTATTGACATTTTGGAACTTTTGCAAACAGATATAAATACAAAAGCAGTTTTAATTTTTATAGACGCGGAGAAGGCCTTTGACAATATCTCCTGGAAATTTATGATGGGAAATTTAAAAGAGATGGGAGTGGGACGGGGTTTTGAGAATGGGATTGAGGCGATATATTCAGAACAGAAAGCTAAATTGATAGTTAATAATGTGGTTACAGAAGAGTTCAAAATTGAAAAAGGGACACGACAAGGTTGCCCTATTTCCCCTTTGTTATTCATTTCGGTTCTGGAAGTGCTATTGAACATGATTAGAGGGGATCGGTTGGTGGAAGGAATTCAGGTCGGTCAGAAACAATATAAATTAAAAGCTTTCGCAGATGACCTGGTTTTGACCTTGCAGAAGCCAGAGCCCAGTACGAAAAGAGTATTACAACTGATTAATGACTTTGGTCGGGTGGCTGGATTTAAACTAAATAAACAGAAAACTAAGGTTTTGGGGAAAAATTTGACTGATACAGAGTCAGAACGGTTTCAGAATGAGACGGAACTTAATGTGGTTAAAAAAGTAAAATACCTAGGGGTAAACATAACAGTAAAAAATCTAAGTCTATTTAAGGACAATTATGAAAAATGTTGGACAGAAATTAAGAGAGACTTAGATAGTTGGTCAAAATTGAAACTTTCTTTGTTAGGCCGAATTGCTGCTATCAAGATGAATGTATTGCCAAGGATGTTGTTTTTATTTCAAACACTTCAGGTTTTGGACAAAACGGAGTGCTTTCAGAAGTGGCAGAGAGACATTTCTAAGTTTGTCTGGCAGGGCAAAAAGCCCAGAATTAAGTTTAAGATATTAACCGATGCAAAACAAAGAGGGGGCTTTGCCCTGCCAGACTTAAAGTTGTATTATGAAGCCGCAGCGTTCTGCTGGCTAAAAGACTGGCTACTTCTTGAAGACACTGATGTGTTAGATTTGGAAGGGTTTAACAACGCTTTTGGATGGCATGCATATTTATGGTATGACAAGGTTAAAGCAAATAAGGCCTTTAAGAACCATATTGTCAGAAAATCACTGTTTAATGTCTGGACAAAATATAAAGACTTGCTGGAAAATAAAACACCAAGGTGGCTTTCACCTCTGGAAGCTAAGGCCCGAAAAAGACCCAATATGGAGGCTAAATGGCCAAAATATTGGGAAATACTAGAAAAGGATGGAGACAATTGGAAATTGCAGAGTTTGGAGAAAATGAAAGACAAAGTGCGAGATTGGTTACATTACGCTCAGATTAAAGAAGTTTTTAAAAATGATAAGAAACTAGGGTTCCAGGTGGAGAAATCGAAATTAGAAACAGAATTGTTAGAACCAAAGATTAAGGTACTTTCAAGGATGTATAACTTGCTGTTGAAATGGAATACACAAGATGAAACGGTTAAATCGGCTATGATAAGGTGGGCACAGGACATTGGGCATAATATCATGTTTGAGGACTGGGAGAGGTTGTGGAGTAATGGATTGAAATTTACTGCATGTAACGCTCTGAAAGAAAATGTAATGAAAATGATTTATAGATGGTATATGACCCCAGTCAAACTTGCCAAAATTTACCACCTGTCTGATAATAAGTGTTGGAAATGTAAAGAGTGTGAGGGAACGTTCTTCCACCTCTGGTGGACTTGCCCTAAAGTGAAGGCGTTCTGGGAAATGATTTATAATGAATTGAAAAAGGTATTTAAATATACCTTCACTAAGAAACCAGAGGCTTTCCTTTTGGGTATTGTCGGCCAAGGGGTGGCAAAGAAGGACCAGACATTTTTTATGTATGCAACAACAGCAGCAAGGATACTTCTCGCAAAACACTGGAAAACTCAAGATCTACCCACACTGGAAGAATGGCAGATGCAACTGATAGACTACATGGAACTGGCTGAAATGACCGGCAGAATTCGTGACCTGGGAGAAGAGAGGATTGAGGAGGATTGGAAGAAATTTAAGAACTATTTACAAAAGCATTGTAATTTGAGTGAATGCTAAATAAGATGCTAGACTAAAATAACTGAGCACCACTAAATTTAGAAGTTTTTAAGAAAATAAGTAAGACTGTGAAAATTTAGCTCCTTTCGAGAATTATAAGATTATGAAATATAGAAGGGATATAAGAATTTAAATAAGATGATAAATTGCTGACAAAATGTTACAACGATGAAAGTGGGAGCGGGAGATGTGAGGAAGTCCAAAGAAAATGTGAAACTATGTTAAGACAAATGTTATATTGTTTATTATGTTTACTTTTATTGTAAAACCCAATAAATTGCTTTAAAAAAAAAAAAGGATTTTTTTTGTGTGGTCTGCACATGTATCCCAGTCATTGCAACTTAGTCTGGTCATTAGAAACACATTGCCATGTGATAAATTATTTGCATTTCAGCACCAGGACCTGCTTGGCAATGGGGACTGTTGGGCACCCAATGTACAGGCATGCAGTTGTGACATCTTGTTCCAGATTGTGATATAGCGGCAGATGGGTGAAGCCTTCTGCTATCAGTCGCTCAACAGTCTGCTGAACAGCACTAAGGGGTGAACTTGTTCTACCCATACGTCTATGGATGAAACCCAAAGCATTAGCTCCTGGTGGAAGATTAAATTTTCTCTATTGCAAAATAATGATGATGATGATGATGATGATGATGATGATGAAGGACATCATCAGGAACAAGTGTCACTTGCGAGGTTTGAGACAGCTGCTCTTTCTTTCCATCTTCAACCAAATAGGCTTCCTAAATAGGCTTGCACAGACCTGCTAGTGACTTAGCGGATGCTGTAATTGGAGTTCCTGATTTTAAACAAGATTAGCGGGTATAATTGTTAAGCTGGAGGTTCTTAAACAGTGCACAGTACCTCTACTGTATTTATTTCAAGCTTTTGGTTCCTCAAAATTTATGGAGCTCATCAGTATTCTTTAGGGATGGGCGGAGCAGGAGAAAGGCCGTGTGCAATGCACCTCTCTGCACATTGACTGCTTAATTGCCTGCAGTTGTCGTTAGCCAGCCGAACAGAATGACCTTATAAGTAATTGAAACATTAGTGCCTGACAGAAAATCAATGTTATTCTAATAAGAAACAAAAGTGGTGCATTGTGTAGTATAAGCAAATGAAGTGAATTTAGCTTACGTGACTGTCTTCTGAAGACTTATTCCATTGATCAGCAGTTTACTGGATCATTTTGCTGTAATAATGGAATGGTTTTACAATGGACTGGGCCTCTCTCCTCCTCCCCCAAAAGGAAACGAATAAATAGTAGTAGCATCGAATGGTTTTTCTCTCACGGAGCACTATGGAGAGATAAGTGCTGTTGCTGAAATTTTAGCTTGAGAGCTGTCAATTGCCCACCTTAATTAAAAAGGGTAATAGGCCTTATTGATCTCCTCTAATGCACTGTATTAGATAAACCTTTCGTTCTCATCCATAGGTGCTTTGCGTCTAAGGTTTTCAGTTTTTGCTAAGCTGAGTGGCATCGCTTCTACAGGGGGCACACTTTGGTAATATGGCACCCTAGCCTGAGCAAGGACAAAGTTTGGCACCCCTTGCTAAACATTTCTTATTTCCACCTCCTCCTCCCTGTTGCCTTCCATTCTGCTCCCCCTTGGTTTTGTGCCCTGTGTGGGGGAACCACCCCCTGCCATAAATCCAACAATGGCTTCTAGATCAGCAGCATTATAAAGTCTTGTTTAAGTTTCATAGGAACATTTGCAGTGGAGACTAGTCCATTAGGGCAAGTAGGGCACTGCCCCACTATGCTCACACTGTCCTCAGCCAGCCCCACCTGCCTACTTAGAACTGGTGTGGGGAGTGGCACTGGCTGTCAGTCATTTCCTCCTCCTCCTCTTCCATCTCATTGTTGCCTTTCTAGAACTCAAAAGGCATAAAAGGTAAAGGTACCCCTGACCATTAGGTCCAGTTGCAGATGACTCTGGGGTTGCGCACTCATCTCGCTCTATAGGCCGAGGGCGCTGGCGTTTGTCCTCAGACAGCTTCCTGGTCATGTGGCCAGCATGACTAAGCCGCTTCTGGCGAACCAGAGTAGCGCACAGACATGCCGTTTACCTTCCCGCTGGAGCGGTACCTATTTATCTACTTGCGCTTGACATGCTTTTGAACTGCTAGGTTGGCAGGAGCTGGGACCAAGCAATGGGAGCTCACCCTGTTGTGGGGATTTGAACTGCCGACCTTCTGATCGGCAAGCCCTAGGCTCTGTGCCCCCTCAAAACGGCATAGGGTGGCAACAAAAGCAGAGACTGGCTCTGCCTATTGTTAGCTGCGATTCTGCTATTCATGTTCTCTGGCCCCATCTACTGTTGGCCTTCCTTCTTCCATGGACCTGCCTCCCGGTCCTAATGAACTGGAAAGATGCATTTGTAACTGCCACAGATCAGAGTATGTTTGCCGCACGTTTTACTGTGTATGGAGCTAGCAGCTACTCTGAAGTAAGTCCCACTGTCCTCAATGATCATTATATGTTTAGCTTCCAGTTAAACATGTAATGATCAAAAATTCCTGAGGCTCACCATTCACAAAACGGTGATGCAGAGCCAGAGCCACTCACAGTATGAAGTAAATTGTATTTAATAAAAATGAGGAAGGGACTGGAATGGATTGGGAAGAGTGAAAAAGAATCGAGAGAAAACAAACAGGTAGAAATGTTGGGTTAAGGATGCTGAGACAGGGGAAGAACCAGAGTTGTTCATTTCCTTTTAAAACAAAACAAAACAAAACAAAACAAAACAAAACAAAACAAAACAAAACAAAACAAAACATGAAGTGAGCTGTTTGGAAAGACAAGTTCAAAAATTTAAGTCATGCAAAAGTTGTATTATGTTAAGTGATGTAAAAAAAAAAGATGTACAATCTCTGTGAGCATGAATCAGGATGATTGCTCATTATTGTGTAACTTCTGCACAAACAAATCAGAATAACTTCTTAATACTCTAAGCATGTTGGAAGTGACCCAGAGCGGCTGGGGCAACCCAGTCAGATGGGCAGGTACAAATTATTACTAATTATCCTGGGCATTATCTAGCAAAGTGCTTCCACTAGGACAAGGGTGTCTGGTTTTACATTGGAACTTCTCCTCCCTTTCCTCTCCCTGTGCGCTCCTGTGCCCTTTCCAGATCTGTTCCAGAGCACTGACGGAACTCCCAGAACAGATTTAGGGAACACACACAGAGGCAAGGGGAGAGGAGATGGAGAGGAATTTCCATTGCACAGGATTCATCCCCAGAGATGAGAGGCAGACCACGGAGAAGCACATAGGCCATACCCATCCAGAATAGCAACACCTATCTACACCTGGGGAAATTCCGCAGCTGTTTCACTATGTTAAAAAAAGTTAGATTTTCTCAGAGACGGTTAGGAAAAGGCTGAACATGGAAAAGGTGGGAGGACCATGTTTTGATAACACCACAGAGGTGCTCCATAAATAGTGAGTGAACAAAGCACTGCTATTTCACAGTAAGTGCCCAATGTGGAGGCAGCTCAAGAAATTATATAGTGAGAACAGTTGATTTGCCAGAAAAGATTGATGATAGGGGAACATAATGCTGTTGTCTGGGAATTGTCCAGTGTAGTTATGCAAGAAACAGGAAAAAATATGGATGGAGGTGGATCTGATAAAGATTATGATATGAAGCATCCAATCTGCACTTAGCAAAAATCAGATCATCTAGCTCCTAATATCCTACCCTGCAAAACAACATTTTTGTTCCCTGCAGTTGCCTCTGCTTAATTCTGCCATAAACTTTGCAATGCAAGTCTCTCTTTTCTTCTGCACATGTTCCTATCCCCTGGGGAAATGTCTCTTCACAGTCCTTGTTACATGTACATTTCATTTCTCTGCAGTATTGGAACAAACAATGTACTTCCAGAATAAAAACAAATAGAACCAAGAAAACAAGCACCATGTAAAGTCCACTGCAAACAAATATAGTCTTAATGCATTCTGCATGGCAGCAGACTGTATTTCGGTCCCCTTCAAAGACGGTAAGGAGGAGGAGGAAGGGTCAGCTAAGGTTGCTGGAAGAGGAAACAACACACAAACTTTTTAAAAGTCAGCAGCCACAGGATGGGTAAAAACACATTTTACCCATCGCGAGCATTTTGATCAACAGCATGCATGCACAATTATTTGGGATTATATGAGTTACGAGCAAATTTTAATAATAATCTGAAGGCTGTTAGAATTCCTGCTCCGTGATTGCAGTCATAGGATTGTTTTCTACCACATGACGGTATATGTTTTGACTCCACAGAGTGGGAAGTGACGGAGACAGGATGTTTGTGTTACTGTCTTCTGTGAAGTGGGACTATTGTCCTTTGTTCTTTCTTTTTGCTGTCTGATGCTAGAGAGAGAGGGAGCCATGTTGCAGTGCTCCGTGTGTGTTTATGTGTAAATAAAGTAGATTAGCCAAAATGCTGAGTTGCTGAGGTCTGTTACACAAGCTGCGAAGACTCTGCGGATCCCTAAGTGTGCCGGTGTCTGTTGGCATCAGTCGCTGTGGTGTTTGGGCTGAAGAAAGCTTTTGAAGTTCCCGAACGAACGACTAGGAGGGAGAAGACATGACAGTTGGGCATGTGTCTCTACCAGGGTCCTACTTGAGTGCAGGATGAGCTCCTGACAAAGGCAACAATGATTGCAAAGATGTCCCTAAAATGGGGAAAATTCACAAGCAAACAAATTGATCAGTCAATAAGCTGTTTAAAATATCCAGCCTTCCCACCCACACTAAATAATGAGCCTAGCAATGGGGAGTTTGGATTGAGCCGAGGTGTTCCTCCATGAGTTGAACTGGCCTTCTGCCAGACAACACTGAGTGAACAATAAAAACGTTGCTCAATTCATGCTGATTTCCCCCTTCTGCCAACCAAACATGCACAAGACCCACTATTGGTATAGTAAAAACACCCCCTTCTGAAGCTGGTATTTTTCCCAGGAGGAAGACTTCTATCAGTGCCAACAGCAGTACATTTATGTAGTAAAGCATATAGTAGAATAATAATCTTCAAATATCAAACTGTGTGAGGTTAATGATTTAATGTGTCCTTCCTTTAATCATATCAGTAATACAAATGCAGAGATAAGAGTTACTCTCCAATATTTAATGGATTTTGCCATTGAATTGTCTTCATGACTGCCCCTCAACTAAACACTCTGACATTGCTGAGATATTAGTATTTGTCAACACTTCAAAAGCTCATCAATAATCCCTCTAATGAGATTTGTTTTGGGACTCCGATAATATATTTATCCTAGTGTTTATTTTTACCTACCCGTCCGTCATCATTACTTCTGCTTTAAGTCATTCTGAAGACTTGGTTTTAATATATGCACAGTGTTAAGAAAAGTAGCTTAACTACGCTGCTAGAACATGATGTGACTCTTTAGGGTAAGTAGCTCATTTAGGGAATTATGTTACAACAAATTAGGTTATAGTCACGTTATCGGTGGAACTCACTATATGGTTGTCTGCAAATAAAGGATTCTAATTTAAAAATCTGAGCTGAGGACACAACTAGAATCCATATGGGGGATCCTGGCTTTGGATTTCCTGAGGGGTTTTTCCCCTCAACATTTTAAAGATCAAACAGTAACAGGGCACAATATCAGGAACATGTTCATATCAGGAACATGGTGGCTGTGGAGTGTTTTCAAAACCCCTTTCTCCCTGTTCTGTTTTCTCAATTAAAATGCTGTCCAAAGCTATTCCCCCCCAGATCACTTCTAGTTTGGCCCAGAGAGCTGATTGATATGCTAGTATTTATTTATTTCTTCCTCACATTTATCTCCTTCCACCATGGAGCTCAAGGTAGTGTCCATAGGGTTCCCAGGGAGTCTCGCACTCACCAGGTCCAGACCTGCTTAGCTTCTGTCACGCGAAGGCCAAATGTGCCTTCACACCATATCCTGGGACCTGATCATTACTTTCACCATAGGGATCAGCATGACAAGGTGAGTTGTCTTCCTAGTCCACTCCTCACCCCCACCCCAATATCTTGAAGCAGAACTTACTACATGGCTCTTAATGTAATTCCCTCCCTCGATCCATTACAATCATGACTGCTGGTAGGAAAACTCACAAGATTCAAGACATGTTGACGCATTCACAGGTTAAAAAGCAAAGCACATCTCTGCATACTCGTTGCAGCATCATGTTGCTGGTGTGATAATAGTACAGGACTAGCCACACGTCATTCAGCTTTTTTAGTTCTGTCTTTGCTGTCTGGAGGTGTACTCTCACACTATAGCAACATTTATAGCATGGAAAATTATAGGATTTCAGCAGGAACCACGGGACTTAGGTGGATTGGAAACATCAACCCCAACACTTTTGCAGGTGCAAACAGTATTGAAAGCAGTATAACTATATGACTGCCCCTATACTATCATCGGCACAAATAATCATGTATGCACAATAAAAAGGATGTTTGGAGGGGCCCAGAGTGATAAAGCTAATTGCTAATTGGTAGGTTGAGCATATATGTGGCAAGTATGTCTTTGCAATCTTACATAGTTGGCAGAACAAAACTTCTTCGACTAAAGCAGATGATGAAACAAAAACACACAGCAGTAGCAAAGAATGTGGCAAGAAGCTTGTGTTCGATTACCAAGAAACTGAAAACAAATCAAAAGTGTATTTTTGTTGCTGCTGTATTACCTTTTGAAACTCTTTGGTTTCCCTGTTCATGTAGCTAAAGGTGATTTTGTGGATTGCTGTTGTATTAGTTTTTGGGAAGCAGCAGCTTTTAAAGGCAAAAAAGGGAGATGGGGGGGAAGAGAAGGGGGAGTCAAAGAAGCCTGTAAGAAGCACTAAGGACAGTCAAAGCAGAGTCATTAAAACAGAGGGGCAAGTAGCTGCATTGTGTATCTGAAAAGCTAATGGGACACGAAAACCCATCCTTTTTATCCAAGCGATTCCGAAACTGCTGAACTTGCTTAGTATAAGCATATTAGATGCAAATTCACCCACTGGAAACTCTTGCCTCTCATCCTCCAAAAGCCATCTGTCTAATTAACAGAGAAGCAAGCATGGCAAAACCTCCTGCCGTTCTGCATTAAGCTGTCGGGCTGGCTGGGTGATAAGCATAGCATTCTCATCAGGTGCTTTGCCACCATGATGAAGCACTTGAAAACGGGACAGGAAATTCCTCACAGTACCATTCTGCTTGCCTCACGTCCTTGAGTGGGGAGAAGCTCCACGGGTCTAGAGCTTACCCTGGTTTGGTTTCCTTTGGAAGGAGGCCATTTGGGGCATGTGGTGCTTCTGTGATATTGGAACATATCAACAAATACACTACCCCCCTTACTGGTGCTTCAAGCGACAAAGCCGTTTTACTCACGGTCCACAGTCTCCTGTGGTAAATCTGAGGCTTTGGGAGGCAAAGAGCAGTTGGGGGGATTTTCAGTAGGACCATGCCCTGAATTAGGAGAATGTTCTGAATCAGGGCACCACACTGGATTTTTCAAAATATAACTGGCCAGGTTAATGACATTAAAAATGAGTGAATAGTATAAGCCCCTCGTCTTCATGGAAGTTAATATTCTTAGAAAAGTTGGGTGGCATCCCTACTCTCTGTCCAGCGACAGCAAAAGTCTATGGGGTTCCAGGCACTCACCCTGAGTCTGTGTTCCATTGGAGAACTGAGACATGGCAGAGACTGTCAGAGCGTCAAGAAATATGGTTTATTCACCTATTGGCACTTTCTGTCTGCATAGAGGGAGTCCAGGTCTTACAGCATGGTCATTTCAAAGAGGCTTGTTCCCCACAGCAGTGCAGCCAGTCTTCAGCCAGCCTGCCCAAGATGGATTCCATTCTCTCTTTTTCTTCCCAGAACACCTTGCTCAAAAACTATGTTTTCCTGTCCCTTCAAACAATGTCCCATCACCTTGGCAACACCTGTCTCCGATGGCTCATCAACCCCTTTTGTCATATATATGTATATATGTGTAATATATACAGAAATAAATAATAAAACAATAGGCTTTGTTCATAACATTTGATGAATGTGCATATTCCCAAATATGTCACATGAACTGAGCTAATTAGTCTCATTTCACAAAGCCCCTGCCCCCAAGCAGACCCTCTGACTTGTTCTTCCTCTTCTGTTCTGTACTGGAAATCTACTTTTAGGGGCAATGAAATGTCATCCAAGGTCATATAGCTCTTATATGAACATTTCTGAAGACTTCACTCCCGGGGATCCTGGGGAATTTTTTGGACTGCATTAAAACAACAAGAGCACTGACTGAGGAAAAAAATGTTTTTTTCATTTCTGAATGACACCAAGCATGTAACTGAGCTTGCATCTCTAGTTGATAATCTTGGTTGCTCGTTGTGCTTGAAGTACAAAATATGCAAAACACTGGGGGAATCAAACCAATACTAGAACTGAATGGAATCACTGAATGCATTTCCCTCATTAATCAAACATGCTTACTGATCCCCTAAGTCCGTATGAGCTGCAGAGAAGCATTTAAAACAACAACAACAACAACAACGTGATTTTTAAAAGGGATTTATTCCACTGCAGGTGAACTCTATTTAAGGAATTCAGCAAAGGGTACAGGGAAGGGTGGGTGTGCTTAATCCTTTCCCCCACCCTTCTGAGCCCCACCTGCATCCTCAAAGTTTTTTCCAGACTTGGCTCTGACATTGGGTTGGCTTCCAGGTGGATGTTTATTATGAGATCACTGCTCCTCATGAAAGCAAGTTTTTGTTGGTGTTTCTTCCCCCAGTAGCATCCCCTTGATGCCATTAGCATCAAAATGCCAGCTTGTAATTCAACCCCCCATTTAATCTATATTTATCCTTTCTGGGGCACACCTGATAAGTTTTTTAAAAACCTAACATGGCTGCCAAAGGCCCATTTGTGACACCTCCATTAGCTATTTGGAAACAACGCCCAAGGTTCACCACGTACATCAGTCATGTGGAAAAGGTGCCAGGCTGAGGGGTTGCAGAAGAAAAGTGGTTGAGCAAAGGCTCAGCACTTCTAGCCATGCTCCACATCTCCTGCAAAAGGCCCCTCCCCAAGTTTTATGATGCTTAATTACAGGTCTGATGCAAACACACAACACTAAGCCTCATATTTGCTTTTGAATATCTAGCAGAGGTGGATTTATGGGAGCACAACCAGATCGAGCACACTGGTCATGGAACCTCAGGGACGCTGCAAGGGGTGCTGCAACTGTGATGTAGAATAGAAGGTAAGAGGCAGGGAGCGGGTGTTGAATTTGGTGTCTGAAATTTGAGACCCCTAAGTCCGCCACTGTATCTGGTTCCTCTCTGAGGAGACTGGCTAAGTTTAGGAGATGGGATGGAAGGATTTTCATTCAGGGCAGGGAGCTGGGTAAGATGATTCAAGGTCCTTGTTCCAGAAGCCTTTCTCAATGTATACATTCTAAGTAGAGATATGATGACCATGTCTTCAAAGAACACTTCAAAAAATGGACCGCATACATTTTTCTATTGCAAAATTACTATTTGGCTGCATGATCCTGTCCAGCCAGTTGGCTCATGAAGGAAGCAATCCTATGAGCCTTGCCACCATCAGAGGCACTAACGGTGAGGATATTGAAGACGATATTCTCCATCATGGTTGTCGTAATCTCTGCCTTGGGAGATGGGTCTGGTCTTCAGATTGCCAGCCCAAGACGTTTTACTTCAAGGAAGCTGTGGTTTGTCCTATGGTTGCAGGTCGTGGAAAAGGTGGAGAGACCTTAACCATGATCTTCAGTTTGGACAACGTGCTTGGCCAGCCCTTGGCTGCCAGCCTCCACTGACCTAAGACAGCCTGGGAAGGAGAAACGGGATTTGAACTCCTTGCCAGGAGTCAGCAAGTCAGTCACAGTAAGCCATATGCTTACCATGACATGTGACCCAGGTCATTATTGAATGCACACACTACTTAGTGTTAGGGCCTAGGGACTAAGCAGGGAATCTGCTGGTGTGCTTTCTACAATGCTGAGGCTGCTGTAACAATTCTTTGTTATGCTTATTTTGTAGTGGGTTTAGCAGTTGCATTTCTGTGTTGTACCTTCTTTGCATTGCATGTTTGTGTTGTGATTGCCTTCTGGGTCTCAGGGTGAACCCTGAGGAAACAGGCGGATAAATGAGGTAGTCAGTCAGCAAGTGCCACTTAGCAGCGAGTGGCTCCCGCGAGACGCAGGGAGAGCCATGGCAAAACATGGCAAATCTAAAAGAAGGATGTGGAATGTAGATTCTCTGTGCCTCTTGACAATTTCAACACATTTCTCTCCCTCCTCCTGTTGTGCAAACAAATGTTCTACAGTGATTAAAATCTGGTAGGTAGGTTTGCTGGGGAGCTCATAAAATCACTTTGGGGACTGAATCTAACACTCGCCGGTCTCCAATTTACTATCTCTGGCATGGTACTGAGAATTTGCTTCCTTGCGATGCTTGCAATTTCATTATACTCCTTCCCTAACAACAGGTACTGTACCAATTTTAAAACAAAAAAGTAAATATTTCTCCCCTCCCCCCTGCTTCCAGAGGCTTTTGTACAATGAGAAATGAGCTCTTTCACAGTGTAATCTCTGGTGTCTTGCAGTCAGTTTATCAATAATGTATAGCTATTCTCAGCGCATTCACATTTTGAAATCAATTGAGATGGTTATTGATGCCATGTCGGAAAATGTCTCTTTTGGAAATAAGATATCGGTGGTTTTAGTCCGTAGTGAAAGGGCCAGATGATCATCCCCGCTTCCCTTTCCACTGTCTGATTTTGACAACAAGGGACCCTAAATAATAATCACAACTGTATAAAATGGATTAGAACCATTACATTTATCTGATTGTGAAATGGCTCAGGTAAAACAAATAATTCAAGTTGATGGCTTCTCCTGAAGCCTATCGGCTGAATGAAATAAAGATATGAAAACCATATTCTGTTAAGCGGGGGGACTTATCACACAATGGTACATAACCTATCATTAAAAAAATCCCTTCCCATTTCATCGGCTGATTTATATTCTCAGTCCCCAAACAGTTGCCAAAGCAGCCAACGTTCCAGGCATGCTTTGTAATGAATTGTAAACACATTCAGACACAGATACAGTTAAAAAGTTGCTTGCCTCTTTTGCATATCAAATAGGGCCGCATAGGCTTATGAAAAGTGAAATTCATGCTCAGGCTCCCAAGTCCTATACAACAATCATGTTTTGAAATCTGGGAAGAAGCCACACATTTCCCCAAACTGCATTGCATTTATAAGTAACGAATAAATACAACAGTATGTAGGGTTGTTTTTTTAAAGGACATCTGGAGAACCGAAATAATCTTACATGGAATGGTACAAATATAACACTTCTTCAGGACTGTGCGGTTTAGCACATATTGTTCCAATGATGCCCTTAAAATCATGTTGCTTAGTAATAAACCCCAGGAAGTAAGACATTGAACAGTTGCAGCTTAGTAATGTTGGGGAGAAGCTGTCCATAAATAATAATCAGGATGGTAGATTTCAAAGCGTAATTGCACTTCCATGGATCCTGAAATCCAGCCTGAAGGAACTGCAAGATTCTCTTGCAGACATAGGTCACACCCACATCATACATTGAACATGACTTCCCCCAAAGAATCCTGGGAATGGTAGTTTGCTAAGGATGTTGGGAACTGGAGTTCTGTGAGGGGTAAACTGCAGCCTGCAGGATTCTTTGGGGGAAGCAATGTGTTTTAAATACAGGAAGTGGATGTGATCTGTGATGCTGTCTAGAACACTATATTTCAAATGTGTTCTTGGACTGTACCACTTCAGCTTGTAGGGAACTGAATACAATGGTACCTCGGGTTACAGACGCTTCAGGTTACAGACGCTTCAGATTACAGACTCCGCTAACCCAGAAATAGTACCTTGGGTTAAGAACTTTGCTTCAGGATGAGAACAGAAATCACACTGCGGTGGTGCAGCGGCGGCAGCAGGAGGCCCCATTAGCTAAAGTGGTACTTCAGGTTAAGAATGGACCTCCAGAATGAATTAAATTCTTAACCTGAGGTACCACTATATTTGAATGCACTTCCATATTTAAAAGCTCTCTGCACGCAGGGCATCAGTTCTAGTTTTTTCTCTCTCCTAGATATGCTAATTTTCTGTGTGTAGGAGTTTCATGGGGACCAATCACTGATCTTTACTCTGATGTGGCAAAATCCAATAATTTCTTACACACTGTTTCCAAAGCATGCAAATAATGAACCCTCCAAGGGACTGTGTGACACTTGTGTGGCATGCAAGGAAACCAGAATGCAGATAAATGTTCTGGTATATTCCTGGAAGTGGCATGGGAGTAGCTTTGAAAGAAGCAGTGATCTTGTTGCTGCCCAGGTGGTTCATCCTCCTATGCTAACAGAAGGGGCTTGGGCTCCTTCCCACAATGCCATTTCCAGTAATGAAGTCTGCTCCCTTTCCCCTGCTCTACATAACCACAAAATTAGCAGCTGGACTGGTTGTAACCGGCTTTCCCTCATAAATCTCAGGTGCAGTACGACAGTGCCAGAGGTTATAGTTAACTCCTCTCTCAGCAGGCAGTTTCAGAAGCGGAAATGCATGTCAAATGGCAACGTCTGTCCTGCCAGCCATTTTGTCTTTTATGCCGGCCTGGCACAGATTTGTCTATAATATGTTTACAGATTATCAGCTGTTAAAGTGTGTAAAAGGAAGAATTAAATGCTTTCCCTGTGAAAAATTCAAAGGAAGATCTGAGTACCCACAGGGATGGTAAACCTGACAAGGATTAACTACTTCAGAAAGTTTGTATGATTCTCAGCTCCTATACATAAAAATAATCTCTACATAGATTATGTAGAAGGGGTGATCAAGGGGCAAATGGTTCTGCACTGAGGTAACATGGCTTCCCTCACCCCTGCAATGGCCCTCAGGTATGACTTGTATGAGGGAGCAAGCTTACCTGATCAGTTTGCAAGCCACCTGTAGGCTCTGCTCCCCAGACAACAACACACAAGATGCAGATACCTTCACAACAGGGTTCTGTCAACTTTTCCCTTTACTTGCAAGGAATCCTATTCGGAATAAGGGAATTTCCCTTAAAAAAAGGGAAACGTTGACAGCTATGGTTCTTTACATTTACTGCACAGGAGAAAACTGGCATAGCACACTCCCTCAGCTCCAAGGCCTTTACTGGGGTAGAGTATGTGATCCCTTCAGGTGTTATTGGACTAGGACCCCCATTGTCCTTGTCCATTGCCTGTGCTAGCTGGGGTGATAAGAGCTGGAGTCCAACAACTCCTGGAGAGGTCAAAATTGACTACCCTGACATACACCTAAAGAACATGAGGTACCCAACCCAGGCCTCCAGGAGGAAAGAGAAACTATTAGTTTTCAGGCTGTCATAAAATGAAATTTGCAATCTCAGGAAATCTGCAGGGATCTGCCTTTGTGTATGGGACCTGGAATTCTGATCATACAGGATTCCAGGTCCTGAACAGCTTATGCATGTTAAGTGCTATGTGTATAGACTTTCCCCAGTAGATGTCCATGCCTAATGTGTGGGTGTCAGAAGTAGCTTCAGGGCAAGCCCCATGGCCACGAGAATGGGGCCAGCTATATGGTCCTGCTGCTCCTTGACTGAATGAACACCCTCTCACAAAAATAATGCATAGAGGGGGCTCAAATTTGCTATTTAGTACAGTGGTACCTCGGGTTACATATGCTTCAGGTTACATATGCTTCAGGTTACAGACTCCGCTAACCCAGAAATATTACCTCAGGTTAAGAACTTTGCTTCAGGATGAGAACAGAAATCGTGCTCCGGTGGTGCGGCGGCAGCAGGAGGCCCCATTAGCTAAAGTGGTGCTTCAGGTTAAGAACAGTTTCAGGTTAAGAATGGAACTCCGGAATGAATTAAGTACTTAACCCGAGGTACCATTGTACATTCATATCCCACCTTTCTGCCATCAAAGACTCAAGGCTGCATACATGGCATCCCCTGCAACATTCATCCATAGGGACATCCTGGGCTTCCCATATGGTTTCCCAACCAGGTACAAACAAAACCCAAGCCTGTTTAACTTCAGCAAGGTGGCTGTATCATGCAATCTCAGTTCTAGCTTAGCCTTATCTCTGACGTTCTGTTGTTCTTTGTGCAGGGATATATATACACAAAGTAACATACAGTTACATGAGCTCCCAGCTGAAGTGCTACAGGCCAGACCCAGGTTAACTGCAGTTGCACAAGCACCAGGCATTTCAAGCATGTGACTCCCCGCAAGAATCCTGGGAACTGTAATTTGCCCCTTAAAAAGCGACAATTCTCTGGATTCTTTGGGGGAAGTTATGAGCTACGATGTGTACACCACCTGCGTCAGGCTTATGTCCATCTCTCTGTCTTTTGTAGCAAACCACATTTCCTCTAAAATTACTCTCCCCTCTTTCTCTTTCACAGCTGAGTTTCTGGAGACTATTTCCTGCCATTATCCTTCTGCTGCTTTTAAAAACAACAAAAACAGGGAAAGATAAGTTCAGCTTCTAGCCTGGAACATACAGATAAGGAGTTAGCACTGTCTCAAAAGTGACTTGGGGAGGGGCAGCCAGGTTTGTACAGGTCATATAGGATTTCTCTTCCTCTCCATTACAGGATAAGTGCTTTTCTTGCTAAGGCTGATACTGTATTTACAAGAGTCTAATGTGCCATCAAATGTAATGTGCACCTCAATTTTCAGAACCTTGAAACCCAAAAAAGTATTTGCTGGTGAATGTAAATTTGCCATCAAATCTAATGTGCACCTTAATTTTTGCAAGTGGTTGTGCTGTCTGTGGTGTTGTTCAATGGATAATGGTGGTGGTGCTTTCTGTGATGTTGTTGAATGGATCTATTTGCACACACATACCCAACCTTCCAAAGGTAAAAGGTAAAATAACCTTCCACTCACCTGAATGCATGCAGTAAGACTTACTTCCCGTGATGAGGCAGGCAAATCTTCTCTCCCCCCCCCCCCCCCCCGCCGCCCTGCATTCTGCCCAGGCTTCAATTAACTTGCACAGAGTTGACGACTGATACTTGTTCTTTGCAAGCTAAAAGCTTGTGGCTATACTGGCAATGCTGCCTGTCCCATTCAAAGAGCCTGGATTATAAAATGAGTTGCCAACAAGGTTTCGATGCTTGCTTGAAATTTACAGAATGCTACTCTCGCAGTCATGAAAGAAAATCATTAAATTACGCTGCGGTTGGAGGATTCTCAAATGGAGAATAGTGTGGTTTGTTTGCTTTCAAGCCTTGTGCAAAACCTCTAACCATCCGAGAATGAGAATATATAACTGTTGACATTTGGGCACCACTACAGGCACTAACTTTCTGGCACTCACTGAGTCCATGTTCACACTCGTAACAATACAATGCTGGAAACAGAACGGTTCTTTCAAAGCCTTTGTCTGAAAGGCAGCATAACCCTGATGCATAATCTTCCTTTGAAGATTATCATATAAATGAAATTGCAGAAAAACAAACATATCCCTTTCTGTCTCGTGCATGAAATTAATGACCAAGAAGGTAGCCAGAGATCAAGATATATTTACAAGTACCACTGCCTATTCCCTTAGTTTCCTTAGGCACTTGAGTAAGGATAGGAAACCTGTGGTCCTCCAGTTGTTGTTGGTCTCCAACTCCTGTCAGACCCAGCCAGCATGATGGTCAGTGGTCTAGGATGAGGGGAACTGGAGTCTGACAACATCAGGAAGGCCACAGGTTCACCATCCTCATTAGGGAATGCATATATACCATAGATTCCAGGGTGGTACCCCCTTCATGTGCTAATCATAGGAACCATGCAATTCAAGGGCTGCCTCCTGATGTTGTCATAAGGCATTGAGTGCAGACATCCAAGAAGGCTTCAATGGCAGTTGGACCTCTGTGTGATCAAGTTTTCATCAGTTGCGCAAGCTCTGTTCCACTATTGGTTTTGCCCATGCACAAACCCAAGCCACAACAAATGAAGACTCTCCAGATGTTGTTGGTTTCTACCTGTCCTCAGCCCCAGACAGTATAGTCAGGGATTGTGGGAGCTGGGGCCCAACAACATCTGGGGGGCCACAGTTCCCCATCCCTGCACTAGGCTGTGAGTCACAAATTCTACAGCAACTGCTGGGTTTGAACAGTATCTCCCCATACTCCATTCTAAGGCAATTATGTGGATTGCTTCATTTCCAGTGTAAGCGAATCTACTTTCAAGTACTTTCATGAAATCCACTTAAAGCATGGTGGGCTGTGGTTTTTTTAAGGTCCATATAGTTATAAGCAAAACTATTCAAGCACCTTTAAGAGGAATAATACTTATGCTGACAGGTACTTAACTAAATTCCATTGTCCTGAACTGGGTCCAGGCACTGGTAGTCTCCGATGGGGATATATATTTCCATGCACATTGAAAGATGCACCTGGATATTCAGTGGGGTTTGGATAAGCATTGTAAGGCAGATGGAGAAGTGCATCTGGGTGCACATCAACATAGGCAACACATGTACTACACTACTTGCACAGGTGGATTTTCTTTGCTGGATTGGAGCATGGGAGTCACCTACTTCCACAATGTCTTCCACATAACTGAAACAAGCAGCTGCTTGAATAGCCATTTGCCATCTTCTTGTTCTTATTTTGCTTCTATACTGGATCAACATTTGTAGTCTTCAGCCCTCTCTTGTACCCTCCTTTGTATTTTAATGAGCTATGAAAAAGCTCTCAAAGGGCACCTGATTTCCCTTGGTGCTTGTTTTCCATTTTCAAACTTCTCTGATGTGCACAGGCTTCAGAGAAGCTACTCTTATTAACTAATTCACAATGACTTTTGGGGGGAGGGGTGTGTGGGGCTTTGCACTTGTTAAGTGTCAAGGTATAAGGTTACTTTTTGTTGTGAACTCAGGTGCCTCCTTTGTGAAGCAACCAGGCAGCTCATTTGTATCTTGTTAAGTTTAATTGCCAACCCAAGGAAAGAGCAGCCCTTTAGTTCAGGGATGATGCTCGTAAACTGGAGAAGAGAGAGAGAGAATCAGAGAGAGAGGAGAAGGGAAAGGAAAGGATGAACATGATGCTTAAGGGCCACATTGTTGGACCACTTCATTTCAGGGGCTGCTGGCTTCAAGCCCTGCTTCTTGGACAAGGATTGCTACTCCTTGCACAGACAGATGGAGGGCGCAATCCTGCTCATGTCTACTCAGAAGTAAGCCCCATTGAGTTCATTGGGACTTACATGTACATATAGAGGACCATCCTTTTCACACTTAACTTCAGCTCGATGAGGCTTACTTTAGTGGGCATGTATAAGACATGTACAGTGGTACCTCGGGTTAAATACTTAATTCATTCTGGAGGTCTGTTCTTAACCTGAAACTGTTCTTAACTTGAAGCACCACTTTAGCTAATGGGGCTGCTGCGCCGCCAGAGCACGATTTCTGTTCTCATCCTGAAGCAAAGCTCTTAACCCGAGGTACTATTTCTGGGTTAGTGGAGTCTGTAACCTGAAGTGTCTGTAACCCGAGGTACCACTGTATAAGTTCATATACAATATCCTCCATGTAGCTGTCACAGATGCTTCCAGTTCAGATTACTTCCAGATGAAGGTGCATGACAAGCTACACCTGCTTAAATGGTAGCTTCTGAATGGCTACGAAAAGCACAGGAGTCCTGTTCTCTTTTGCATCTGGCTATCCTATGTATCACTTCCCCTCCAGCTCTTGGAAGGGATGGAATTAGTATGTGCACCAGTATGTTCAAACTGAAGCTTGTATTGTGCAGTGTTCCATCTAGAAGGCACCTTGCCAGAAGCACAAGCTGTAGGTCTCTTGTTTTGTGGCTCTTCGCCTATGAAACAAAGCCTGTGGCATGAAATGAAAATACATGAGTCCTAAAGTTCTTGAGGGGAGAAGCAGTAGAGCAGTTTCATCTGTGTTCATCTGATCAAAGCACTATATAAATGCTACGTATTATTTCCAGCAGTCACTTAATAGTGGTAACAAATACAAAATATTTAAGATTCCCAGCAATAATTATTGATAAATGAATGATCAAACTGTGGCAAACCCCATTAAATCTGCACTTAAATAATATGTTTTCTCTGTTTGAAAAACAAGAGAGAGAGAGAGAGAGAGAGAGAGAGAGAGAGAGTATACACATGTTTGAGAGTCAAACCAAGAGCAGTAAGAGACAAACAACAATTGCTTAAGTAAAACAGATTGAATAACAAGTGGGGGAAATGTTATGACAGGAAACTACTGCATATAGGAATTCCAAAGCCCAACAAGTGGAAAAAAATGACAAGAGGGAAAGAAAAAAAGAAACACAAACATTAATTCCCTGAGACTTAAAATCAGGCTCATAGAAAAGGGGTGGGGAATCTTTTTCGACCTGAGGGCAACATTCCCTTCACGGCAAACAATCAGGGGCCACAAACCAGTGTTGGGCAGCACAACTAATGTAAATGTTACCTTTGTACAGTAAGCTAGTTTCTTCACACACTCGCACCCAACTCCCTCCAGCATCCAGAGAAGCAAGGGACATTATTAGAATTCAGATTAAAAGAATAAACCAACCCATGGCTGTGGAGAACAGGACTGGTGTTAGGGGCATGTAGGGCTGTGTGGAAAGAGGAGTGGCGAAGTTAGATACTTGATCCATCTGCTGTCTAAAGTGGAACTGTTTGGAGTCTCATGTTTCAAAGCTGATTGGATAATTCTTGGATTTGGGAAATTCAAATTTACAGAGGGAAACCAGCAGAATTTTAGAGGGATGACATGTGAATGACACTTTTTAAACGGGAATTCAAATAGCTTCAAATACACATTAAACTCAGTTGTGTACAAGTCCTAATCTTCTCCACTGTACCTATCGCTCTGAAAGTTGGCTGATTTTATTGTCCCAGTAAATGCAGGCATGCCTGCCAGTTGCATCTGATTGTGACCAAAAATAAAAAAAGGTTAGAGATACTTTCTTTAAAAAACAAAAACAAAAAATGATAAAGGTTGCCTGCATGAATACACCAGATGGATTTGCCTGCAATTTGGCAGGAATAATCCACTTGGAGGCACTTCTTTGCCTGCAAATTTTATCTGCTTCTGTGAAAAGGAAAAACAGTATAGCAATTTTTAGTTTTCACATTATAATCAATTGGGCAAAGGTGGGGAAACAGAACTTTTGATTAAACAGATTTGATCTGGATCCAAATAATAAGTTGAATCAGAAAGTCACAGAGCAAATCTAAAGTAGATTGAGTTGCTTTCCAACACTACCTATGCGAAGTGAATTGGAGGACTGGAGGCAGCCAATCCTCATAGCTAGTACAACGGTAACTGCTGTTAAGTATTTTCAGTGTTTTCATGGGACTTTCTTGTATATTGGGGCAGTAATTGAATAGTCATAAATGACAAGTCATTGTGTACCAATTAATTTCTGGGAAGCCTCTTGTTGTTGACATGGGCAAAACAAATATTACAACCACGCAACATTCTACAAGATGCCAGTTGCATTTAGAGAAAAGTTTCTTTTTGACAGCCCTTCAGGCCTTTTTTCCCCTTTTCTTTGCATTTGCCTTCTGACTTATTTAAGGGATGAGGCTTAATTCACATGGATGCTCATAGACAGCTTGCTCTCCTGCCACACAAGTGTTTGCTAAGGATGCTGGCTGCCTGGCAATCCAAGGGTACAAGGATCATTAATCCCCACAAGACAGCAGAGACACAAGCAATTAAATGAGCCACACAAGGACGTGACTTTGTGTTGTGCAACTGGGACTACGGTGGAGCTGCTTTGTGAATGAAATGAGACAGATTTATGTTTAAAAGTCTCTGCAAAGCTGGTTGTGAGTATCAAGCATTGCATTCATATCAGGGAGTATAAATCGAACTTCAGGAGGCAACTTCGTAAAGTTCCAAACAAAATAAATAAACACACTGCTTATTCTATACATCTGTGTGCCAGTGGCTGCACTTTGTACACATATCAGTTTGATGTACCAATCAACAAAACATCTTCGTTAGGTAAAGGTAAGGGACCCCTGGATGGTTAAGTCCAGTCAAACACAATTATGGGGTTGTGGCGGTCGTCTTGCTTTCAGGTCAAGGGAGCCAGCGTTTGTCCACAGACAGCATTCTGGGTCATGTGGCCAACATGACTAAACTGCTTCTGGTGCAACAGAATACGGTGATGGAAACCAGAGTGCATGGAAACGCCGTTTACCTTCCCGCCACAATGATACCTATTTATCTACTTGCACTGGTGTGCTTTCGAACTGCTAGGTTGACAGGAGCTGGGGCAAAGCAACGGGAGCTCACTCCATCATGGGGATTTGAACCTATGACCTTCCGATCAGCAAGCCCAAGAGGCTCAGTGGTTTAAACCACAGCGCCACCCGTGTCCCAACATCTTTGTTAGCCACATATTGAACACCTAATTCTCAGGTCCAGAGATATGCTGCAAATATACTTAATTTTGTGCATGCTGCTTGCAAACAAGAAGAATGGAAAGTCTATCCCATCTCAAGTCTGTGCATCTCTTTTTTAAAAGGAAAAATCCCTTTTTAAAAAACCACCAGTTTCCTATATTTTCAACATATTTAAATTACTTTGGTCTCCGCCGTAGCATTTCCACCCTAAAGATTTCTTGCACTCTGAAAACCTTGAGGTACCCCCAAAACATTATGATTCCTCCTTCTTTTGCATGTTCAATGCCTTTTTGCCTACACTCTCCCTGTGAAGACTGCAGATGGAGGGAATGATACAAGGTGCAAAAATATCTGACAGTTTAAAGTTCATGGTGGTGATAGCACTAGGTGGCAGAAGCAAGCTGGATCTGCTGACTCTTCCCCTTTGAGCAGGCAAGAAATTTCAGATGTTAAGGATAACCACTGCACCCTTCTGCTTTTCATGCAGAGCTCTTGAATGCTGAAAAGGCATTCTCATGGGCAGTGGGGACGCATAAAGATTAGCACAGGGATGATGGGGGACAACACTGACTAGAACTGACTGCCAGTCTGGGTTCATCTTAAACGGCCATGAAGGTTCACCCAGCAGTTTTGTCAAATTTCAGGCACCTGGTCACCTCTTGCAAAAACTGTACCTGCATTTCTTCCCTCGGTATTGAAGGAGTTTGTCATGTAAACTTGCCCAAGAAATCCAGCCTTCATCACTTACCGTATTGGCCTGAATATAAGCCTCACTTTCCCCCCCAAATTCCAACCGTGAAAAGTTAAAGTTGCGACCTTACGGTATGCAGCCAGGAGCGTGGGGCAAACAGCACCAGAAGCATGGCAAAGTGGCGTCTGCCCCACATGTAGTTCCCCGTCCTCTCCCCCAAGGCTGGAAAGGGAGAGAGTGAGGAAGGAAGGGCAAAGGCTGCCAGCAACGCAGCAGCGTGGCTCCCCCCCCCCCCCAGTAGGCAGCCAGGAGCAGCAAGGAATGGAGCAGCTTATATTCCGGTATTTTTTCTTTTTCCCCCTCCCCCCTCCAATTTTAAAGGTGCAGTTTATATTCGGGTGAGGCTTATATTTGGGCCAATACGGTACATTTAATATTCCAGGATATCTCCAAGAAGTACCACCACACACCTCCAGCTGAGGGCACAATTATTTCCTTACAGTTGGGGAGCTTCACAAAAACGCTCCTGGCACTGATCTTCTGTGCTGATACACAATAATTGAAATGTTCTGGATCTGAGATTAGTTTTCTGACACTTATTATATGTTAGCTGTAGGTGACAGTGATATCTTAAGGCATGTTGGATTCCTCTTCCTTTATGCTAATGAGACAACTTTTTGTTTGTTTGTTTGCTAGCCAAGTAACGATCAGGTTTCGGTTTCTCAGCATGTTCTTTTTACGTTCCAATTTTTATCCATCAAGTGAATACGTTTTGAAAGTTTACTTCAGCATTGGAAGGTTCTGAGAAGTGCTTAGCAGCAAGACAGCTAGGCTCTTTCTCCCCAAGAGTCCTCAGACATAAATTAAAATGCAAAGGGAAGTGTATCTACAAAGAAATACAGGAGGTGCTTAAAATGCATGAAATAGATAAGCACTGCAGCTTGTGAAACCTAAGAAAACAATTATTGGAGACTGGCTGTCAGGTGCATCTTATTGCCTTAAGTAAAATTGCTTTCTCCTACTCTTACTTTTCAGCTGGCGTTCTTGAGATGCCTTCATGACATCCCCCTTTCCAAACATACTTCAGTTTTCCCTTGCCAAATGGCTCATACCTAGTCTTACTAATTAGCTTTATGGAAACTTTTGCTGGCAACGAAAACCCCGAACGTTGTGAATAAGATATTGTTCGTGCAGGACAAATTGTTTTTGCCCTATGGCAAGAAGCATGCCTTCATGAGCTGTCAGGTCGTTTGCATACCCGGTAGGGAGAATTTTGTTTTGCTTTGTTTTGGGCATTATAAATTCAGATTACTCCCACCAAAACATAACTCCTGCTTGAAGCAGAATAAATGATGGAGAAAGGGGCCAGAGGGCAAGAGCTGGCAGGCACTCACTCTAGAAAACATTGCCGGTGGAGAGGTTTGAGCAGGGCTTCACAACTATGCGTCATTCTAACTCAGAGAATAAAACCAAGTGTAACTAGGATTGTACAGGGGCTCCTCTGTTTTTACCCAACTGCAAGGCAGGTGGAAGTTCAACCAGTGCAGGATTCTTCCACACAGAAAGGTGCAGTGACTGGAAAAAGGTTTACCTTCTTAATTTGTTCTGTAACTCTATGCATCCTTTTTAAAAATGCATTTTATTCTTTGTAGTATGAACCTGTCAGCCAACAAAATTGATGTTGAACGCCTTTTCGTATGTACATTTTCTCGCCCCTTTTTAATTCCTTAAGCCCCTCTCCCTCTTTCACTCAATATATCCTTTTCATTCTTCCCAATTAAAATGATTTTTACACAGACACCCATCATTTCAGGGCCGGCCCAGCCAAGAGGCAAAGTGAGGTGCCTGGCTCAGGTGGCAGGATCTACCAGGGCAGCAGTCTTTCTTTCTCTCCTTGTTCCTGATGTAGATTTTCTCTTGCCGATTCTTCCATGGCAGGGGAGAAGGGCTGCCATTTTGGAGTCCGCCTCAGGTGCCAAAATGTCCTGGGCCAGCCTTGAACCGTTTTCACCACCACATATGCCACTAAGAGATAAATGGGCAAATAAACAAAATGGAGAAAGAAGAGACAAAATGGTGGTGTTGGGGTGTGTATGTGAAGAAAGATGGACATAGAGAGGAAGGAGGGAGGCAACAAGTAAATAAAATGAGTTCATATTTGTATATACTCTAAAAGGAAAAGGACAGGTAAAATTATCAAATGCTTTACAAGTGTCTAATAAGACAATAACTATCATTTTACCCCCTTCCATGGTTTGTGACATTTAATATTCCTCAGAAGGGATCTGATTTTCTTTTTCAAATAAATCCTACCTGATATGTACATATATATTTGGGGATCATACTGACCAATCTCTGTGACAATATGTTTGCAGACAATTTTGCATAGATTGAGCCCACTATTTCCCCATTTTTATCTGGTTGTGTGTGTGTGTGGTTTTTTTAAAAAAATAACAACTGCAGTTGGGGTTTCCTTCTATGTAAATGGAATCCACCCTCTTGTCATAATGACATTGGTCATGTGAAATGGGTGGTTTGCCTATTTTTAGGCAGGCACATCCTGCATTTCCTCAATTGGGATGAGACTATTATCATTTGATATTACTTTGTCTAAATATTTATGTGTCCTGAGTTAGTTGCTGCTGGTGAATATAGCGGCTGGCAGGGTCCTGATGACATAACGGTTGCACTAGGTCTGAACTAGGATCACACAAGATTGTACTTTGGTGATAGGAATGACAGTGACGGGGGCATTTTGCACAAAGTGAATACTTTATATGAAAAATATGCTGAGAACTGCAAGAGAAAACAAAAAGAAATGAAAGGTAGATCTCTGGTGATCTCCTTGTTCTTCCAAAGAGGCTTATCAAAGAGGCTTATCAAAGCCTAAATGTAGTTGTCTTGAACTACATTACAATGTATTTTACATGCTCTTAAAATGCATTGCCACGTACACTTTTAAAATAATAGGTTTCTCTTACGTTGTACATTTTACTGAAGATTGGGTTTACAATGCTTTATTGCAGATGGGAATGGAAGGGTTTTTCCAGATAGTAAGCTTCTTCAGGTCTCTTAGAAAAAGTGGGGTAATCCCCCCCCCCTTCCCAATTATAATCTGTTCTACCTTAAAAGTCTCCTCTCTTTCCTGCCATGCCAGTCCTGGAAGCTAGTGCTGTTGGAAGGAAGCAAAGAGATAGGCAGGCACCCATCCATCTTGGCCGCCTGTGATTATCCATCTTTATACTCTTTTTAGAGCAAGCGACTGTTCCGGTGAATGATTCCATGTTGCTGCAGGTCGAGGGGCTTGAAACAGCCAGGCACATTCCCCTTCCAAGCCTGTCAAACAGTTCATCACTGTTGCACCAGCATAACAAAGTGCTTTTTACCTCCTAAAAAAACAAAACCCGATCTCTTTTTGTAGCTTCCCTTTGGCCAAATTCAATTTTCCATAGAGACTATTTACATTCTGTTTTCCCCATACTTTATTCACTTGATTTCGGTGTATTTTTGAAGAGCTGCAGCAGCTCCACATTTCCATTTAGAAAAGAAACCATGAATGCACAGGAAATGCACATTCATGAACAGTCCCCCCCCTTGCTTCACCCAAGAATCAATGTTGACACACAAAAAACTCCACACACACAAAAAAGCATTTTCAGAGACCAAGTCACAGTTCCAGTCATAGTGCCACCCTTTCTGTGCAGTGACTATAGCTATGCGTTGCTGGCGGACCAGAGGGGAAGCATCCAGATCGTGGTCTGCCAATGAGGCTCCACCCACTAGTGGGCTCCTGATTGGCCCATTTAGATTAGAGAATTTTGGGCTAAATACCACCCTGCAATGCGGTTGGTTTGATAGATTCTCAACAGTTGTCCAAGCCTGTGCATCCCAGCTGTTGGGGATGGCGGACGATCCGTGAGGGGCCACAGCTGGAAAAGGAGCAAATAGCCATTATAGCTGCTAAGACAAGGAGAAATTCTGCTTTATGAAATCTTGTTGAAATGCTATATTTTAAATGGTTAATCAAGATGATGTTATTCTCCTGAAGAAGGGCTGTAAGATGTTTTGCACACAAAAGGTCCCATGAACAGAACTCTCACTGGCAGACAGAAGTAGATAACAATTTTTGATGATGATGATGATGATGATAATAATAATTTATTTATTTATACCCCTGCCCATCTGGCTGGGTTTCCCCAGCCACTCTGGGCAGCTTCCAGCAAAATATTAAAACACAATAGTGCATCAAACATTAAAAGCTTCCCTAAACAGGGCTCCTCTTTGTCTCAATAGCCTACTCTGCCCTGAAATTCTGCTCCAGAAGGTTGGAAACCTCTGTAAAACAGCCAAGGAAGTGGTGTCTGGGGTTGCATGGGAAATCAGAAAACCTTATCTTTCTCTCCCTTCTTATACCAGCAGCAACCTCCACTGGATTTACCGTATTTTTTTGCTCTATTAGACGCACTGGGCCATAAGACGCACCTCTGTGCAGCGCTGCCTCTCACTGTTCTGGCTTCTGGGATAGCCTTGCAGCCTGCATTTGCTCCAAAATTCAAATATCTTTAATACGGTCAATGACCAGCAAGCAATTTATAAAATAAAATATGACAATATAAGTACTATTGTACTACAGATAACAGTGGAGATATGGCCAAATCACAAAATTGGTACTTATGTTTATGACCAGGTTTCGACTTTTAAGGTTTTAAGGATTCAATTCAAATGTCACTACTGTTTATTATCGTTCCTTCGATGTTTGCAATTTGAACTCCGTTGCTGTCATCATTGCTCGTCTTATTCTTGTTGCAATGTAACAGTACTTCGCCACAGGCCTGTTGATTTCGGGGTCTTTGTCAGCTAAGAGGTGTCTGATATAGGTGTCGTCTGTACTACGCGGTATTTTCCTCAGAATCGGCTCGATCAGCTCTTTTCTTGAGTCTCGATATAATGGGCAATATAAGATGACATGCCCGATGGTTTCAATTTCGTTGCTGTTACAGGGACATAATCTTTGTTCGATCTGTATTTTGTTGTATCTTCCCTCTAGAAGAGCTGAAGGGAGAGCGTTAAAGCGGGCCCTGGTAAATGCCCATCGGTGTTTAGCATTATGTAGAACTTTGAGATAGTTTGCTAGATGGGGGCTTTGGGAATCGAATAGGAGTTTATAAGTTATCGGAAGTTGACTAAAGTCATTTTGAGCTTCAATGTCCCTGAGTCTTTCTTTGATTATATTCTTGGCCCTTCCCCTTTCTAAACTTAATAAATACTCTGGGGAGAGACCATATGTGGCCAATTTTCTGAGAGTGCCCTTCAACCAGCTAGATTAGAATTTGTCAAGAAGCATCAGGGAAAGTAGTCCAACTGGCGAGTTGTTAAGTCTTAGCCAAGTGCATAAGGTTCTTATCCATACTTTGGTTTTGATGCTGTATAAGCCCGCTTCCAGTCGTAGGGCGGCGTTTGGGATGCATTTAGGTGTTTGCAGGAGTGATCTAAGGAAACCTGATTGTATCTTTTCGTATGGGTCTAGATTGGAGAGGGAGACGAGTGGTGCGCCGTATAGTATTTGTGCTGTTGGTTTTGCAGCAAATAGTTTAATTGTGGCAGGAATAAAATTTCCTCCCATTGTACGGTGGTATCTTAGAATTGCTGTTGTACTTTTTTGTGCTGTAGAGGAACTGTAATTTATGTGGGCAGTCTTCTTCCTTGATGCTTGGAATATAACTCCTAGGTATTTAAAGCATGTCACTTGTTCAATCTCCTGATTGTCTAATTTCCATCTATATATTTTCCTTTTGTTAGAGAAAACCATGATTTTTGTTTTTTGGTAGTTCACTACTAGTTTCTCTTCTCTACAATATTGGGATAAGCTGTTAAGAGCTCTTTTAAGGCCCTTCTGAGTCTGGGACAGTATAACCGCATCGTCTGCATAGAGTAGGATAGGCAGTTTTTTGTCTGCTAATTTTGGGGCGTGTGTATCCGCTCCTTGTAGGTGGTCTGTTAGGGAGTTTATATAGATGTTGAACAAAAAGGGGACCAAGATGCATCCTTGTTTAACTCCCTTTGTTGTTCTAATGGAATTAGAGAGTTGACCTTCTTGGCTACATCTTATACGAAGTCGTGTGTTGTTGTACAGTTTGGATATTAATAGCAGGAGACATCGGTCTATGGATGATTTGTTGAGTTTGTCCCAGAGTCGGGGTCTTGAGATGGAGTCAAAGGCTGCTTTAAAATCTACAAATGCTGCAAATAGGTGGTGATTATGATGCAGCGTGTATTTCTCAGCTAGGTGCTGTAAGATCAAGCAGTGATCCATTGTGGATCTCCCCTTTCTAAATCCCGCCTGTGCATCATCAAGAATCTTCGCTCTTTCAATCCATTCGCGCAGTTTCTTGCTGAGGTGTTTAGCATATAATTTGCTTATTATATTCAGGAGGCTTATAGGTCTGTAGTTGGAGGGATCATCCCTCAGGCCTTTTTTGTAAATGGGAATAATGATGGAAGTCCCCCAGTCGTATGGAATCTGTGCAGTTCTGTCTATATATGTGAACAGGGAGGCTAACAGGGGGGCCCACCAGATTGCGATGGTTTTAAAAAGTTCCGCTGGTATACAGTCAATTCCGGGGGCTTTCCCGTTCTTTAGTTGGTCAATCAGCAGATGAGTCTCTGTTATTGAAACTGCTGGCCATGGCTGTATCTGGTCTTCCGGTATGTCTAATGCATAGGACTCATCGCTAGATTCCTCGTAAAGATTATGGAAGTGTGTTTCCCAGGCTTTCATTGATATGCAGCAGGATAGTTGTGATAGACCCCTGTCCGGTTGTACAGCAACAATTCTCCAGAATAATGATGGGTTACTGGAATTAGAGGCCTCTATCAGTTGCTGCCATAATAACTTCATTGCGTACCTTTTCTTTTGTGTCAGGAGTTTTTTGTAACTTCTTTTGACTTCAAGCATCTTTTGTCTGTTATCCTCTGTTGGGTTATCCTTATGACAGATGAAGGAGTGGATCAATGATTTCCTGGAGGCTATGCACTCATGATCGAACCACTCCCTGGAAGTTTTCCTATGGTAGGGAGACTTGGAATTCGGTTTTACAACAAACTCTTGAATTTTTTGTATAAGCATCTCATATGTTGTCATCATGTTCGGGGCGCTCTCCTCTGTTTCTAAGCACCCTTCCATGATTGCTTTTGAGAGACGGTAGCTCTCCTCAGATTTGTACCAGTTAGATATCCACTCGCTCACTTGTCCATTCCATCTGATTTTCTTGAGGCCTGTTCCGGGTGTTAACTCTGGTTGATATCTGTGTTGTGGTTTGGGCAGATCAAAGGGTAGATCACAAACGAGGGATAAAGGTAGGTGGTCACTTTCAGCTCTTGCTGTAATGGTGAATTTTGATATCCTAGGGATCAGATCCTGGGAAACAATGCAATAGTCTATCACTGACAATTTATGTCCTGACCAATATGTATATTGACCGGGATAATCTCCTTGTATAGCCCCATTCAATAGGTGTAGGTTCTGTCTGTAGGCCATCTGTGCTAGATGTAGTCCTCCCATGTTGCATGTCTTATTGTAGGATGATCTTGTCATTAGGGGAGGGATAATTTCCGTTTCTGGAGGCCAGTGGTGAAAATGTGTGTATAGGGCGTTGTCGTTGGGGCCCACTCTTGCGTTTAAGTCACCGGCTAGTAATATCATGGCTGACGGATGTTGTCTCCTCCATTGCACCACGTAGGCTTCCACTTCTTTCCATAGTTGTTCTACTTGTGTCTGCTGTCGGCATGTGGGTAAGTATAAGTTTATGCATAGCAGTTTGACTTGTCCAAAATCTAATACTGCTGCTACAGACCATTCATCATTGGAGGGTAATTGGGTAATATTAGCTTGTATCTGCGTTGAAAACAGTAAGGCTAAGCCTCCTTTGGGTCTGCCCCCTCTTTGGCTAGGTGTAGCTCTTTTTGTACACGAGTGGTAATTATCCAAGTAGAGCTCGTCTGTCGACCAGGTTTCCTAGATGAACAGGATGTCAAATTTAGTGAGGAAGTCCATTAGATTGGGATCTTTACTTTTAGCTCCCCACCCTGCAATGTTCCACGTACAGATGGCCAACTTATGTTTTTTGATTGGCAGACATCTCGAGGGACAATCTAACCTAGGTTTATGGCCAGTTTGAGATTTGTCATTCATTATGTCCCTTTTGGGGTGTATAATAGGACATTTTGGCACGGTGTGTACTTGGACATATTTTAGTGTCCCGGAGGAGCGTCCTTCCCCCGTGTCCTTATTTCAGTCATCCGTGTGAATGGTATCTAAGTTTCCTAGGTTGTCCACAAAGATTGAACCGTTCTTGCCTAGTGGAACCGCTATTTCAGCTTGATGTGTTATTGTTTTCTTTGTTATGGGTGGTTCCGTAGGTCCCAGTTCCTCTGGCGATAGGAATAGCCGTAGTGTCCACTCACTGTTGGATAAAGGTTTTGTGGTATAAGTTGCATAGTTAAATTCCCTGGTGACAGGTGTGGCTAGGAGGGTAATAGATTTCCTTATAGATGCTAATCTTTCAATTAGTGCGTCCTGAGCTTTATGTATTTGTTCAATAGTTGCTATGAAGTGGTTTGCCTTCTCTATGCTGGAGCTTTCGTGATTTCCTGATACATGATTTGGGGTTAGTGGTTTTGGTCTTTTAGCCAGCTGGTTTGGGGCTTTATCTGCCTCTAGTTGAAGCATCTTACAGTTCTCGTCCATCGTAGACTTTGTCGGCTTTGTTTTTAGCTTATCAGTCCTGATTGTTTCGATGAGAGGAGTGGGAGTTCCGGACTCTTCGAATAGGCGAGTCACCTGCAATCCAACCCTTTGCAGCTTGTCCTTATTGTCTGAAACTAGTTTGGTTGTGTGCCAGTCTCTGAATGTTACCACAACTCTATTTAGGTCCTTGTCTGATGGCAGAAATTTAACATTGATGATGTTTTCTGCTGGGACGAACC